>NC_132847.1:66542166-66854769 GCF_048164855.1 Canis lupus baileyi
AGAGTATGGCTTATTTCACAGACTCTAGAAAAAGCAAGGGCAGCACTTGTTCAGAGCTGTGAAAACCAGACATCCTTCCCTCAGTATCTCAGCTTGGATCAGGGTTGTATTAGTTATTTATTGCTGTTTAACAAGTTACTGCAAATTTAGTGGCTTAAAATGATACACATTTATTACCTTGGTTTCTGTGCATCAGGAATCTGGGCATGGGGACCGTTTAGCTGATTCCTCTGTTTTAGGGGATCAAGTTACCAGCTAGGGCTGTGGTTTCATGTGAAAGCTCACATGGGGAAAAAGCCACTTCTAAGCTCATTCGGATTGTTGGCAAAATTCAGTTCCTGGAGGACTGATTGACTGAGTGCCTCAAATTCTTATAGCTATTGGCTGGAGGCTCCCCTGAGTTCATTGCCAAGTGGACCTCTCCAACATGGCCATTTATTTCATCAAAGTTTGCAAGCAGAGAAAACAATGAGAATCTGTTAGCAAAACAGAGATTATGATAATAATCATATATGCAAGAGCCATCATCTCCACTGTACTCTATTGACCACCCCACTCTCGTGGGGAGGGGATTACGCAGGAGGTGTGAATACCAGGAGATCATTAGGAACCACCTGGAATCAACCCACCACAAAGATGTGGTCCCTGGCTCAGGGAATCATAGTAATATTCTCTTATAAAGAATGTGCTGCATGTTCCAGAGTTTCAAAAAGTTTTGTGGATAGGTTCAGCAGACAACGTATATTCCCGGAGAAACTATAATGTCCCAGTGGCAAATTTATGTCCCTATATCAGCTGATTTTTTAATCTTTCCCATAAAACATTATTTTCTATTCCCTCCAAAAATCTCTTCTTTTATACCCCCTTTCATCATAATCTAACGGAGGAAATGTCTGGTCAAATTAGAACCAGGAAAGAGCTCAGATTCCTTGAGTTTGGGCAGAACAGTTTAGAATTAGCTGGTGGGCAGTGTTGTGTGTGCAGGGCAGCCTCCTGACCTTAGCTTTTCTCAGTTTCACTATTCCTCTCTCATGTTTGTGACGCCCTGAATCAGACACCCACACATTTCCAGAACTCTTTCTTTGTGGAGTAGTCATGACAAAACACTTTTAGGGAATTCCATGCTTTATCCTCTGGAATCTTAAAACCTATCGAATATGTTCCCACCAATTTTACTTGTAGACATTACTAAAAGTTGTAGATGACATTCTGCAACTTATATTTATAATTCTGCAATTTATATTATATATATGCCATTTTTTGATGACAAATATAAAGCACCTATGTATCTTTTTCAAGTGGGCAACAATCTCAGGAATTAGAACATTGTTGTTGTGGCTGTTCTTTTTGGTCATCAAAATGTGGTAAACTGATTAATTCAGTCACTCATTCACAGAGTGACCTTTACATGGTCATGGCTGCTAGTGTTGACAGTGGCCAGTGCCCTTGTTGGTCCTTGCTCTCCTCACTCTTCATGGCATTTCTTCTTAGCATACACTGTTCTGGCCTCTCCTGGAGATAGAAAGTATCTTATCTCTAGCACCTCTCAGGGTCCTAGCTGACTCAAAGCGAATATTCCTTGTATCTGAACAGAGTCAAGGGCAGTTCTTAGGTTCAGCCAAATCATCAGCTTCTTCTGCATGTTCTACTGGGGACTTAGGTGCTATATAGACCTGCCTGCACTGGGTCAGGCCCAAGAGTAGGTAAGGTTCCCCCTTTCATGACCTACTTAGGTGTAGCAGATGGAGAGGGAGAGGAGATAAGAGGGGTGTCAGGAGTCTGAAGTCTAGAGAAGATGGCTAGAGTTTTTTAAAGGAAAGATGGTAAATTTCAGAGCCTCTGAGAAGGCCTCAAGGAAGTTCTCAAGCAGATTAGTGTACATTAGAATCACCTGGGGAAAGTTTTTTAAACGCAAATTATTTCTCTCTCTCCCCAGATACTTTGATTGGAGTAGGAGAGGTCTAACTATGGCCTAGGCATCTGCATTTGCACTTAGCATTCCTCACAATTATGATACTGACGGTCTACACAGCATTACGTGGAAACAGTGGAATCTTTGCAAAATAGATAGATCACATGTAAAACTGTAAGAAAAAAAAATCCGAGGAATGAATTTACTATTTGTTTTTCCCTTCATGGATTTCAGACATATAATCACAAACATAATACAATCTACTTATTATATGTGACCAGAGGGGGAATGATTGCAATGTTTATTAGCTGCAGGAAGCCTAAAAGCTGAAATTAAACCAACCGGCTGCTTAATTTGATCATTTACCTCCTCCGTCTAAGGGGCATTCATTCATTTCCTCTTTTCTTTCATTCAAGAACACAGTCACCTATGCTTTATGAATGAAAGTCAGCAGCCTTTCACAGCTAGACAAATAATGCTAGCTTTGGACAACCAGACAATGTCTCCTTTATATCTGTGTCTCTAAATCATACCCTGAGTACCCACTGCGGTTGCTCTCCCTTGTTCTCAAAGTTTTGGGATTACAAAGACTCAAAGAGAGTAGGATATGATTTGCTAAAGAAAAGAGAGCACGGTACAAGATAATGAGTGATATGAATGAATGATATAATGTAACATAATATCTATCTATATATATTTGTAATACTTTTAAGACGAAACATTTTTATGATTTTTATGAAATATTGTCATGAAATATTTTTATGACAAAAAAAGAGGTAGAAGATAGACTTCATCCTATTTATGTGGTTTCTTTCCCCCTTTGGGGTTCTGAAGATGAGAATGGTGTGGAAAATCATTAATCTTTACTTTTTATATCTTTGTAGTATTCTACTTGTTAACAGTAAACCTATACATTTTTTGTATCAAAAAATGTAGAATATTACAGTGTGTATTATGTGCAAGGAAATTCTGGCTTTTGGGTCCCAGGTCCCAGGTGTATTAAAATTGGGGGAAGAGCATAGGTATAAAGGTAAATGTACTTCAGCTGGCTTCCTATCAGATACCTCCGCTCACTGTCTTGTGAGATCAGATTTACGAAAGATTTGTGAGAACCAACCACACGCTTTCTTCTTTCCTCAATATGTGAATGCTACAAAGGGTGTCACTGTCACCAAGAGGCCCAGGAGGGTGCTTTGCCAAACACAAAGCACCCCCCAAATGAATGATGATAAGATGACGGGATTTCTGATAACACTTCAAAAGTGCCCTGATTTTGGAACTGAGATTTTTGCTTGCTACTGAGTATGACCAACTGTTAATTGTTTAAGAGCTACTAGCAAAAGTCCCAGGGCCTAAGTTTTGAGGCAGGGATCAGGGTACCATTCATTCATTCACTGAATGAATTTTTACAGGTGGGTGGAAGGCCGAAAAGAAAAAGTTGTGTATTGATTTCATTCTGCTAGTGATACCCAGTCAACAGCTGGTTATTTTAGCTATGATAATTGTAAACCAATAAAATTCAATTTATACCAGAATAATTTTTAAAAAGATTTATTTATTTATTTATTCATGAGAGACAGAGAGTGAGAGAGAGAGAGAGAAAGAGAGAGAGAGAGGCAGAGACACAGGCAGAGGGAGAAGCAGCTCCCTGCAAGAAGCCCAATGTGGGACTTGATCCTAGACCTTGGGATCACGCCCTGAGTCGAAGTCAGATACTCAATTGCTGAGCCACCCAGGTGTCCCTATCTTAATAAATTCTTGAAACCAGAAAAGGACAAAGATTATATGATTCTATGTATATGAAATACTTAGAGCAGTCAGATTGATAGAGACAAAAAGTAGAATGTGGTTGCCAAGGGCTCGGGGGAGGAGGGACAGGGGAGTTAGTGTTTAATAGGCATAGAGTGTTAGGTGGGGAAGCTGGAAAAGTTTTGGAGATGGATGGTTGCCCAATGATGTGAATGTACTCAGTGCCACCAGGACTGTAGACTTGAAAATGGATAAAATGGTACATTTTATGTCATGTATAATTTTACCGCAATATAAAAAATTACTGAAAAAACTTGATGGAAAATACAAGATGCTTCCAGAAACCTCTTCAAAGTGTAGCATTCCTGATCTTATTACCCTTGTGGTGTGGTCTTAATTACTACAATCCAGAGGGAAAGCGCAAGGGGGGTCCCAACTGTCCCCCTGTGTCCAGGATGGAGAGGTTTCTTAGGAGGTGGGACTTTCAGTGTCCAAACTGGAGAGCCTCAGGAAAGCAGAAGCAAGTTGGTTACCTTCACAGTATACAGCAAAGGCCAGTCTTGAAGAAGAAAGACAACAGGATGGCAGGATTGCTGACCATGGAGAACAAGATGGGGGAGGGGGGGAAGCAGCCTTTTTTTTTTTTTTTTTTAAAGATTTTAGTATTTATTTATTCATGAGAGACAGAGACAGAGAGGCAGAGACACAGGCAGGGAGAAGCAGGCTCCATGCAGCGAGCCCGATGCGGGACTCAATTCCGGGACTCCAGGATCACGTCCTGGGCCAAAGGCAGGCACCAAACAGCTGAGCCACCCAGGGATCCCCCTTTTTTACTATTATTATAGATTTTATTATTTATTTATTCATGAGAGACGGCGGGGGGGGGGGCGCAGAAGCAGTCTTGATCTGAAAGCAAGCCCAATCAGGGATTCTTGCACTTGCAACAGTGGAAATGCATTTTCATTTTTTTGCAATTTCATTTGAAATCTGGATTGACTTGGCTTGTTTTACTTTACCTTTTTGATGATAAGTGCACAATTCAAATAAAGACATGGTGCAGACCCAGCCTAGTCTGAACTGGAAGCTTTGACAGAGATTACGCTGAGGGATGTAATGCACGATGTAGACACACTGTGTTCTGTAAGAGTCTGAGTTAACCTCCTCAGGTCTTCTGGAGAATAAAAAAACGAGTCAAATGGCTTCTTTTGATGAGCCATTCAGCTGCCCAGGGACAGAATCCTATCCCTGCACTGGCCTTTTGCTTTTTGGTGGCTGCCAGCCAATCAGCGTTGTACCCTAAGTATGGAAATTAAAGTTTGTATTCCAAAATGGCTTTTTTTCCCTCTTCTACTTCTTTCTCATATCTAAATCCTGTTCGATTGTTTTTTTTTTTCTGCCTCTGTTAGAGGAAACCAGCTTATTGATATTTCTCCCTGTGTACAAAAAAAAAATAGCATGTTAGTTTTACTGTAAGTCTTGGAGTTATTTTTTGACCATGATTCTGGAGGGTCCACTGTGACACAGCCCATCACAGAAACATGTGGATTAAAGTGTACCAGGTCTGTATCTTTTTTTTTTTTAGATTTTATTTATTTATTTATTCATGAGAAACACAGGGAGAGAGGCAGAGATATAAGCAGGGGGAGAAGCAGGCTCCCTGCAGGGAGCCCAATGTGGGACTCGATCCTGGGACTCCAGGATCATGCCGTGGGCCAAAGGCAGATGCTCAACTGCTGAGCCACCCAGGCGCCCCTCACCTGGTCTGTATCTTATCTGTACCTGGACCGTTGGGTCCTCGACTCATCCCTTGGTTCCTATGTCGTGTGGCAGTTGTGCTCTCTGGCTCTTACATGCTAAAGCTGATTCTTGGTCCCATCTCTCTCTGCTTCTGGTTCTTGCTCTGCTTGAACCGGGTTGATTGAACCTACTTTGGTGACAACAGTGGTAGGATCTGGGTTTTAATTTTATGGCCTGCTCATTAAGTCGTATCTGTCAAGTTGTACCTGAAGGGAGTCTGCAGTCTGGTTTCCATGACCTTCTTGGGTTGTTTGCATGGGGATTCTGATGGTGCCTGGCACTGGAAAATGCAGGGTTGAAAAGTTTTTAGTGTTTTTCTTGCATTGATAGCATTTTATTATAGCTTTGATAGCATTTGATAGCATTCTTTCTATTTATATGTATTTTGGTTTGTGTCAATTTGGGCTCCTCTGACTCCAAACATCAGAGTCTTAGTCTTTTTTCAAAACTCTGGTAATTTTTCACGTGTATTTATTCTGGACCCAATTGATTGGGCCAATATCTGCAAAGTGAAAATTGCTACACCCAAATTAAAAGGAAGCAGAATCTCTGCTTTCTGGCATAAATTATTTCAGGCTCATCTTGTATTTATTTATTTATTTACTTATTTATTATTTAAATTCAATTAGCCAACATATAGTACATCATTAGCTTCGGATGTCGTGTTTAATAATTAATCAGTTGCATATAACGCCCAGTGATTATCACATCACGTGCCCTCCTAATGCCCATCACCCACTTACCCCATCCCCTTTACCCACTGCCCCTCCAGCAACCCTCAGTTTGTTTCCTATAGTTAAGAGTCTCTCATGGTTTTTCTCCTTCTCTGATGACTTCCCATTCAGGTTTCCCTCATGTACTTTCTTAGTCCCAGATCCGGAATGAGTATACAGGGGTCAGATTTCATTTCTTTTGGTGATTGAATAATTCCAGAATTACTTTCTTCAGGAATTATAAATAAGGTCAAAACAAGATTTGTCACTATTATTTAAAAAAGGGGAGGGGCACTAGATAAAAAGGAATCTTTGTAGATTCTTTCTAAATCTATGAAGATTTAGAAGGAAAACTCACAAAATTACACAATATCAACACTAATGCTTCCTAAAAGGAGCAAATGGTGATCAATTACATGCTTTATTCTTTAGCTGATCAATATCCTTAACAAATATGGGCACCTGTATTTCCACTTTAAATTCAGTTCCCTATCACAATTAGCTCCTCTAACTTGCATAAAAACTGATACAAGTTCCCAGCTTATAAATATGAATCAGTTTCTGAGCAACTAAATGGATATATTTTGTTTACCTACAGAGCTAGCTAATAAATTAGATTATAAGGGTACTTAAAATCTAATGGGGCAAATACCTTTTCCAGTTAGCTTTTACAATTTCAAAATATTAAGTCCTTATATAAATGTCAAGTAAGAGAAACTAAAAATTCTACATATGATTTAAATAATTTGACTGTATAAGAGGTTTTTCTTGCTAAAGCTGTAACTCAGAAAAAGGTTTTACTGAAAGTTTCGTTAACAGCCTTGGATATAGGGTCAAAAATCAAATGAAAAAATTTGGTTTTAAACATGTTGGATGCTTTAACATATGGTAATATAAAGTTATAGAAAATATTTTCTTTTAATATTTATAATCAAAATACCTCTAAAAACTTGACAGATTTAATACATTTGTTTAAAGACATTATCTCTTTCCTTTATGCCAATGTTGGATATATTTTCTTATGGAAAAGGCTAATTAATTTGAATTTCCTAAATTCTTTTTTTTTTAAATTTCCTAAATTCTTAATACTGGTTTAGTTGGTTAGGTAAACTAACATCCCTTTATTTAAGATGACAAAATTACAAAAGCATGTGTTCAACTAAGTTAAAATTTAAAAGGTAATTTCTTTGTAGAAAGATATAATGTAGATAAAAGTAGTTCTTGCTTTTCTGCTTCAGGTTTTCTGTATCTGGAGAAAAAAATTGGTTGCTTTGGTTAAAGGGAGCAATTAATAGAAAAAGCTGATATACTGGTATAACATATTAAAAAATAAATATGAGGGGTGTTTGGGTGGCACAGTTGGTGAAGTGGCCGACTCTTGGTTTTGGCTCAGGCTGTGATCTCTGCGTCGTGGGATCCAGCCCCTTGTCAGGCTTGGGTTTCAGTATGGAGTCTGCTTGAGACTCTCTCTGCCCTGTCCTTGTCTTAAATAAATAAATAACAAATGTTAATATACAAGAGAATGGATGTTTTGTCTGTTTATCAAGGGAATTGTACAGTTTATTAAGATGGCAAACTTTGTATATTATATATATTTATATTTTACACATTTATACATATGCATTTATACAGTCTTATACATTTTACAGATGAAACCATCACAAACACATAGAAAGGCTGGAAATACTACAAAGACCTTTTATTTCCTGGGCAATTGGAGAGCAATTTGCCAGCCCAATGCCCTATCACTCTGTCTAATGTGTACAATATTTCTTATGAATAAAGCCATTTTTCTGTAAAACCAAGATACAACCATTGGAATTGGGGAATTAACCTTGAAATGTTATCAATCTACAATCCTCAGACCACATTCAAACTTTCTAATAATATCTTTTATAAGAAAAGGACCTAGTTCAGAATCATGAATTGCATCCAGTTGTCACATCTCTTTTGTTTCCTTTAGTCTGGAATGTTTCCTCACTCTTTCCTTGACTCTCATGACCTTGAGACCTTTGAAGATTATAGGTCACTTATTTTGTAGAGTATCCCTCATTTTGAATTTGTCTGATGTTTCCTCATGACTTAACACAGGTTAAGCTTCTTTGGCAGGAATATCACAGAAGTGATGCTTATTCTTTTCACAGCATCCCATCAGGTGGTGCAGGCTGTCACTTTGTCCCATTACTGGGGGTGTTCACTTCAGTCACTTGGCTAAGGTGGCGTCTTCCAGTCTTCTCCACTGTAAAGGTCTCTTCCCAGTAGCTCATTTGTCATCCAACTTAGCTACCTTCTTTTGCTGTTTTTCTCTTGCTCTGTCCCTCCCTTCTATTACTATTCACTCATGGATTTCTAATGGGTTATAATCTGTTTCCATCATTACTTCTATTGTCCCTAATTGTTCCCGAGACCAAATCAGTGCAAGTTGGTTCCTGTGCCTTTCTGATGTATTCTTCATTCTTCAAGTACTTCTTTGCTCTCTGGCATAAGTTGTTTCAGGCTCATCTTGTACTTTTTTGACCCAATTTTGAAATGAGTCACTTCTCCTGGGGGCTTTGGTGCCTTTAGTGGAGAATAATATCCAGAAACCCAGATTGGGGGAGTAGGTATCCTCACCACACTTTTGTTGGGGTGTCATTGTTTTCAGACCCTCTATGAACAGAGCCAGAGAGAATATGTTTGCACGTTTATATTCCAGATACATCTTACATATACACACATTTGTATCTATATTAATTTTTCTATCTGCCAATCTATATTTAAAGACCATACATTAACACCAATATCTCTAATTCCAGTCTAACACCACAGGTTTCATTTTGATTTTCACTCTTTGTATATTTATTGCTCCTTTTGCAGATACTGAGAAACGTGGCTCCCATTACCCATCTGCATTTACTTATTTGTTTGCTCTTCCTGACCAGTCTCCAGTCTATGCCACCATCCTCATTTTGACTTGACTGATAATTCAACTCTGATTGTAATCCTAATATGTTGTTTAATAATACCTCATATATATTCCTTGTTCTGATATACAATAACTTTTAAATATTTTATTATATAAAAATGTATATATATAAAACAATATAGAAAATATATTGTTACCTGTGCTTATTCTCTTCAGATAGTCTCCCTACTAGAGGTTTAAGAGTTAACATCTCTACCAATTGGGGATATCTTCAGAGTTGGTTGACATGGTATAAAAATAAAAGTGAAAGGTAATGACTTCTTGAAGAGGCACTTCAAGAGCTGAAGAAAATCTCAGTTATTAAAATTAAAGCCAAAGAAAATGCCTCAAATGACCGATATGCCAACAAAGTAACCATTGTGCATATGGGTTCCAGGATTCTGTGGAGGTAGAATGGGCTACGGTATGTTAAAAATCAAAATAGGCCAAACTTTTGGAAGAGCCTATTATTGACATTTAGATCTAATAATAACAACACACTCCACAACTGAAACTCCTCCTGTGCTCTTACCCTGTGAAGTTGCAGGAAGACCCATGGGACTTGCTTGACTCTTCATCTAACAAACTACTTCCTGAGGGTACTCTGACCCAGTCATTAGTGAGATTGCATATTTTTCTTGGGTTTGTTGGTATCTCATCTTGCTCTTCCTCAAGTTTTCTGATTCTGACCTCAGATTGTCCCTGAGTCTGATGTCTTCCCCTCTCCTCTGTTGACTTGGAAGTCTCCACTTGATTTGGTTATTGACCTGGCTCCTGCAGTGCTAATCAGGCAAAGGCCTCTTTGATTTTCACAAGGTAATTGAAAGGCACATGGTGCAGAAGCAAAACACATTCTAGAACATTTTGCCTTATAGCAAAGGAAGTCAAAGCCCAGAATTATTATATTCTAAAAGGCATTGATTGTTAGCATTTTATTTATGGGAGAATCCTATGATTTATACAATGTTGTATTTGGTCTAGTCAATCTGCAACTTCATACTGTGACTTTAATATTCATTTTAAAATTGATATTATTCCAAAGACTAAGTGGTACCCAAGTATTTTTCCCAAGACCAGTCACAGTGTCTGAATCTGAACATCAGAGATTCATTTGATGATGAAGGGAGCTTGAAAATATTTTTTGGTCCTTAAGTGCCCTCCATGGAAATCTGAATCTCCACAGGAGGATTGTAAGACTGGGAGAGGTTCTGGGGTTCTTGAGATCAATTTCACTTTTTAGAGCAGCCTCTCCTTGCCCACTATTTTTGTTTAAACTTCTCAAACACTTTCTCATGTTTTGGTTTTGCAGTGCTGTGCAAATGAAGCTTATGAATTATGGAAAATTAAAGGGGAAGTTATTTATTGTTGGAGACAAACACAGTTAGCTCAAGTTCATCTTTGTAAGCTGCTTAAGAGCTCAAATTAAATAGAATACCTAGAGGGAGAGTTATCTGTAATGTGAAATAAAACCATGGGTGAAGGCAGGGGCCCAGAGAGTGGAGTGGGCTTGAGAGGCTTCAAGGACAACTGGAGAGGCAGAAAGGCCACCCTTGGCAGAGGGTCTGACAAAGGGACATATGCACTTCAGGCCACCATCTTTCATATAACACCTACAGTCGACATCTTTGTTAACTGGGTTTTGAGCCAATCATCTCCAGGAAGAGAAGCTGCAGAGACTGCTGCCACCTCTGAGCTCTGTGAGAAGTACCCCTGTTCCCCTCCTGTTACTCATTTGCTTATAGGCTCCTTAAGTAGCTTGTTCTGACTTGTCCTGAAACCCATAACTCCCCTAAGAAAACTTGTATATGCCCTGGCCTCTCCCCATTCCTAACAACCAACATTATCCGGACACCCTTCATTCCGAATCCATCACCGAATAGCCATGCAATAAACTGTGTGACTCTGCAAGATGCTATAAGACAACCATGTGATTTGGGAAATTCAAATCCATCACTGTGGATTCCTTAAAGCAGAGGTTGTGTAGAAGGCCACAGGATTATTTAGAAATTTTTAGTAGGTACTCATATTTTCTTGGGGGAGATTTTACAAAAATAATTTTTTTCTTTGAGAAAATTCAGAAGATCTGGACATACCAGACCTATATTCCTACATAGCGGTAATTGGCTGAGGCTGAGTAGAGGTTATTACCTCTAGATGGTGTATAGATTGGTCACATTTTCCACAGTTCCCTATTATCACTCTACCAAGCCCACTTTATCACTTAAAATATGTGCCTGGTCTCTGTATGCTGAGTTTGCCAAACTAACCTATAACTATCCTTAGCTAACATCTTCACTTGGTACAAGTAAGTTCAGAGAAAATGGTTCAGAGAGGATAGGAAAGCAGTAGGGAGGTTCTTTTTTTTTTTTTTTTTTTTTTTCAGTAGGGAGGTTCTACAGACAAAATTATCCTCTTTCAAAAAGTTGTACCAGACACTCACTCCTTACAGGCCATAAAACCTTATCCTGATCCTGACTTGGACCTTCTTACAGACTCACGTTTCCTGTCCAGATCTGCATTTGTGTCAGCCTCAGTGGGCACACATTGGAGATGTGGGCAGGAATATTCCCTCTCATTCATTGGAAAGAGACCAAGGTATACTTCCATTTTCCCTAAGCAATCTGAGAGTTCCAGGGCCAAGAATATTAGCTCGGGGAAGCAAGGAGAGAACCTACCCTTGCCCCATACCTCCTCTCAGCTTCTGTTTCCAAAACCTATGCCTGTGTAAAGGAGAATCAAGAAGAGTGTGGAGATGCCACTGTACCATCTCTTTCCTAAGATCTGTACCTCAACCCTGGAGTACCCTCGCCACCCCCTGTTCTTTTCATGTTGCAATAAGTTTGTAGGAATATAAGGAAGCAAAGTAGATATGGAAAAACATGGATTCTAGAAATCTGAGAAAGTAAAATAAAACTTATCTTTCCTTTAAAAGTAGGTCATGTTCATATTTGGCATTTCAGGGTGAAATCTGATGGGTGTCATTGACTTAAGTGGAATGGAAGTTAAGTTGCTGGGTTGAGGAGGTCAAGACACTGTGAAGAAAGGATTTTCCCAAGACATTCACATGAGCATTTAATCCAATGATGTGATGATGGTATCTGGCTTACAGAGGAATTCTGGGAGTGTCAATGAATGTGAGTAACCGGCAAAGGTAATGGAGGGAGTAGTTGGTATGGTTTACTTGGTTCAAAGGGAGATATTTAAAAGTTTTATCTGAGAATAGAAGTTTCATGGGGAAGAAGTGGCAACTGGGAGCTAAGAGGACACCTGGCCTAATTTACTGATCTTTCTACTGATGGAAAGTTTGCTACCTGAAAATCAAGTGATTTCTTATTGAGAGTAACTTACCTAGTTCTCTAGATTAACACATAACCAAATAGCACAACTTTGGAATAATCAGTTACTTTACTGACTTTCCCTGAGCCCTCTGATACTATACTTTCATAGCTCTCTGGAATAGTATATGGTAGAAAATTAAATTCCATTGTCCTCAAATGTTGCTTCCCCTCTCCTGACTTCTCTGCACAGCTCTACTGTTAGCAGCTCAATGTACAAAATACAAGGTGGTCTTGGTCTAGAGGGAAATGATAAGCTGCTTGTTTGTTGAGGTCAGAATCCTCTGGTGGCACCTGCAGCCTCCTCTGGAATGCTCTGGCTCAGTTGGTCTTATCACCTTTCAGTGAGTCATTTGAGCAGTGAGAATCAGGCGTAATGCCTTTCTCTTACCCACACATTCTGTACCCTGGCATATTTCTTGACCCTTTTTCCTTTCTTTTCTTTTTTTTAGAGATTTTATTTATTTATTAATGAGAGGAACAGAGAGAGAAAGAGAGGCAGAGACACAGGCAGAGGGAGAAGCAGGCTCCATGCAGGGAGCTCAATGTGGGACTCGATCCCGGGTCTCCAGTATCAGGCCCTGGGCTGAAGGTGGCGCTAAACTGCTGAGCCACCTGGGCCGCCCCCTTTTTCCTTTCAATACCAACTCCGACTGCCCTAATTTAAGACCTTATAACCTGTCTAAACTATTGCAACAGCTTTTTAACTAGCTTTCCAGCCTTCAGTCTTGTCCACCCTAAAATCCATCATCCATGCTGTCACGGAGTGCCAGTACCTTGCCAACATGACACGGAAGCAATAACACAAGACTGAGTGGGAGAAGTCATGATGCCAAACCTCCAGATAGCCCCTTCCTCGCAGCACATATTGTCTCGATATCCCAGAGGGGAGGAAACCTAAACTGTTTGAAATGTGGCAAACATAAATTATGATTACAGATGAAATCAGCTGTGTCAATCATGAAACATGAGTATATTCTGTGCACATCCCAAAAGTTTTGAAGAAATAGGATTATAAATTAGGAGAGACCATGAATCAGCTTGATAATCTGCTGTGATTTGGAGGTAAGGAGGGGTGTTGTGTTTGCCAATGTCATCCTGTCCCTTAGGTAAGTTTCAATACCTCTGGTGACCTTCTTTTTTTTTTTTTAAGATTTTATTTATTCATGAGAGACACAAAGGGAGAGAGAGACAGAGACACAGGCAGAGGGAGAAGTAGGCTCCATGCAGGGAGCCCAACGCGGTACTCGATCCCGGGACTCCAGGATCAGCCCAGGGCCGAAGGCAGGCTCTAAACTGCTGAGCCACCCAGGGATCCCCTGACCTTCTTTAGTGTCATCCTTAACACTTCCTTTAGGACAACTCCAGCGGATATCATTACATTGGATTGTATATAAATGGTGCCTCTGGAGTTGTGGGATACTGTAGTCCTTCTCTTTGTACACTCCAGTAAATGCCAGAAATATGTAGACCTTACCCTGCTGGGTCTTGTTTCTTTGTCTTTGATTTTTCTGGCCCCTCCTGGAAGATCTTTTCAATACTTTTTCCCACATCCTTGGATACACAGACACATACAGACACACACACACACATACACACACTTCTGGTTAAGTGTTATTCATCTTTAAAGACCTAGCATAGGCATCAAACTCTACCAGCAAGCTTTTCCTATTTCTCTACTCATCCTCACCTTTGTGATCACATTCACAACATTGTATTTCAATTTTGACTAGATATAAGTTTTTCCTCCACTAAACCCTAAGATACTTAGAGCAGACACCATGTCTCAAGCATCATTGCAGTCCCAGTTCCTACCGTAG
Source organism: Canis lupus baileyi (assembly GCF_048164855.1). Taxonomy (NCBI): domain Eukaryota; kingdom Metazoa; phylum Chordata; class Mammalia; order Carnivora; family Canidae; genus Canis; species Canis lupus. The sequence continues at coordinate 66,556,437 of NC_132847.1, forward strand.
TAGGAACTGACACCATCTTTCCTTTGACCATTTGCTAACATTCCTTTCTGCAGTTCAGATTTCCCATCCCAAGGCTTGCCCATTCCCTGGATGATGAGAATGGAACTATATACTTCCTTCACTGGAAACCTTGCCCTACCTACTGGTGTATGATTTTTTTCCTAATCCCTGAATGGCATTAAACACAATACTTGGACCCACACATATTCCCAGGGTCTAGGTTTGTTGAGTATTAATACCAAATGCCAGTACCATTTTTGCATTAATAGTAATACCAATCAATAGGTGAAACACTGAAGAAGTCTACACCAAGTTGTATCACCTGAGCATTATCCAGTTCCTTTTTAAAATGTTCTCCAGCATCCAAGCATCCAAGAGAAACAGATCTGCATACTTTCTTGCCTATCTTTGTGTGTGTGTGTGTGTGTGTGTGTGTGTGTGTGCTTGAGTGAATGGGTCATGTTCCTGATCCCTGAGATAGGATCATACACACATGAACACTATTATACAGAGCAGTCAATGCAGACTTAGAGAAAGAAACACTTCTATGAGAAAGACTTGGATTTGATAAAAGGTACATCCAAGAAAGTACAATTTCTTGGGGTCTTACATAAGATGATTTTTTTTCATTATTTTATTTAACAAGTATTTATTCAGAGCCTACTATGTGCTAGGCACTGTTCTAGGGGATATATGGGTGAACAAAATAGAAAAAGAAATCTCTGTCCCCATAGGGCTTATATTCTAATGGGTACTTGATTGCATTTGCAAAAGCAAAATGTTCTGCTCACATTTCTTTTTCCTAGAGTCAAAGAACATTTTACCTCAAGAATAAATCCAAATTTCCAATTCTCAGAAGGGAAAAGTGGTTTTCAACTTTCCAATGATCCTCCCCGAAACAGGTTTAAAAAAATCTTGAGGTTCATATTCAGTCGTGTTACTTTTAACATTGACATTTAATATTTGTATCAGGAGATGAAAGTATTTAATGAGTATATAGATAAGCCAACCTTTAAGGATACCACCAAGTAACCAAATAGCTTTTCCAGCTTCATTCAGGATAATGAATGATAGAGCTGATAGGATTATACTAAATTAAGTATTAATGGCCTTATATCAATTAAACATCACCAAGGTCTTCTGGTTCCCAGCTCAACCAATGTGCAGTGTAGCTGGATGACATTGAACTGGTTTTTCTCCAGTGTGTGGTAGAGGGGCGGCTTTTCCTTGGCAAAGTCCCCTTGATGAGTCCATGGTGTCACTGGCGTTATCTCTGAGAGGTCATTGTTCGTCTTCCATCATAGGTCAGACTTGGCAGTAGTGAAATAAATGTTCTTGCTACATCTGTACATACATAATCATGGGCTGTTCTGAACACATACGTCATTTGGTGGGTGGGTGAGAGGATTCTAAAAACAAAAAACAAATAGGCCTTTTCAGCTTTTTGAACTAAAAGAAAACAATAAATGTGTTTCAACAAGAAGGATGATCCCAGGTCAATTGTAGAAGTTTGTGTTGGCTGATGGACTAGGTAAACCCCAGAATCCCTCCCATTTTCAATAGACTGATTCTAAGAATCATCCATGATTCAGAAGGCAGTGCTATTAGTGTCTTGTCTGAGCGTAGTCATAAATATATAGAGAAGTCAATAGAAGGACTATGAAGAAGAGAGATAAACTTTGCCCGTGTTTAACCAAACAAAAGAACTCCTTGCATTTTGCCAATATCCTTCCCGTCACAATCTATGGGTTAATTTTACCCAACGTCAGAATTACATGGAGCCATTTGAGGTGACATATTTTTAGAGAGGACTTATTAATGGTGGAAGAAGAGTGAGACTTGAAGTCTAATAGTGCCTCCTCCGTATTAACTCCAGCTCTATAAGCCAAGTGGGAAATCTACAGATCAATGAAACTCAGTAAATTAATTACACTTCCCCATCCCCCACATGCACAGCTCTAGATGAGCAAATAACCCAGTTTCTGTTAGAGATGTGTCTTTCCTACATACCTCTAGTAGTAACATTATTTACATGGAAGTAAAAAGGTAAAGTGGTGTGTTATAAAATATAAAAAAATACATAAATCTCCATAGGACCTGTTACTTCTAGGATTAGAGTTAAAATCCAGTAATGCCAGGTAAATTAGGGAACTGCCTGTGTTTCTATTTTAATGATCAGTCTAATGAGTTGCTTTGGATTTGTTCATGTATTTGAATTATACCTTGAGCTTAGCAAAGTGATTGTGCCTATTTTTATTCCCTTCCCACCCAGTTAGACATTGAAAATTATAGTAATATCTCCATTAACCAAACATGGATGAGAAATGAGACTGAACATGAATCACCAATGCACTTTCCAAATAACTCGATTCTAGCCTAGCTGAAATATAAACATTAAAAACCTAATATGAAGGGGAACATTTGAGAGCCTGTTTAGTCTTAAACACAGGTGCTGAACATGATTATCTTGTGATGTTCTCAGGAGCAACTTTGATGTCTACGACTGTCAGGTCCTACACTGAATGATTCCACGCTGGTGTTTTTGTTTCGTTGTCCTGTGACCATTTTCATACTTTTCTTCCTCATTTTTTTTTTTATTAGCCGTCATGGCCCAAAGTGACACTTTCCCGATCCTCTCCAACCTCTCCTAATGTGTGTTTCTAATTCTAGTGACCCAGGAACCATTTAACCAAACATACTAAGTATTAGTAGTCATATTCAGAATTTTGTTTTGAATCAGGGAACACTGAGGAAACACAGGGAGAGGCAAGGACCTGTTCTCTGTACTTCATACACCAATCCCAGCCCATAATTTTGCCTGTAGTCTGAGGCAGATCCCACAAAGCCCATGCATGGTGCCCAGTTTGAGAATTCCAAAGCTTAGACATTATGATGTTAGATAGAAATCATGTTGGGGTTTCTCTCAGAGCTGCTTATTCTCTTTTTAGGTCAGGAGGTTGAGGACTTTGGTTTTGGTTTTATGAATTTGACCCTTGTTGACATGCGACTCATGCAAGTATTTAACTACTCTAAGCTTCAGGGGCAGCCTGGGTGGCTCAGCAGTTTAGTGCCTGCCTTTGGCCCAGGGCGTGATCCTGGAGACCCAGGATCGAGTCCCACGTCAGGCTCCCTGCGTGGAGCCTGCTTCTGCCTCTGCCTGTGTCTCTGCCTTTCTCTCTCTGTGTCTCTCATGAATAAATAAATAAAAAAAAAACCTACTCTAAGCTTCAGTCTCTTCATCTACAAAATGGGGATAATAATAACTGTCCATAAGACAATCACAGGCTAATATAAAATAATGTATATGGGAGCAAGTGGCAAACTCCAGGCCAGTAGAACTTAGCCGGAGGGCCACGGGCAATGGGTCAGCTTCAGGGGGGTCTGCAAATCATCTGATATTATAAGAAAAATTGAGTTTGTGCCACTTGATTTTCTTGGGAGAAGGATCCCTAGTTTTTGTCAGATACTCAAGGAACTCATGACCCTAAGGAGGTTAAGAATAATTGCTTATAGCATGGACCTTATATCACCCTTTTATTTACCGGTTCTAGACTAAATTTCAGATGGGTAAATCTGTTAAGGTATTGGCTTCCAAGTTAGAGAGGTGTTAAAGTGTATTTGGTGTACTAATAGTATCTAGTGAGCTCAACTTAAATGAGTAAACTATTAGAGAATGTGTATCAATGTATCTTTTTTTTGTATCGATGTATCTACATAGCCATACTCTGTTACTTTGTATGCTACTTTACTATGTTATATTATTGATATATCTATATCATTTTAAAGAATAAATAGTATATCATCTAGTGTAATATTCTTATTTCATCAAAGAGACTAAACAAGTTGATCTTCACAGTCTCGACATCTGTTTTAGTTTCAGTTCTTCAAAGGGATGCTGTGAAGGTAGAGCTGTTATGATGTTTGGGATTTCAGAGGAAAGTTATAATGTAATAATAATGATATGGCAACAGTAATAATTATGATAATAGTTTATACTACTGTTAATTGAGTGTCTACTAAATACCAGGCACTGTACTAGACATTTTGTATACACTATGTCTAATTTTCAAGCCAATCTTTAAAGATAGGAATTATTGTCCTCATTTTATAGATGAAGAAACCTATGAATTAGGTTAAAAAACATTTCCCAAATCACAAAGCTAATAAATGACTAAGCTGGAATTTTAACCGGAGTCTGTTTGGCTAAAATCTGTTATTTTTTCCTACAGTTAAATGTAGCAAATGATATATTTCCGACTCTTAATAAGGTATAGGCCAGCCCTGTAAAACGAATTAATTCTTATTTTTCTACTGCATTTGAAAATTATAATAGTGAATATCTAACTTCAAAAAAACTTGGGGTGCACCTACAATGCAATTTGACCTTTATCTTAAAGTTAAGAGATGCCCGTTGAAAGGTGTTAGGTAAGGGGATGATATAATTAGATCTGTGTCTTTGGAAGATTGCTCTGGCTGTACAGTTGGATGAGTTGGAACTCAGTAAGGTGGGACTAGAGGCAAAGAGGCCAGAAGGGAGGCTGTTTTATCAGCAGCTGGGGAGATAGATAGGAGTGAATGGGCTCCATGACTCTTCAGGTGGCAGCCTTGATAAATCTTGATTGACTGGATATAGGAGGTGAGGATGGTGATGAATTCAAGAAGGTGCCCAGGTTTCTGTGTGGACATTTCCCTCTCTGTTGTTAGGAGAGGCGTACAGGTTACTAGGAGGAGATTTACAGGTGAAAATGATAAGTGCTTTTTGGACATATTGGGTTTGAGGTGTTTGTGAAGATGTTACAGTGGACTTTGGATATTCCACGTAGTGACAAGTGCTGGAGATTTAGTTTTGGAAGTGAGTACCATAAAAGCAGCTAATTAAAGCCATGGAAGTAGATAAAATTGCTCAGGGAGGGTATGTATGGTCAGAAGGGAAGAGAGTTTAGACCAGATCCTGTAGAACATTAACATTTAGAAGACAAGAATCAGAGAAAGGGTAGATAGAGCTGTGGAAATATGGTCTCGAATAGGACAGTTCCAGAATGGAAGGAGTGACCTCAGGTATTTACTCAAAAGAAGTGAAAACATATGTTCACAAAAGCTCTGTACTTGAATGTTTATAGAAGTTTATTAGTAATTGCTACAAACTGGAAACAGTCTAAATATTCATCAACTGGTGAATGAATAAATAAATTGTAGTGCGCTTGTACAATGTACTCAACAATGAAAAGAAACTGCCTCTCCACACAACATTGATGACTCCCAGAAGCATTTGCTAAGTGAAAGAAGACAAATATAAAAGGCTACATACTGTTTATATGACATTCTGGAAAAGCAAAACCACAGAGACAGAAATCAGGTCAGTGGTTGCCAGGAGCTAGAGGCAGGAGAAGGGGATTGACTAGGGATTCAGAGGAACTGTTTGGGGTGATGGTAGTGTTCCTTATCTTGATTATGGTGGTGGTTACATGAGCGTATAGTGTATCCAAACTCTTTGACCTGTACGCCTGAAAAGGATGAATTCAACTGTATATGAATCATGTGTCAATAAAACCAACTTAAAGAAAGAAAATACAGATATGAAAGGGAGTGGTCAGAATGCCAAACGCTGCTCATAAAAGATGCAAGAAGAGGCCTGAGACAGGCCTGTTGCATCTGGCGCCAGTGACTATGGGGAGCAGTGTTAGTGGCATGGGAGAGGCAGAAGCTGGACTGCTAAGGGTTGAGGAGTAAGAAAATACTGCTTCTTCCACGGGAATGGAGCCCTGGATTTCTGGCGAGGCTCACGGCTATGCAGAACAAAGACTGTCTGCCCAGTCTCCCTGGAACCTGAATAAGGCCATGTGACTGAATTGTGGCCAAAGAGATGTAAGTGAAAGTGTCCTGAGGAAGCTTCTGGGAGTGTTCCATTAGAGGCAGCTGGTGCGCTTCCTTGGCCTCTCTTCTTTGCTCCTTCCACCTTTGTGGAGGCTGGAATGCAGACATGATGGCTGGAGCTGCAGCAGCCAGCTCTGACTATGACATGACTTCAGGAAGGGAGATCACACGTGACAGAACAATATTTTGGAGGAGCCTGGGTCTCTTAGCTCTTTGAGAGATACTAAACCAGTCCAGGACTGCGTACCTCTGAACTTTTAAGAGGTAAAAGTCTGCCTCTTAAAATCTCTTAAATCTCTCTCCTGATTGAGCCTCTTAATTACTCACAGTTGAGTTTAATCCTATAAACTACCAGGAGCAAATAGGAGGTGACGATGGAGAGATGGTGAGTATGGGCAATGTTTTCAAGAGCCTTGACTATGAAGGGAAAGAATAAAGATAGGATGGTAGCTGAAGAGGGACATAGGTTGAGGGAGGATTTTGTGACCTCCAAATTCACACTAGATTCTCTGTGAATGGAGACCTGGAGATGACCCAGGTTTTCTTTCCACAAAACAGCCCTGTGAATCTTTACTAAGATTGACTTTGTGGTTCACTTTCCTTCCAGAGGGAAAGGAGGAGCAATGCATTCCCCAGAACAGGTTGCAGCCATCTCCTTCCAGCCCCTTGATCGTGCAGAGCTCTTTCCCATCTAGATTCACCAAGCAAGCTGGGGCTGCATATCAGGGCCCATCTCTCTCAGGCCAGTCTCTTCAGGGGTCCTTCCCTGAACACCTTACCATAGCAGGTCCACTTCCCCTTTATCCTCCATTGGAGTATTTTTTTAAACTGCCTTATTAAGATATAATACACATACCATAAAATTCACCCAGAATGTACAATTTAGTGCTTTTTTTAGTATCTCGTGAATTTGTGTAATCATCATCACAACTTGATTTTTAATGATTTTTAAAAGATTTTATTTATTTATTCATGACACACACACACACAAACACAGAGAGAGTCAGAGACCCAGGCAGAGGGAGAAGCAGGCTCCATACAGGGAGCCTGATGTGGGACTCGATCCGGGGTCTCCAGGATCACGCCATGGGCTGAAGGCGGCGCTAAACCGCTGAGCCACCCGGGCTGCCCACAACTTGATTTTAAAACCTTCATCTTGGTATTTTATTACTTAATTTTTAGGGCAATATTTTCAGCCTGGGGTGATGTCTATTCTTCTCTTTCTCTGTGCTTTGTCTTTCTGCTTTATCCCGCAAGCTGCACTAGGGCAGGGACTGTGAAGACCATGGTTAAGGCTGCATCCTCAGCACCCTGCGGACCCCCCTCACAGAGGGACCCGGCCTCAAGGCGCAGTGGAAGCCTGCAGCCTGTCCCGTCTATCCTTCATTGCAGCAGGTGCAGGGCACCTGGATGGGAGCCAGGTTTCCACTTGGGAAACCGTTAGGAATAGGGATTCCTCAGAGGCGGTATAAGGAGAGAAATACATGCTCTAGGGCGGCTTGTAACTCTGGGGTGGGGCTATGGTAATTTGGGAAACCATATCCAGTGTATCTATTGTTTTCAAAGAACGAACGAGGGAGAGGATCACTGGATAATACCTTCCTGGTGGGCAGGTCACGCAGGAGATGGAGAGATAAGAAGGGCCTGGGGTCGCCCAGGATAGGAAGCTATATGTTGGCAAATTGAACAGCAATAAAAAAATAATAAATGTATTTAAAAAAAAAGACAGAAAAAAAAAAAAAAAGGAAGCGCCGCCTGAACGCGCCGCTGCGCTGCTAGAGTTTTCCTTGGGAAACTCGGGCGGTTGCCCGCTGGGCTGGCACCGCGGCGTGCCCGACCCACGCAGCCCGGCCCGCGGGGGGCAGGTTCTTTTGCAACTTCCCAGCGCCCAGAGGAGAGCTGCAGGCTTGCGGATGACTCACGCGCTTCCCGAGCCCTCGGGGCCGTGCCCCCCCCCTTCCCGCCCCCCGCGCCCGTCCCCGGGGAGCCGCCGCGGGCGCACCTGCCGCCCCGGGCGCCCGGGGCACTGCGCGCAGGTGCCCGCGCGCTCCCTCCCGAAGCCTGCCAGCGGGGCGGCGGGTCCAGCGCCCAGCGAGCCGCGTTATCCAATTGCCTCCCGTCTTACTCGCAGGCGGGGAGCCGCGAGAGCCCGAGCGTTCACTTTGAACCCTCGAGGGGAGGCGGGGGTGCGGGCGCGGAGGGGAGAGGCTTGCGGCTCGGGCTCCACCTCGCGCGCGGCTCCGGCTCCGGCTCCGGCCCCGGCTCCGGCCCCGGCCCCGGCCCCGGCAGAGCGAGCAGCGCCCGAGCCCCGAGCCCCGAGCCCCGCAGCAGCGCCGCGATGGAGTGAGTATCCCCGCGCCGCGCCGCCCGCCGGGTTGCCATGACGACCGCGGAGGCAGGCCGCGCCCGCCGGGGTCCCGGTCCGGGATGGGTGTCGGGTGTCTCGTGGCAGCCCCGCGGCTCTCTAGCAGCCGCCGCCGCGGGGGGCAGGAGCCCGGGGCGCCGCTCGCTCGGCCCGCAGGGCCTCGGGAGGGGCCGCCGAGGGGGGAGGCACGTCCCGGGCGCCCCCACCCCTGCCCCGGCTGCCGCTTCCCCGGGAGTCGGCTGCGAGGGCCATTCCTTGCGATCCTAACCCTGCCAGCAGGACTGCAGCTAAAAAAAGGGGGGGGGGGGGGTCACTGCGGATGGGAAGCAAATGTGGTTGGGTGTGAAGCGTGTAATGGCAGGATGATGAGTTGGTGGGTAATAGGACCAGAGCTGCAATGCCCTGGCTACTAGAAACCATCGGACGACCCCCCCGCCCCCCCCCCCCATGATTGATTTGTTCCTGGGGTAATTGACAAACGAGAAAGAAAGGTGGGAGCAGCAGCCCGCGCGGGGTGGGTTACAACGTTTGGCCCCGTGGGCACGGCACGGGAGGGTTGGGCAGCAGAGGGCAGGGAGCAAGAGGGGCGTTAACCAGAAGGACACAATAAAGGGCCTGGGCTGTGGGTTCGAACTGGGGTTTCTTCCTCGTCAGTCTGTGCGTGCCTGCATTGCTTTCTGGTCACTCTCCCAGGCTGCTGCCGCAGCAGGGCCACCCTGACAGGCGACAGGCTCCGGGGAAGGGTCGGTTCTGAAGCCAGCTCTCAGATGCTGCTCCCTTGGTCAGCTTCTCCGCCTCCTGCTCTCTTCCCACGGATACTCCCTGACACTGGGGCTGTAGGAAATCATATTTCAGCCTGGAGATAACGTCCAGTGTTCAGGTATCAGGACCTTCATGCCAAACCCAACAAACCCTAGATGCAGCTTTTATCCCTCTGCGTATCTGATCGTGCAGATGCAATTTAATTCTCACCAACAAGGCTGCTAAAGCAGGGGTAGGAGATGGTGTGGGGTTTTAGGAGCGAGGAGTTGCACATTTCAGCCCCTGCCTTGGCTGGGACCAGTGCTACTGATTTCCTATGCCAGTAATTTAATGTCTCTGAGCCTCAGTTTCCCCGTGTATACAATGGAGACAAGGATGTTCCTGACTTACTTTTTAAGCATCCTTAAGAGGATCAGATAATGTTTCTGTCTCTTCTAAGGGGCTTTGTAAAGTGTAAGGTGTATACAAATGTAAGGAGTTAATGATTAAGTCTCTGGAAAATCAGTTTGCTGGGCTTGAGTCCCTGTGCACTTTGCTGAATGACGTCAGTCTCTCTGGGCCTCATTTCTGGAAGCAGGAATAATAGTGATTTCAGGCAATTTTTGTGAAGATTAAACAGATTGATACATATAATGGTCTTAGAGCCTGGCACAAAGGAAGCTCAATAAATATCATCTCTTATCTATAAATATTATCTGTTGTCTACTATTATTATTACTGTGGTCTCCAGCCTACTCCATTGACATTTTGTGAGGTCTCAGGTTGGCACCAAGCTGTTTTTTTCCCCTCCAGACAATTTATAAAGAAGCTTAATGCCCCAAGGGCAGCTGAGAGTAACACAATTCTCAAGATACCATTGTAGATTTGGAGAAGCAACCAAAAGATAGAACAGACCTGGGTACACAGAGCAGAAGCTGGACAACTTGGCCTTTAGCATGTTCTATTCTTATTTATTTAGTTTTTTATTTGATAGAGAGAGCAAGCCTGAGTGGTAGGGATGGGCAGAGGGAGAAGCAGACTCCCTGCTGAGCAGGGAGCCCCATGTGGGGCTCGATCCCAGGACCCTGAAATCATGACCTGAGCTGGAGGCAGACACTTCACCGACCGAGCCACCCAGGGGCCCCTGGCATGTTCTATTCTTATTGCCGTTGCTGTTTGTTTAGACATGGAGACTGTCCTTAATAAGAGAATGAATGTAGATCTAGTCATCGCACTGGGGGAGGTTAAGGGGTACCCTGGCCGTTTGCCAGGGCAGCAACTTCCATCTTTACCCTTCCATGTTAGTACATGAATGTATTGTGTATCTTCCAGACTCCCAACTTGAGTGCTCAGTAACTGTGGAACAACATAAAGAATTTGTCACTTCCCTTCCTTGGACCCTCCCTCATTTCCTCTCCCTCCTCCAGCTAAGTTTTTGTTCCCGGGGTGCTCACCTCCCGCACCCTTCCTCTCCTGCAGGATCCACATAGGTGCCACAACCAGCCCCCTTCTCTCCTGATCAACCTGGCCCTGGCTTTCCTGCTCCCCTGTGACATTCCAAAGTCCTTCTCCCCTTCCAGTTAACCTCCTGCATTTCCAACTGTCTATCTGTTCTCAGTCCCACTTTCTTTGCTTCATTAACATAATCAACTTTTAAACTCTTTTTCTCTCCTTTCAGAATACCACCTTTTCCTGTCTTGGGTCTAACAAAATTTCTCAGCACCTATTCTTCTCCTCATCCTAAGCTCTCTCAAAATCTCATCTTAAATAGAACAGGCTGCTTTAAATATCAGTGAGATAGGGGCTCAATTCTTCTTTCTTATGGGGTTCAGCTTATGTTTATGAAAAAGAATTAAACGGGGAATAAAATTTCACTTCCTTCTTTTATTTTTTCATTTAGCTAACAAATCCTTGTTGAGATTAGCATTGGTCAACAAAGCAGTCACGATTCTTCATCATCTGAAGTTCGTAGTCGAATGAAAAGGTAGATGTTAAAGCAGTAAACACAAATGAATATATAAATAAAGGTGCAATAAATGCCATGGAGGGAAATGCACAGAGAAAATAACAGGAAGGGGATATAAGTTAGATTAGAGTGTCAGCAAAGCCTCCCTGGGGAACTGATATCTGATGTGAGATCTAGAGGATGAGAAGGAGTTGGCTAGGTGAGGAGTAGAGGGAAGAAGCCGTCTGGGCTGAGACAACAGCACGTGCTAAGGCCCTGGCCCAGGAGAAGTCCTTGGAAGGTTGGAAAAACTGAAAGAAGGGTGGTATGGCTGGAGCTTTGGCAGTGAGAGGAAGGTGGTTTAGAGACGTGGCTAAGTGCTATGGGGAGCCACCAAAGAGCTTTATGAATGGGCGTGATGATAATTATTTGTCTTTTGAAACTTTGAGGCTTAAAAGTTCAAGAAGCTAATATAAACTTTTCCTCTGAAGGTATGTAAAATAGACGGCATAGAAAATGTGCCATAGCATATCAGATAGAGGGCTAGTATCCAAAATCTGTAAAGAACTTATCGAAGTCAACACACCCAAAATAATCCAGTTACAAAAGGGGCAGAAGACAGGAACAGACGTTTCTCCAAAGAGGACATACAGACGGCAAACAGACACATGAAAAAATGCTCAGCATCACTCATCATCAGGGAAATACAAATCAAAACAATAATGAGATACCGCCTTACACCTGTCAGAATGGCTAAAATTAGTAACTCAGGAAATAACAGATGTTGGTAAAGACAGAGGAAGGGAAACCCTCCTGCACTGTTGATGGGAATGCAAACTGGTGCAGCCACTCTGGAAAACAGTGTGCAGGCTCCTCAAAAAGTTAAAAATAGAACTATTTTATTCTATGACTGAGCAATTGTACTAGTAGGTATTTAGCCAAAGGATACAAAGATGCTGATTTGAAGGAGGGCATGCACCCCAATGTTTATAGCAGCATTATCAACAATAGCCAAATTATGGAAGGAGCCCAGATGGCCCTCGACTGATGAATGGATAAAGAAGATTGTGTATATATCACATTATATTATTATATTATTCCATCATATAGATGCAATGGAATATTACTCAGCCACCAAAATGAATGAAGTCTTGCCATTTGCAACAACATGAATGGAACTAGAAGGTTATGCTGAGTGAAATAAGTCAGTCAGAAAAAGACAAATACCATATGATTTCACTCATATGTAGAATTTAAGAAGTAAAACAGATGAACAAGGGGAAGGGAAGGAAACAAGATAAAAACAGAAGGAGGCAAATCATAAGATACTCTTAACAATAAAGAACAAACTGAGGGTTGATGGAGGGAGGGGGATGGAGGATGGGTTATAGGTGGGGACTGGCATTAAGGGTGCTTTTGTGATGAGCACTGGGTGTTATATGTAAGTGATGAATCACTAGGTTCTACTCCTGAAACCAATACTACACTAATGTTAACTAACTTGAATTCAAATAAAAACTTGGAAGAAAAAAAAAAAAAAGAAAATACGTGTCATAGCCAGGCATCAGAATCCTGCAAATATCTGCTACAGGAGAAGCGGATTATCAATTTAAAAAGCCAGACAGTGTGTGATAATCTAGTACCTGATAGTTTTGAATAAGCCAAGGTTGTTAATTTTAAATCAAATATGGTGAAAATAAAAATATAAACATTTATTCATGAGTATTATTGCTTTTAATAAAACAAGGGCATCTCCGTTGAAATAGGAAAAAAAAAAATACATATAGCCAGCAGAGTTCTAACTGATTGTACCTGGCTGCCCTCCTTGTTGGGTTGAGTGTGATCAATGTTATATGTGGGAACAAACTTTAGTATGTGTGGTTATTAATTTGATACGACACCTATTGGTTTTGCTGGATACTTCTCTAGAACACCGTCTTCAAAACTGTGGGAGCTGAAAGGCACAGAGGACGTAACGTGGGAGCTCTTTAAATTGTTGCCCTCTCTGCCTGCACTGGGCCTCTGACAACATAGATGGCAGCCTCAGAACTGATGTGATGGGACTCAGAAATGACATTTCCCATCGCTTGTCAGGTGCCTGCTTTTTATTTATTTTTATTTATTTTTTATTTTTTTTTTTAGATGCCTGCTTTCACATAGACTTAGCCACAGGCCAAGCCACAGGAGATCACAGAGCATCTCAGCTAAAGATTGTTCTTTCACATAAACAAATCTAGTCTCATGAAGAGATAAGTGTGTGAGGGATATTGAGTCATAGCTGATTTCTGATTTTTAATATATGCCTCATTCATACATTCACCCATTTATTCAGCAAACATTTACTGAATATTTCCTATGTGCCAAGCACTGTGATAGGTACTGGGGATAAATGGTGACCGGATACTGTCTTCAAGGAATTTCCTGTTTAGTCTAAATGTGACTATGGGTGCTATATGACCTTGAACCCTTTTTGTTGGCTAAGTCTGTCCTCCTATTACACAAAGTGTGCCATTTCACGTGCTCAGCACATCGTAGACATTGAATAAACGTGTTAAAAAATGTGTGAAGGCTTTTAAAAGTTAATTTTATGATGGAAGCAGTGTATGCTTTTTACAACAGTTCAAATGTTTTGGGGTTTAGTTTAGGAAGTGAACCTCCCCCTTTCCCTATGCTTTCCCCCAAGGCTTAGTCCTTAGAGCATTACCACGAACAGTTTGGAGGTATCCTTCCAGATATTTTCCATGCAAACAAAAGAGAGTTGGAAACACATATAAGTTTAAATACTTCTTTTATATAAATGAAATCATACCACATACATTATTCTGTAGCTTGCTTTTTCCTCTTAATGTATGGTGCATAATTTTATATATCAATATGTATACATCTATCACATATGCTTTTTTAAAAAGATTTTATTTATTTATTCATGAGAGACACAGAAAGAGAGAGAGAGGCAGAGGGAGAAGCAGGCTCCATGCAGGGAGCCTGATGTGGGACTCGATCCCGGGACTCCAGGATCACGCCCTGGGCCGAATGCAGGCTCTAAACCACTGAGCCACCCAGGTGTCCCTCACATGTGCTTTTATTAGCTGATTAGCATTTACTTTTGGAATATAGTTCATCAGTCCTCTTTGATAAAGATTTAGGTTTGTTACCACTTTTTTTTTTGCTATTATATGCAATGTTGCAATGAACATCTTTGTACATCCTGCAGCTGAATCTGTATACTACTTTCCAGAAATGGAATTGCTGAGTGAGTGAATATGCATATTATGAATTTCTCTATATACTGTCAAAGTGCGTCCAAAAATGTTCTATCACTTTACATTGCAATCCGTAATTTTGAGTCCCTGTTTCTTCAACTCCTTGACGACCCTCACCACCTCTGAGTATATATACTCAAGCATATATTTATATCTGAGTAATACATTTATATTTGACTCATCTAACTTAATGTAACTACTCAGTGGTCACAGTCTGTGCTTTTCCTCACTGGACTGAGGGCCTCCAGGCTACTTTTCATTTTTTCAGAGAGCACTATGGAGCTATAAAATATAAATAGGAAGCTTGAGTCCAAAAGAGAATGAAAATTATTTACAAAGGGAAAACTTAAAATGCCTAATTTACTTTAAAAAGTGATCAAGTAATATTTGTAGAGTTTGTCAAATTTCAATTTCATTGGTTGGTTTCTTACTCCTATAATTGAGGAAATGAGAGTATATCACTCAGCCCTCCATTTACTATTTGTTGCAGTTACATTGTTCATTTTACATTTTCAAAGTTTTTAACATTGGCAATTTTGATTTGTAACCATAATTCTCACAGTTCACTCAATCAACTGAGCACCCCTTATGCACTGGGCACCATTCTAAGTGCTGAGAATACCGCAGTGAACAAAACTGAAAAAGATCCTCCCATCACAGAGCTTTCATTTCATAGAGGAGACCCAATGTGTATATACATTAATGTCAGGAAGTGTTATGTGTTAAGACTAAAAATAAAACATATTAGGAGACTGGAGGGTGATGATGGAGGGTTATTTTTGATGGAGGAGTCAGGAGACAGGTTTCTGAGTGGGAGCGTTTGAACAGAGTCTTGAACAAGTGAGTAGGTGAGCCTCAGAAGGAAGAGCAGTTGCAAAGGTCCTGAGGCAGCACCATGCTTTGTGGGCTTAGTGTTAGTCTTGGATCTGGATGGAGCCAAGATCACCAGCCCCTTCCTCACTGGCATCCTCTTTCCTGAGCATTAAGTGTTTAGTTGGAAAGTACTGTTTTCAAACAGGGCCCAAGGGCATTATATTCTGAATGCCTTTCTGTTGCTTCTATGAACAAATAAATCGACTGTAAAATTATACATTCCTGTACCCCCCCCATAATTCTATAAGACATTGTTCCGCTGTGTTGTGGCATGAACTGTTGCTCTGAAAAAGAGTGAGGCTAGCCTGATTATTTACTCTTTGTAACTGGCTTGCAATGCAAGCCCTCCCACTCTTGCAATTTTTTTTTTTTACCTTGGTGCTGAAAAAATTATTTTTAAACATGAGAGTTTAATAACTTTTTGTGATATTCCTCACTGCAAGTCACTGGTCAGTTTTTTTTTTTTTTGTCACTGGTCAGTTTTGATATATCTCACTGCAAGTCGCTGGTCAGTTTTTTCTGGAAAATGATACATTCCCTTGATCTAAAGATTTATATTTTCCTTTTTTTTTGGTAAAGACATTTTCTTTATGGCTTTCAATTAAACAATATACTTGTTCTCTTATTTATGACTTATTATTCTCTTATTATGTTTTATGTATTATACATAATAGATGTATGTGTCATATCCATATCTATGTCAAATTGATAACTCCATAACTAACCATAGTTATCCATAACTATCTCAAATTGATTGTTTTTTTCCCTGATTTTTCCTGTGAGTTTTTGTTACATTTTAAAGTCAATCCTCTAGGCAACTGACTGGTTCTTAGCAATATTTGTTTAGTTCTTACTCATTCTAATGTAGATTTCATTTCTATAATGGTTTTATTGTCATCTTCAATTTGTTTTCTGACTCCTCCAGCTCATTTTGCACATTTTAGAAAGGTTTCATATTTTCTTTAATTTCTTTGCATGGAGAATTTATCTGAAAATTTCATTTACTTGTATTATTTCTTTTGAAATATACTTACTTGCCTTTTGCATGTAAATCTTTCCTCTCTTTTTAAAAAATAATAATTAAGCATATAGAATCTATGCATGTTGAAAGTTTTGCACTTATTACTCCTCATTTAGAACTCCAAACAGGTGTTCTATCCAAGCATTCTGTTTGCCCAAGAATAAGGGGGAGACAGTGTTTGGGGAAGATCGTGACTTTATTATTTTTTTTAATTTTTTAAAAAAGACTTTATTTATTTCTTCATGAGAGACACAGAGAGAGAGAGAGGGAGAGACACAGGCAGAGGGAGAAGCAGGCTCCATGCAGGGAGCCCGATGTGGGACTCGATCCCAGGTCTCCAGGATCACGCCCTGGGCTGATGGCAGCGCTAAACCACTGAGCCACCTGGGCTGCCCAAGATTGTGACTTTAGATGCGATCTTTGTCTCATAAATATTTCTTTTTTTTTAAAAATTTTTATTTATTTATGATAGTCACAGAGAGAGAGAGAGAGGCAGAGACACAGGCAGAGGGAGAAGCAGGCTCCATGCACCGGGAGCCCGACGTGGGATTCGATCCCGGGTCTTCGGGATCGCGCCCTGGGCCAAAGGCAGGCGCCAAACCGCTGCACCACCCAGGGATCCCTCATAAATATTTCTTACAACTCTATAATATCTTCTCTAAAAATGCCTTGTAGTATGTGAGCAGGTCACTGAGATAGATCACATATTCCAGCTCTGTGTGTGTGTGTGTGTGTGTGTGTGTGTGCATGTGTCTCAGAGCAGAGGGGCAGACAGATATTTGGTGCTCATTTGTCGCTATGTGGTCAGCTCTGTTTAGCATCTACAAACAGAGGGGAGGGGGCAAGTCATCTACAAAGGTGATTGTTACTTTCCTTCTTTTCTACTCTAACCTCCAGACTATGGCTAGACTGTGGTAGATTATGACTACCCTCTATGTGTTCAGACGAGTCCTCTACATTAAGTTTTAAAATTTTAGACTTTCACTGATAAGAGATAGAGATAGAGATAGAGATAAATAGATAGATAGAGAAAGAGAGAGAGAGAGAGAGAGATATTTCACAGAGTAGTAGCTCCATTGGAGTCATTTCTGCGCCATGCTGGTATGGAACCAGGTGCTCCACACAGATGTTTCCCATGTCTTTCATGACTTGTTCATGCCACTCCTCACCATCCCAGCGTTGGGCCTCTGTGAGCTCTCTCTTTACTTATAGAGAATTTTTTGAAAGCCAACTGGAATCTCTAGAGGTAGAGATCACCTTTTAGGATTGTCCACTGTTTTAACACAATTTTTACTCCTTAGGGATGGTGATTCTTAGAATCTGTAATTTAGAAATCTTAACTCTCCTAGTTTCATAGAAGATAAATTTTGTCCAACTTTTCTTTCATCTCAGCAGGTTTCAGGGAGATAGAAAATTTGCCTTTACCCTGTCTCTGAGTGAAAGAATCAGCCAATCTTGCATCCCCATGAAAATATTAGGAACTAGCAAATGTCATCATTATTGGAAAATTTGTTGTTATCATAGATCCTTTCTTCAATCAGTTCTCAGCAGTGTTAGGACAGAATAAGTTTGTGAATAATATTGTAAATACTTTGCAGTAGAAGAATTTTTTTTTAAAAAGATTTTATTTCTTCATTTGAGACAGATACAGGGAGAGAGAAAGCACATGAGCAAGGGGAGAGGCAGAGAGAAAAGGAGAAGCAGACTCTTTGCTGAGCTGGGAGCACTATGGGGCTCAGTCCTAGGACCAGGAGATCCTGACCTGAGCTGAAGGCAGATGCTTAACCATCTGAGCCACCCAGGTGCCCCTGCAGTAGAAGAATTTTGAAGGAGGTGTGCATAGCAGGTATTTTCTGTCCACCCTTCAAATCCATTCTCTACTTCTGCGTACTGCCCCATGAGGCTGACTTCTGTGGACTGCATCAGTTAGGCTCTTTTGTCCTTTGGTTTCCTATTGGGTTGGATCAATGCAAGACACCAGCAGGAGACCTAAGGGTGGAAAGAAGAGTGAGGTCAGCGTATATGCTTTATGGTCTCCCTTCCAGTAGGGTAGGGCATTGGCTCTGGCTACTTTCCTCATGTGAAGGCTACACCTCCTGCCTGCAGCCCTTTCCTGCTTCTGTTCTCTACTAATTCTGGTAACCATTCTCTCCCCTTCTTCCTTCAGGGCTTGGTGAGACTGTGGCTGATCTCCCTACTTGGTTTGCCCCTGGCATGTTTCACCATTCCTGTTGGTTTCCCTGAACTCTGCCCGTGGTTTTGTAAAGCAGACCCATTATTAAGCTCATTTCAATTATCCAGGTTAAGCATGCCTTCTATTTCTAGCTGGGATTCCAGCTCACAGAGTGTGCAAAGGATAGAAGTGTTTGAAGGTTTAAAAAAAATACTTCATATTACTGGGTTGAAACTTGGCAACTTTCTGTTTTGTTTACACATTTTGGTCATTGGAGGTCAAGGCTCCAAAATATGAAGAAGCTATTTGATAATCGTTATGAGTTGACTCTTGAACTTCAGAAAGAGAAGTTCTTTTTTTTTTTAAGAATAAATTTTTTATTGGTGTTCAATTTGCCAACATACAGAATAACACCCAGTGCTCATCCCGTCAAGTGCCCCCCTCAGTGCCCATCACCCAGTCACCCCCACCCCCCACCCTCCTACCCTTCCACTACCCCTAGTTCGTTTCCCAGAGTTAGGAGTCTTCATGTTCTGTCTCCCTTTCTGATATTTCCTACCCATTTCTTCTCCCTTCCCTTCTATTCCCTTTCACCATTGTTTATATTCCCCAAATGAATGAGACCATATACCTTGGTGTCCATTGAAAGATGAATGGATAAAGAAGATGTGGTTTATGTAACAATGGAATATTCCTCAGCCATTAGAAATGACAAATACCCACCATTTGCTTCAACGTGGATGGAACGGGAGGGTATTGTGCTGAATGAAATAAGTCAATCAGAGAAGGACAGAAGGAGAAGTTCTAATGCCGCAAGTTACTGAGGTGATTGTTTGCTTGCTGTTGAATGTCATTTTTCTTATAACAAAAATTCCCCCAACTTGACTCCTCAGAGGGAACACCAATCTCAGTTATGAGGTGACTTAATTAGAATTGTATTTAAGAGGGGTGCTGGGGTGGCTTAGTTGGTTAAGCACCTGCTTTTGGTTCAGGTCATGATCCCAGGGTCCTGGGATTGAGCCCCTCGTTGGGCTCCCAGCTCAGTGGGGAGCCTGCTGCTTCCTCTCCCTCTGCTGCTCCCTCTATCTGTTCTCTCTCTGTCAGATAAATAAATAACTAAATAAAATCTTAAAAAAAGAATTTTATTTAAGGAAATGAAATTTTATTTGTTCTCATAATAGAAAAATTGTTTTCATGAATAGAACTTCATAGTATCTGACCTACTATTTAAAGAAGTGTTAACTTATCAGTTGTATCTAAATGAATACTTCCAAATTACCGTCAAATCAATAAAATCTGTCCCATCTTATTTAATCTTCTTCACAGCACAAAAGCATAAAATATAGTCTAATCAAAAGGTGTGCTTTACAAGTTCTGAATAGATGGGATCTAAATTAAATATATTTTACTCCATGTATTTTCATATAGCATTTCATGCTTAGAAAGTGAGTTTAGGGGTGCATAGGAAGCTCAGTTGGTTAGGTGTCTGACTCTTGATTTTGGGTCAGGTCATGATCTCAGAGTCATGGGATCAAGTCCCATGTTGGGCTCCATGCTTAGCATGCGTCTGCTTGAGATTATTCCTCTCCCTCTCCCACTCCCCATGCACACACACACTCTGTCTCAAATAAATAAAATCTTTTTTTAAAAAAGAAAGATATTTAGATATACATTATCTTATCCTTCTTTAAGTATTTCTATTTCTCTGTCAATTATCTTCATTTATTCATTCATTTCACTCATAATTATTAAGTACCTATTATGTGCTAGGTACCTGTGATACAAAAATGAATATGCCAGCCCCTGCCTTCATGGAGACCACGATCTAATGAGGAACAGACATAAGTGGCCAAGTTATTATAATAAAGTATGCTAAGTGTTGTGCTGGGGAAAGTTTTGGTGGGATACTGTCTGAAGCTATGACATAGCAAGGGGACAGGAGCCTAAATGAATTGAAAGAGCTCAGATGTTCTCTGAGGTCAAAATCCAAGCCTAATTCTTAGCCCTTGAAATTAATTTAGCATAAAACATTTTGTTTTTAATGTCTGGACTAGTCATCTTACAACTTCTTAAGTCACTTTCCAAAATACTAGTCAAGCCAACTCCACTGTTAAAACTAGTTTAAATAGTCAACAGTCTTCAAATGTTTGTTTGTGCTATCGAACCTATGGCTCATGCTACCTCCATGACCAAGCATGTTACAATCAGTACCATGGTGAATGCCTGCCCCCTTGAGGAATGAGAGACTCAGTTGTCCAGATGACAATGCAAAGTGAGATCACTGATAGAGACAAAACAAAGGACAAAATGCAAACAGAACAAACACAAACACTTAAAGACTTACAGGTCTCTGCTACACATTTTTAAGGCACAGTACTTGATTTGTGTTTGCCATCTTTGTTGAAATCATATTAAAGGCCTCTAACTTTTGAAAGTCATCAAGATCTCCTACATTGTACAGATTAACCAGGGAAGCACTAAGGACGTTGACCTAGAAATGACTGGAAGTTCTCCCTCCTTCTAATGCTTTCCTTATCTTCTTGTCTCCAAAGAGGGAGGTGCCCAGCATTTAAAGTTACTGACGCCATAATAAAGTCTCATTTCCTGAGACACTCACACTGTAATGTGCGTATGAATCACCTGGAAATAGTGTGAAAAGGCAAATCCCAAATCTGTAAGGATGGGGTAGGGTTAGTGATTCTACATTCCCAGCAAGCTTCTAGAAGAAGAGGCTGTTCTTGCTGCTGGTCTGTAGACCACACTTTGAGTAGCAACGTTCACAGAGCAAAGACACAGTGTAGGGCTGTACATAATGCAAGAAGTAAGGGCCTCATTCTTTTACACTTCCTCCCTCAAAACAGAACTGGAGTTCAGTAATCTCTGTGTGAAACTGGCCAATCTAACAGAGCAAAACCAGGCTCTTCATTTTAGTTGGCATAACATGACGACAGTTCCATGGGAATAGGTAAAGTCTTTATTTTTTGGAAAATCAGAATGGATAAGGGGTTGTGAAAAAAGTGTTATGAGGTAAAAAAAAAAAAAGAGTAATGTTTATCTTTTAAAATATGAATTTGAAAATTTTTGTGGTCATAAATAATTTAAAATCCAAAAATATTTTTCTTTGGCCAATTCCTTAATATTAAAAAAAATAACTAGTGAATCTAATTATCTGTAGCCTCAAGAGTCTGCTAATCAGTAATATCTTGGTATAAATGTCAAGTTATGATTCTATAAATATATTCCTGTGATTATGAACATGATATATTAGGACTAAGTAGCTTGTGGTATTACATTTTTTGAGCAAGACTGACAAACTTAGGGTTCTTGAAAGCCAGGGAAGAGCAACCTATTTCATGAAGGATAATTCAAACATGTTATTAAGTTGTATTTTCATTAATGGAAGACGGGAAATATCTCCCTAACTCTTTCCTTGTTATGGGAGCTAAATACTATAAGGACAATACATATTGGAGAGCTAAACTGTACAGAACAAAGTTCTGTCAAGGATTCTTGGTTGCTTAATAAAATGATGGCTCTCCAAGCCTAATTACATTTTCAGGAATTAAAGCACAGTTCTTAAGGGCTCTCAATACATCCTCCTTTAGCCTGTGTCAGCCACACAATTTGCCTGCCTGTTAGTTTTACCCCAGGTCTTGAAATTAGGAGCGTTTTTTTTTTTTTATATCAGGGTGGTGGGCGTATGATGTTAGTACAAGAAAAGTAAGAGCATCATGCCCTGGAGAAACAAAGATTAGGTTGTGTGCATGTGTGTGTGTGTGTGTGTGTGTGTGTATGGAACTCTACTTTTCAAGACCACCTTTTTTTTTTTAAAAGATAGATAGATAGATAGACAGATAGATTATTTATTTATTTATTTATTTATTTATTTATTTATTTATTTATGAGAGAGAGAGAAAGAGAGAGAGAATGAGCGAGAATGAGCAGAGGGAGGGCTAGGAGACAGGAAGACCTGAACTGAGATCATGACCTGAATTGAAATCAAGAGTGAGATGCTTAACAGACTGAGGCACCCGGGTGCCCCAAGACCTCGTTCTAAAATGTCTTTCTTCCAATATATCTGTGTCTTATTTTGATACTTTCACTCTTCTCCCATTCATCCTTACCTTGGGAATTTTAAAAGGATTTCTAAGACCAGAATCCCGAGGTTGATGGAAAAGCTTTGGCCCTTGTCACCCACTGTCCAGATTTGCCTGCTTGGGGTCTAAGCTGGCATCTTGCACCCCCATTGCCGCAGAAGCCAGGGCTGGCTGCTGGTGCGGATTCTGAGCTCTGGCATGGGTGGGTAGGGGGTGTTGGTGATGGAGGAATGAGGAGTTGGGGACAAAAGGGTGACAGAGGGCAGCAGGAAGGGGCACAGACAGCTGTGAACGCAAAAACCTATAGGGCAAAAGCTGGTGAAATCTGCCTGAGACCCTTAGTGGCTGTTGGTTTCTTCAGTGGGGAGAGCTGCTGAGTTCATCTGAGGAGCAGATCACTGGAACTATGGTCATTCCTCTCTGTGGCTGATAGTGGTAGCTCCTGCTTTTCTTCCTTGTTCCCAGCTGGCTCTGTGTATCTCAGCCTTACCAGTTTCTGGATGGGGTAAAAACCCAAGGGGGTCCTGAATATAGCGTCCTGAAAGGCTAGGAAAGCTGGCTGTTCACCCGGTTCTCTCCTTCTCAGGGAAGGGCCCTCCTTCTAGCTGGAGAGTTCCCGCTTGGCACTGAGCAGTGTCAGCCAGCAGGACAGGATGCTGTAGGTAAAATGAAGCTGTTCTTCCTTCCCTGTTTGTGGGGTTATCTTTGTTCCACTGTGTTACTTAAGTTTCTTAAGTAGGCTTCTGATCTCTCTCTGAGCTATTTTTGTTCTAATTGCTGATCTCTGTTGGGGGACAGAGGCTGGGGTATCCTATACCACCACCTTTGCGACATCACCCTGGAACCTAACAGGAACTGTGTTCCACTTGCAACAGGCCTGTCTGTGTCTCATCATGTCTTAAGCCAATATCCTTATATTTTTGCTTTCCAGGGGTACTAAGATGCAGATTCCATGTGAGCATCAACAGCTGGGGACCTATTTTGAGACTCTCAAAGCTTTGGTTGTCACTGTTTTAACCCATAGAAAAAGAGAGATCTGTAGGGTGGAAACACATAAACCTGAGATCAGAGGTAATACTATTACCTAAAATCTGCCTGTTACTGGAGTGGAAGCTTAGGCTTGCAGTTGATGGAGAAAACTGACCCACACTTAGACGATTAGCTTATAAATAGGTCTACATTTAGGGAGGGTAAAAGATTTGGCCTTTCCACCAGCAGGTTAGCTTCAGGCTTTTAATAGATGCTCTTGATCAAAAATGGGATGTTCCAAAAAAAAAAAAAAAAAAAAGGGATGTTCCTTTCTTCCTCTCCTGTGCTGACAGTTGTTTTTGTTTTTTAAATAAACAGCCATTTCATTTGTCAAATATTTTTTTTCTAGATCTAATGAGATAATCACATGGATTCCCTCTGCTAATATTTTGTGGAGGTTTTTGCATCTACATTCATGAAACATTGCCTCTAATTTTCTTTTCTTGTGATGCCATTATCAGGTTTTGGTGTCAGTGTCATGCTGACATCATAAAACTTTAGGAAGGATGTATTCCTTGCCTGTTTTTCTGGATGAGTACACATAGAAATAGTATTATTCCTTAAATATTTGATAGAATTCACTAGTGAAACTGGGCTGAATTTTTCTTGATTAGAGGGTTTGTAATTACAAATCCATTTGTTTAATAGATAAAGGAACACAGATTTAATTTTTTTTTAAGATTTAAATTTTTGTGTGCGTTGTTTTCAGGAAGTCGCATTTCCAAGGAATTTGTTCATATCACCTAAGTTGTTGTATCTATTGATAAAATCTTCTGCTGTTATCTTTGTAATGTGCCCAGGAATCAATTGTGATGTCCTTGATATCATTCCTGATATTTATTATTAGTGTTTTCCCTCTTTTTCTCTTGGTCAGTTTTGTTTTTATTTTTTAAAAAGTTTTATTTATTTCTGTGAGAGAGAGGGAGATAGAGAGAATCCTAAGCAGACTCCCCATTCAAGGGGGAGCCTGATGCAGGGCTTGAAGTCAGGACCCTGAGATCATGACCTGAGCTGAAACCAAGAGTTGGACGTTCAACCAATTGAGCGACCCAGGTGTCCCTTGATTAATTTTAATATAGATTTGTCAATTTTGTTAATCTTTTCAAAGGACAAACTTTTGGTTTAATGGGTTCTTTATCATTTACTTTACATTTCATTGATTTCCATTTCTTGGAAATCAATTCTTTTCCTTTTTATTTCTTGTATTCTAAGTACCTTGGGTTTATTTCATTATTTTCCTAGCATCTTCATATGAAAACTTAGGTCATTAAAAAGATCTCCTGTACTAATATTAATATTTCAAGTTATAAATTTCCATCTAAGCACTTTAGCAGCATATTTTGATTTGTTGTATTTTCCTTTGTCTTAAATATTTTTTTATTATTATTAAGTAATCTCTATACCCCATGGGAGGCTCAAACTTACAATCTCTGGATCAAGAGTCATGCTCTGGGGATCCCTGGGTGGCTCAGCAGTTTAGTGCCTGCCTTTGGCCCAGGGCGCGATCCTGGGGTCCCAGGATTGAGTCCCGCATTGGGCTCCCGACATGGAGCCTGCTTCTCCCTCCTCCTGTGTCTCTGCCTCTCTCTTTCTATGTCTATCATGAATAAGTAAATAAATAAATCTTAAAAAAAAAAAAAAAAAGAGTCATGCTCCACCAACTGAGCCAGCCAGGGGCCCCTGTTGTATTTTCATTATCATTTAGTTTGATTTTTTTTTCTAATTTCTCTGTAATTCCTTTTTTGACTCATGAAATACCATCTATTATCATATTCCTTCAGCCTGAAGAAATTCTTTCCACTTGTTTCTATATAACTAACATGCTTATGATGGTGACAAATTCTTCTGTTTTTTTAATAATAAATTTATTTTTTATTGGTGTTCAATTTGCCAACATACAGAATAACACCCAGTGCTCATCCCATCAAGTGCCCCCCTCAGTGCCCGTCACCCATTCACCCCCACCCAATTCTCCTGGTTTTTGTAATTTACCTTCATTTTGAAGAATATTTTTGCTGAATATAGAATTTTAGGTTGATGGGTTTTTTTTTCTTTTAGTACTTTAAAGATGTCTTTCTGTTGTTTTTCACTTTCAATATTTTTGAGTAACATAATTTTTATTTTTGTTCCTCTATGTGTAATATGTCTTTTATCCTTTGGTTGTTCTTAGGATTTTCTCATTTTCTTTGGTTTTCAGCAGTTTGACTATAGTGTGCCTGATGTAATTTTCTTGTAATATTTCCTACTTGGGGTTCTCAGCATGTATTTTTTCAAATACTTTTCTCACTCCCTTCTCTATCCTTCTCTTTTGGAACTCCAATTAGTCACATAGTGGAGTGCTTAATGCTATCCCACAGGTCATTGAGACTCTGCTCATGTTTTTGCACTTTCTAAATTTAAATATTTTTTATTTTAAGATAGTTTTAGATTTATATAAAAGTTGCAAAGATAGTTCCGAGTTCACATTTATGCCCCTTATGTTATTATGTTGTTTATATCTTACATAACTAGTGTACATTTGTCACAACTAAGAAACCAACATTGATATATTATTATCTAAACTTGTTAGAGATTTTTTAAAAAAGATTTTATTTATTTATTCATGAGAGACAAAGAGAGAGAGAGAGAGAGGGAGAGTCAGGGACACAGGCAGAGGGAAAAGCGGGCTCCCTATGGGGAGCCTGATGTGGAACTAGATCCTAGGACCCTGGGATCATGCCCTGAGCCAAAGGCAGATGCTCAACCACTGACCCCCCTAGGTGCCCCTAAACTTGATAGAGATTTGATAAAGATTTCAATAGTTGTTCCCTAATGTTCTTTTTCTTCCCCAAGATCCCATCTAGAACACCACAGTATAGTCATCATACCTCCTTAGCTTCCATCTCCAGATATGTGGCAGTTTCTTGGACTTTCCTTTTTTTTTTTTACCTTGACAATTTTGAGGAGTGCTGGTCAAAGTCAGTTTGGGTTTACCTGATGTTTTCTGTTTTCTCATAGAGTGGGGTTATGGTTTTTTGGAGGGAGACCACAGAGATGAAGTATTAGTCTCATCACACCATTTCAAGAGTACATACATTCAACATGATTTATCACTGTTGATTTTAACCTTGATCACATGACCAAGGTCATGTTTGCCAAGTTTCTTTTTTGGGGACTTTTCCCCCTTTTATGGGGAGGAGGAGTTAGGCCCCACCTCCTTGAGAGGGGGGTATCTAGATAATTTATTTGGAATTATTCTGTAGGAAGATATATTTTTCTCCACCATTTATTTATTTAGTAATTCATATATGTATATATATGTGTATACATATGTATATATATAAGCATGGATTCATAGACATTTATATTATACTTTAGATCATTATTTTCCAGTACTACATTATTTATTTTGTTCAGATGTTTCTATTTTTGTCACTAGGATCTTGGGTTGACCATGATGTGCCTAGAGTAGTTTTCCTTATGTTTCTCCTGCAGAGTTTTGGGCTCTCTGCATATAAACTTTTTTTACTCCATTATTTATCTTCTCTTGGTAGGATCCCAATTATTCATATATTAGAGTGTTTGATATTGTCTCATAGGTCGAGGCAGGCTGATTTTTTAAAACTATTTTCTTTGTATCATGCTTCTTTTTTTAAAAAATTTTATTTTTTATTGGTGTTCAATTTACCAACATACAGAATAACCCCCAGTGCCTGTCACCCATTCACTCCCACCCCCCGCCCTCCTCCCCTTCTACCACCCTTAGTTTGTTTCCCAGAGTTAGCAGTCTTTACGTTCTTTCTCCCTTTCTGATATTTCCCACACATTTCTTCTCCCTTCCCTTATATTCCCTTTCACTATTATTTATATTCCCCACATGAATGAGAACATATAATGTTTGTCCTTCTCTGACTGACTTACTTCACTCAGCATAATACCCTCCAGTTCCATCCACGTTGAAGCAAATGGTGGGTATTTGTCATTTCTAATAGCTGAGTAAGCTTCTGTTTTAATAATTTTTCTTGGGCAGCCCAGGTGGCTCAGCAGTTTAGCGCCACCTTCAGCCCAGGGCCTGATCCTGGAGACCCAGGATTGAGTCCCACGTCAGGCTCCCTGCATGGAACCTGCTTCTCCCTCTGCCTGTGTCTTTGCCTCTCTCTCTGTCTGTGTCTCTCATGGATGGATAAATAAATAAATTAAAAAAAAATAAATAAAAACAATTTTTCTTAACCCATCTTTACATTCAGTAATTTTTTTCTTCTGCATTGTACAGTTTGCTGTTGATCTCATCCAGTAAATATTTTATTTCAGATATTTTAGTGTTCAGTTCCAGGATTTCTTTTTTTTAAGATTTTATTTATTTATTCATGAGGGACACAGAGAGAAAGAAAGGCAGAGACACAGGCAGAGGGAGAAGCAGGCTCCATGCAGGCAGCCTGATGTGGGACTCGATCCGGGTCTCCAGAATCACACCCTGGGCTGAAGGCAGTGCTAAACTGCTGAGCCACCTGGGCTGCCCAGGATTTCTTTTTGATTCTTTGTTTTCTCTGTGAATTTTTTAAATCTTTTTTTCTTTATTTGTTATATCTACATTTTCCTGCAGGTTTTTTTTTTTTACATACTTAACATAGTTATTTTAAAAGTATGCGTTAATTCCAATATTTGGGTCTTCTGTGGGTCTGTTTCAGTTAACTATTTCTCTCTTTGTGACTGGGTCACATTGTCCTTTAATATGTCCAGGAATTTGTTACTATATAATGTACCTTAGAGGTAATATAGAGATTCTGGATTCAGTTATACTCTTAAATAGTGTTATACTACCATGTAATTAAATTACTGTTGTGCTCCCTTAACTTTGTGGAGGTTTGATTTTATGTTTTATTAGGGAGTTCTAGTCTACTGTTGTCTTTAGATTTAGGATGCCCTTGCTTCTAATGTTTGACCCTTCTGGGGTTTTATTTTATTTTTTTTTATTTTTATTTTTTAAATTTTTATTTATTTATGATAGTCACAGAGAGAGAGAGAGAGAGAGGCAGAGACACAGGCAGAGGGAGAAGCAGGCTCCATGCCGGGAGCCCGACGTGGGATTCGATCCCGGGTCTGCAGGATCACGCCCTGGGCCAAAGGCAGGCACCAAACCGCTGCGCCACCCAGGGATCCCCCTTCTGGGGTTTTAATGGGAAGTTTAAGATGTTTAACAAATTTCTTTATATAGACAATTGGTGAGAACATATTTCAATAGATTGTGGGGGTATCTTATGGGAAAATCTTGCCATATAGACTACCTCTTTCTCCCTCTTGGCTCTGAGCCTGGCCTTTTCTTTGTCTTAATCATATATTAAAAATACTTATGAAAATATGAATAAACAAAAAATTATCTGAATTCCTACATCTTAAAAATCAACTATTTTTTTACCCAAAATAGAAGAATTAATATATTTAAATTTAGTGGATGAAGGTAAGCCCAATATGCTTTTGAGTACTTTATATTTTATTTGTAATATTTCTAAGCATTTCAGGCTTGTCATCTAATAAAGGACACCAAGAGAAAACAAAAAAGACATCAAGATACTTGATTTTTCTTTTGAAAAAGAAAATATATTGATATGCTCAAGGCTCATCCAGTAATCTAATCTTGTCAAAAGCTCTAAGTAAGCAAAGAGTTCCCATACTTTGGTTGGCCATAGTTGGCTTCTATGTTTGTCATCATTTTTTAAATCTCTTCTCCTTTTTACTACATATTAACAGAATATTTCATCATTTTGTTAGCTGAATTCTGTCTATAATTTCAGTCACGGATTTGTTCACTTTTAACAATTCAAACATCCTGGGGATAGTTCAACTTTCACATTCCAGTCATCACTGTTCTCATTATAAAATATAAGAACAAAAGTTTTCATACCTCTTTGATGGGAATATTTTGCCATTAAACTACTTAGTCAGTGTTTCCTCCTTTTCACTCTTATCTGGACACAAGTTGGTGTTTTACGTGCCTCTTCTCCAGTTGTGCTTTTCCACTCTTACCTATGTCTTATCTCCCTAAGGTGAATCTCTTTACTTTTACCATGCCTACAATTTTTTTGGAACGATGATGAAGGACTCCCCCTCAAGTGGTATCTGCCTATTAACTCATGAGGCAGCCTCCCATACAAAGTTTCTGACTAAAATATCCAGAAAAGACTAAAAAGACAAAATTGGTCAACCCTCAAAATTAAGGCAAATGATCTATTGTCAACCTGTGGAAGGAATTTCCACTAATTATACAGTCAATGGAATTGGGAAGAGGACAGAAGTCAGTGTCCTAGCCATGCTTTGCCTCAGGTAAGGGAGTAGACTCATATACCCAAAAGAAGGTTGAGAAAGCCCACACGCCACCATTTTGGATGATCAACTGTTCTAGTCTGAAAGTCAGGTAGCTTTACCTCTATTCATTTCAAGACAAATTCTGTGACCACTGTGCCAAGAAAACAGAGAAGGAAACAGACATTATTGTTGGTCTACTGTAATTTTGGAGTATAGATAATGATAGAACTCATTATATCAGGACAAGGAGATGATAATTGGATGGGTGTCAGTATCTTCATTAAGCTAGGAAATAGAGGAGGGAAGAACAGATTTAGATGAAAGATGAGGAGTTTAGTTGTATTCATGCTGAGTTTGAGGCTCCTGTGATGTTTTATTGTAATCATTAAGATTTGAGGTACTCTTAGATTTTTTTAAATTTATGATCATTAAGACTCTTCAAATAGATTCAAGGGAATAACGGGTAGGAACTTGTCCCAGTGACTAGAGTTTAAACCAGAAGTAATGTGGATTTGGAAAACATATAGTAGTTGAAGTCAGGATATAGATAAGAGAAAAGGGCCCTAGATAAATCCCCAAGGGGGACCAGCATTCTAAGTATTGGCAAAGGTAAAGGAATGAGCAAAGTTAGGGAGACACAGAAGGAGAGATAGAAAGATGTCAGGAGAGGGTGGTGTCTCAGAATCTTAAGGAGTCAAGTGCTTCAAGAAAGAGATAATAGTGAAAAGGAAAATAAGGGAAGGGAGAAGAAATGTGTGGGAAATATCAGAAAGGGAGACAGAACGTAAAGACTGCTAACTCTGGGAAACGAACTAGGGGTGGTAGAAGGGGAGGAGGGCGGGGGGTGGGAGTGAATGGGTGACGGGCACTGGGTGTTATTCTGTATGTTAGTAAATTGAACACCAATAAAAAAAAATAAATAAATAAAGTATAAAAAAAAATAAAGGCAAAAAAAAAAAAAAAAAAGAAAGAGAGAATGGTTCACAGTGTCAAATGCTTCTGTTTAGGTAAGTAACTAAATAAGTATGTAAGCCAAATGTATGTATTGGGTAAGATTAAGTAAGATGAATGCTGAGAAGTGATGCTGACATTGGGTACCAGTTATCCATTGGTTATAACTGACGAAGATGTTCCATAGGAGTGATGGAGTGGAAGTGAGATTCCCATGTGTCCAGTGAATGACAGGGCAAGTGAGGGCCACAGAAGTCTTATAGAAGGGCATCTGGCTGGCTCAGTCAGAAGAACGTGCAACTTTTGATCTCTGGGTCATGAGTTCAAGCCCCATGTTGGGTGTTGGGTGTGGAGATTGCTTAAATAAATAAAACTTAAAGTCTTGTAGAAATTTGACTTTGAAAGTAATGATATTAGGCAGTAGCTAGAAGGCTATGTAAATTTAAGGGAAGACTCTTTTGTTCATGGGGAACGACTTCAATGCATTTATATTCTTAAGGAAAGGAAGCAGCTGAGATAGATGTGGGAGATGAAGGAACAGATAAATTTATTGGAAACCACCTACTGTGTGCTCCACAAGACCTCAATTAGATCCCTTAGTTCTTAACTAAAATTACGTTGTTGTAGAGGTCTTTGCTACCTGAAGTGCCCTAACTACAGCATGCGATTACTAACAATAACATTAACAGAAAAACCTAACAGAGATAGTTTCATTCTAAAAAGGCTTTGAAGGGCGCCAGGGTGGCTCAGTTGGTTGAGCATCTGACTCTTGATTTCTACTCAAGTCATGATCTCAAGGTGGTAGGATTGAATTCTTCTGGGGCCTCGTGCCCAGAGGGGAATCTACTTCTGTCTTTCCACTCCTCTGTCCTTCCCCCACTCCTGGATGCTCTTTCTCTCCAATCAATCAATCAATCTATCTATCTATCTTTAAAAAAATAAAAAGGCTTTGAGATGGCCTATTTTAATAAATATTACTCATTTATTGTTTGTTATTTTAGTACTCCAATTGGGTAAAAATAAATGGGTGATAAAATCGAGACAGAAGGGAAATTAGGTTTGGAAATACAGAATAAAACTGAGCAAGATTAGTACACAGCAAATGTACATCACATTGCTCTGTTCAGTTGCTGAAGGTTGGCTGCAAATTTGTCTCTAAGCTTGCCAATGTTTAGAACAAAGAGGGAAAAAATTGGCTATAAGATTCAAAGCAGCTAAATGAAAGAAACTACCTATCTATCTATTTATTTTTAAAGATTTTATTTATCTATTCATGGGAGAAACTAAGAAAGGCAGAGACGTAGGCAGAGGGAGAAGCAGGCTCCCTGTAGGGAGCCTGACACAGGACTCAATCCCGGGACCCCGGGATCATGCCATGAGCCAAAGAGGCAGATGCTCAACCGCTGAGCCACCCAGGTGGCCCAAAACAACCTATTTACTAAAGAGAAAAAGGTTTTCCTAGTACTGAGGCTTGAGAGAGATTGCTCTCACGGATGCTCTCTAATCCCATGATAAATACACAAGATTTCATAGGAATTTCTTTGCAATACTCCTCACTGGAAATGGAGGACAAAACAACTATGTGCATCACTTTTACAGAATGCAGCATTATTAAGGGGCATGTAATAAACACTAAATATTTAAGATTCTGACTGCTTTCATAGGTCCTGTTATGTACACTGCAATAGTTCCTCAACTCACATCTGTCCAGGGTTGCACTCTTAATTTTCATTCCCTAAAAACCTCTCAAAGGAACAGGATCCACATTTCATTTCAGAGTGGATGAAAAATTATCTGTTTCAGTTCCCTTTTCCATTGTTTACGGTGCTTTACAGTCAGTCTAAGAGAAGCAAAGCACTTGGTACTAGAAGCTGATAATGTTGGGTTTCATTTATAATCATTAAGATTTTCAAATAAACGCCATTTCTCAGGGCACATACTTATCTAGGAGAGATAATCTATGGGTCTTACCAGTGTCCAGCAGTGACAAGGTATAGACAGAGGAAATTAAAGTTCTAGGAAGAGGAAATCATTGCTGGCCCACATGTGATAGTGGCTTTCTTTTCTGGCTAGAGGTAAGCCAAAATTTAATTATACTGCTGATGGTTTGGCTTGATAAGTGTAACAAATGCTAAGTCATAGGTGGCTGGGAATCAATACTTTTTTTTTTTCACTGAGTAATAACATGTGTGCTTTGAAATAGTTTATCTAAGCGTAAGAGTTAACATGTACAGCTTTTTGAGGTGACAACTCAGAGAAATGCAATATGGCAAAGACAGATTTGAGTTTAGGGCTTTAGAGCTGCCCCGGTAGATCTGATTACAGAAGCCCCTCTTCACCCTGGAGCATCATTTTAGAAATCTCTGTGCTGTCTAAGTGCTGTGTCTCTGAAACAAGGCCTCTATAGGCCTGAAACGACATTAGCTCTCTCTTGTGCTCCTTCCCGTGAGCGTTCCAGATTACATATTGCTAAGTTATGGCTGTGAAGGGTTCACTATCAAGAGCTCTAGCTTAAATGGAAATGCTTTCATTTTGTAGCAGTACCAGCTTAGAGGGAACTTTTCTCAAAAACAGCTGTTCTAGAAAAGAGAAGAGCAAAGATATTACATTTAAGGACTAATGGTATGGGAATGGGAACAGCGTATAGAACAAGAAGCCACATGAAGAGGTTGGGTCTGGTTCCTTAACCAGCCAGATGACCTGTTCTTTTCCATTTCATGGGTATAGACCTTGTCCTTCACCAAGCAGAAGTGAATTACCACTTACTTCTTGGGAAAGAAGCCCATGTCCCTTGTCACTGAGTTTTGCCTTTGGAAACTCTGACTTATTATATGATCTCTGGAAGGCAGTTGAAGTTCTGGGCTTCATGTGCCACTTGAGTATGATCTAAACTAATTATATTTGGCTTTTTCATACCCCAGTGGGAGATGCAGAGAAACCCCAAAGCACAGAATTCTAAAGCTCAAAGGTTATCTGGCTTAGCCTCGTCTCCAGGAGTGTGAGTTCAGAGGTTAGCATTCTCCATCACAATTGGACCTACATTAAAAAAAAAAAATGCACCCCTCTAAAGGGCAAAGAAGCTCCTTTGGTTGATTGTTACAGTGTTTCCTTAGTCTTAGGCAACCAGATACTCTTCTTATAAGAAATATTGCTCCTGGAGGTGGCAGTACTATATTATGGATATCATCTAATTTTGCTTGACAGGATGCTTCATTTACTATCCGTGTGACTTGATAAAGTCACCTTGGTCATTCTGAACAGTTCATTTGTAAAATGGAATAATAATTTTCTCTCTCTAGATTCGTGCAAGAAAAGTTTTTCCCCCCCAGCTCTTACATGCTATTGTCATTTTATATTTCATTATGTTTGCACTGGGGACTAACTAATTTTCATTGATGACTCACATTTGCCTCATGGTCCACCAGGATTCCCAGTTGCTTCTGGCTATACCTAGACCTGTGAGTCTTTCCTCCTGTCTGGGATGTGTATGATTTGGTTTTCATCCAAATGGCAGATTATGTTTAAACTCCCTTCTCTGTTAATGAATCCCAGGCGCATGTGCACGCACACACACACACATACACACACACATACAGAGGCTCAGATTCAGTGTGGATGGGTCCACTTTCTCTCATGGGTGATCAGAGCAGGACAGTCACATGAGAGTGCACAGACCTATGCTTTCCCTCCTGCTGCCAACATATGGCTGGAAACACTGTCCCACAGCAAGTTGAGTGGCCATGTGCCACTAAGCCTCAAAGCTCAGCCCTGGCTTTGGACATTATCTCAGAGAAAGAACTCGTGAAGAATAATCACTATCAGAACATAAATCAAGAGTCCTTGGGGATCCCTGGGTGGCGCAGTGGTTTGGCGCCTGCCTTTGGCCCAGGGCGTGATCCTGGAGACCCGGGATTGAATCCCACATCGGGCTCCTGGTGCATGGAGCCTGCTTCTCCCTCTGCCTATGTCTCTGCCTCTCTCTCTCTCACTGTGTGCCTATCATAAATAAATAAAATAAATTAAAAAAAAAAAGAGTCCTTCAACTTTCTTGTGTGCTAGGATCTCTTTGGCAGTATGGTGAAGCCTATGGATTCCTTAAAAGAATCCTATAAAATATGTTGAAATATAGTCATTAAAATATTTTGAAAAATAAATGTGTGGCATAGTAAGGCATGTACTTTTTACTTATGCAT
Organism: Canis lupus baileyi; assembly: GCF_048164855.1. NCBI lineage: Eukaryota > Metazoa > Chordata > Mammalia > Carnivora > Canidae > Canis > Canis lupus. The sequence goes on from NC_132847.1 coordinate 66,591,244, forward strand.
TAAATACCAAACCTAAGAGCAAATCAAGTAAGTAATTTCAAAGTTATAATGAGTAAAACAGTTATACCCACATACCTGCAACAACAAGAATATAATCTGGAAACACCTGTGATTTCTGTTGGTGACAAAGTCACAGGAACTGCTAATCCTACTGTGGTTGGTTAGTTACATTTGTAATGGAAAGAAATACTAAATTTCAGTTAGAGGTTAGTGAAAATACGTATGTAATTTTTTTCCTATACCGGTTTATGGATCCCCTGAATTACATCCCAGGTGAAGGACCTCAGTTTAGACAATAACGAAAACAGAAGAAAAGAGAAGTATACGAAAATGGAAAGCTTTCCTTTTCAATGCAGTTATGTGAATGTTAACTACGTCTCAAACCACTGACAATAAATGTTTTTGTTTGGTGGTTAGCAAGGCTTTTTGTGTACTATCATCTCCCAATAAATATCTGTTGAAGAAACTAACAAAACATTGCCTTGCATTTATCCATCTACTTGTCTTTTTTTCTCTCATGGAATATGAACACTTCGAGTTTGTTGAATTAAAAAAACTGATATGATATAATGTAATATGACATAATATAACATAATGTACATCAGATTCAGAACATCTTCAAAATACCATCTGCTTAGCTTTGTAATATCCTATCAGATAGGAAAGAGAGAGCTCTTACTAAGTCTCTGCCAGAATTTACTCAATAGCACCTATATTTATTGAGTCTTTATTCTCTGTCAGGGATATAATGTCATTTAATCCTTACAGTAAGCTTACCTGTTTATATCCCCCGTGGTCAACCATGCAATTCAAGTATCGCTGAGAGTTAATGTATAGTAAGCCGTGGCGGGCATTGCACTAAGAACAGCAGCATGATGGGGATGTAGGGATGGTTCTTGCCTACAAATAGCTTATAATCCAGGACGGTGGAAAGAATGTATATGCCTCACCATGAAACAAGATAAAAGCAGACTGAGGGACTGCCATGGCCAGAGGCACTGGGACAGGATGGAATGTTTTCTTCTGGGAATGGTGGGTAGACTTTTCAGAGGAAAAGGGAATAGCAGGAAAGGTGAGTTGAGGTTTAGGTTGCAGAGCTAGGTGTGTCGACCGACTCTGGAGTTCAAGAATACCACTGCTGCCCTCAAACTACACGCCAATTCTCTGTCTTATTCAGGCCACTGTACACTGTGTTATAATGATTCTGTAGGAGCCTCTCAGAATGCATATTGCATCTTGAGTTTTTTTCAGATTAGGGTTAATCAACACTCCTCTCTATATCCCCAGTGAAAGCATTGCTCAAAGAATTCAGGTAACTCTGGCTTTTTGACAGGAAAAGAGCATCTAAATGCCATCTGTCACCAACCTTAACAATGCTAGTCTGAAGCACGGCTCTGTTCTCAGACTCTGGTTAAACATCATTGTAGTGGTTCATAGTTTTTCCAAACCAAAAATTTAAGAGGATTAATAACACATAGTGATTTGATCTGATTTGATTTTCTTGGGCTAGTCAAGGCAATTAGAGCGCCATCATCCATGACATGCCTCTGTTTATCCTAATGAGAAGCACCCTGATTTATAACGAAAGCTGGCAGTTTAATGTAGCTCAAAACATAATTTGTAAACTCTAGTGACCAGAGTGTTAGCTAACAGAATGGTACAAATGGAACCATTTCTCAGAAAATGTGCTGTTTTGATGTTTCTGGATCACGTTGCCTTGCTCACTTAGGAAAAATATTGCTTTGTGTACAGTTCAGTAGATAATCAAACAGTTGCATCTTCTACTGAAAATATGTTTCTCATATAATCATCTGTTTAAGTACATCTTTGGCCTTTGAATGTGCAGAATCATGGAACAATTGAACAGAAGAGGCTTAAAATGCTCTAGTCCAATTACCTTATTTTGTAAATAAAGACTCCCAAGCCCAGAGAGAGAGAGAGAGAGAGAGAGAGAGAGAAAAGACTTGCCTAAGATCATTTGACTCCATAGTAGCAGACCTCAGGTAGGACCCAGCCAATGCATTTGTCCCTGCCTTGAGGCTGCTCCTCTGTGTCGGTAGTTTTTAGGGTACTTGATCCTTTATTTGTTTGGTGTACTTTATGCTGCATGAGAACATTTTTTTTTGTCTCTGTCAGTTTTCTGGAGCCTCCTAAGTACCATTGCATATTATACACTGAATAGATAAGTGTTGTCATTGGTGAAGCATCCTCCTCTCTTCTCTGACTTCTTGAATTTATTTCTGAACTTTTTTTCCTGTAGTAGTTTGAATAGTGATATTCCAAAAAGATCCACCCATGTTCTAAGACCAGAACCTACAAATGGGACCTTATTTGGAACAAACATTCTTTGCAGATGTAATCAAGTTAAAGATATTAAGATGGAATCATCCTGGATTTAGGGTGGGCCCCAAGACCAATGCCAGGTGTCCTTATAAGAGAAGGGACAGAGGGAGATCTGAGACACAGAGACAGGGTGGAAGGCCATGTGAAGACGGAGGCAGGGATTGGAGGGAGTACTGCAGATAGAAGTTAAGGAACAAGGAGCGTGCCAAGGATCACCGGCAGCCACCAGAATCCAGAAGAGAGGCATGGAATGGATCCTCCCTCAGGATCTTCAAAAAGAACCAAAGTAGTTGCCAGTAAATTTTTATGGAATGAATGAAAGGCAAATAAATGTTTACTTCTAAAGAAGTGCATAATAGTCCAGTTCATCAGACTGCCAAGAAATTAGGCACTGCAGGGGAGATAAAAGGTAGAAACTCTCAAGGGAGAGTGAAATTTCATTTTAGCATTTGTGACACCACACATAGCCTTCTGTAATGACTGGTTATGTGAGTTTGAGACTCTTGATGCTATCATCATCTCTGAAGGACTCCATAGTTCTTCTGTACCTCCCAGCATCAGTGAGTTAAGGGATTCATGTCTCTTCTTCAGGGTGTGTTAAGTGCTGAGAATCATATTCCCATTAGAGGGGAAAAGATGCACCAAATGAGTTCAGTGGACAACTCTGGGCCCCTTAATCCTTCTTATCCTCAATTTTTCATCTGTAAAATGGACAAAAATAACACCTCCCTCAAAACCTTGTTGAGGTCACAGTGTGATATAGGTGGTGACATATCTCTTTAACTGGACACAATAAATAGTGTGAGTTATGAACAAATTGAGAAATGAGATGAAAGAATCAATAGATGGAAAACAAAAATATCATCTTAGTGACTACTAGTAAAGGCTAAGGTGGAGTCCATAGCTAGCGTGGACTTGAGGCTGCTAAATCCTTGCATAGGGCAGACTTACCCTTCCAGTCTCAGGCTACACTGGACCCTGCCATGGGGACAAATCCTGTCTCTGGAGGAGCTGAGCAAATCCATATGCTTGTTCCCTATAGACTGGCCTGTTTCTGAGAGAAAGAGGCAGTGTTTTGCACGTCAAATCCCAGCCACCATATTCACTACTCAACTGAGTGACTCCCAAGGGGAGAGTGAGTGAGAGGTGAAATGAAGCCAAGAGTGTCATGGAAATAGACCTTCTTCCATGTGGGCATGAGCAACAGGAATGGGGAGTAGCTTTCTGTTTTCTTAACCTACTAAGCCTGTGCTCAGCCATGGAGTGGCCTTCCCCCTAGGGAGTGGCATCCATGGGGCCTCAGGGCACTTCCGTTTTCATCCTTGTGAGACTATTCTCCATACCTACCATCCTCTGCTCACTGGCATGTCATCCTGCCTTGGCTTATGCCCATGATGATATCTTTAATTTAGTTCATAATCTAGAAATATGTAGTATTTGGCAAAAGATCTTAAAAGAAAACAACTGTAGATAAACTATATCTTGATAATTATGAAGTTAGGAGAATAATTTTTTTCTGGATGTTGGCTAAAAGAAGGAGGTCTGAAATTTTCTCTCTCTTGCATATTCTTCCAGAGGCCCATCTGATCTCTGCTCTAAATTTATGTCTCTCAAAGAATCCAGTTGACTTTAAAACTCTTCATAATTTTGGCTGGTCTTCTCTTTTCCTTTAGTCGTTATAGCTTAATGCTGCACAATTAGGAGGAATACATCATGTTCGCAATTTGTAGTAGATATGCAACTAAACTGTTCTCATATATAGGTTTAGGGTTTTGCCCTCAAACTGAATTCAAAGATAAAATTAACACAGACTATGTAGAGACCTTGGATACAATGTTCTAAATAATTAAATGCATATCTGCTCTGTAAATAGAACTTAGAAGTGTGTAAATTACAAAGATTCTCTTCCGTCCAGGGCAAGCAACACACATAGGAACTGGTTTCAAAGGTACGATCATGTCCTACACAATTATGAGAATAAAACAAGATCTAAGTTTCACATGTTATAAACTCTGCAATACGAGATCTTCCTGTCTGTGATCGTTCTCCTGACTTCAGCATGGGCACACTGGCCACTTCTCCAAATGAATAATGAATGTGTATGTTTCCGAACAAACGCTGTAAAAATGGCCTTTAAGTGCCTTCAGGAGGGCCCTGGAAAATCTTGAAAGTGGAAGAGGAGGGAAGTTGAAGGGGGGAGTGGAAGAATTTGCTGTTGGCGTAAAATCAGAGGAGTTTAAAATATGACCACAATATAAAATATACAAAGGTTCTCCAAAGCACTCATATTTTTTAGATGTATGGATGCTGCATTACTTTGAATTTACACACACACACACACACACACACACACACACACAGAGGCACTAGTCTTCATATGTTCCGCAGCTACCTGTAATCTGCCAGACTGCAAGGTGAGATTGGGGGGGGGGGGGGGAATATGAGGAGTAGAAACTCCTCCCCATCTTTCCTTGATTTCCTTTCCTCTTTGAATAATTTAGATTTACCTACCATAGAGTCTCATGGATCCTGGGAGATGGAAGGAATCTAACTTAGAAAGGATGTAGTCTGATCTCCCACTACATTTTGGAATTTTCTCCCTATCATCCCAAATTCTGGTCTTCCTCCTTCTACTTGAAGAGACCTAGGGTTGCAGAGCTCTGAAAGTATGAGGGACTCATGTTCTTCGCACACAGTGCTGGCCATTAGAAAACTCTTGGATCTGAGTTGACCTTCCTTTCCCTGTAATGTCCATCCTTTGATTTCATTCAGTCTCTTGGAACCAAAAGGAATAAATGTAGTTCTCTGCTTTCCTCTTATGACACTCCAGATGTTGGAAGAAACCTCTCAGATCACAATATACTTATTTTCCCCCTAACTTATATCCAAGTCTTGCCCATCTCAAGAAATGACATTTTAAGGAGGAATTAATGTCTCAGCAAGATTGAGTCTTCCAATCCCTAAAGATGGCATATCTCTCCATTTATGTTGCTCGTCTTTAATTTCTCTCAGCAATACTTTATCATTTTCTCACATTTTGCATATGTTTGTTAAATTTATCTTTAAGTAGTTCATAAATTTTTAAGATTGAGATTACAATTCACATAAAATCTACCCCTTTAAACTGTATAATTTGATGACTTAATATATTCACTAAGTTGTGCAAAAACTACCATTTCGTAGTTTTTAAATGGTATTTTAAAATTTTTTTCCATTTAAAATTTTTTTTATTTTTATAAATTTATTTTTTATTGGTGTTCAATTTGCCAACATATAGAATAACACCCAGTGCTCATCCCGTCAAGAGCCCACCTCAGTGCCCGCCACCCAGTCACCCCCACCCCCACCCACCTCCCCTTCCACCACCCCTAGTTCGTTTCCCAGAGTTAGGAGTCTTTGATTTTAAATTTCAATTTCCAATTATTTATATGTAGTGTATATAATTATTACTATATAGATATACAATTGATTTTTGTGTTTTGACTTTGTATCTTGAGACCTTGCTAAACTCATTTTTAGTTCTAATAGTTTTTAATTCTATAAGATTTTCTTTTTTTAAGATTTTATTTATTTATTCATTCATCAGAGACACAGAGACACAGGTAGAGGGAGAAGCAGGCTCCATGCAGGGAGCCTTATGTGGGACTCAATCCCGTGACTCCAGGATCACAACCTGAGCCAAAGGCAGACACTCAACCTCTGAGCCACCCAGGCATCCCTCTATAAGATTTTCTACATAAGCAATCATGGCATCTTTGAAAGGACAGTTTCGATTCTTCTTATGTCTACTCTTTATTTCTTTACTTTGCATTATTACTAAACTTCTCATAAACTGGTGAATAGCAGTGTTGAGAACAGACATCCTTGCCTTGTTCCTAGTTTTGGAAGGAAGCATTCTTCTTTTGCCATTAGGTTTAATACAGCTATAGGTTTTTATTTTTATTTATTTATTTATTTATTTATTTTTTATTTTTATTTTTTTTAAATATTTTATTTATTGATTCATAGACACAGAGAGAAAGAGGCAGAGACACAGGCAGAGAGAGGGAGAAGCAGGCTCCATGCAGGGAGCCCGATGTGGGACTCGATCCCAGGTCCCCAGGATCACACCCCAGGCTGCAGGCGGCGCCAAATTGCTGTGCCACCGGGGCTGCCCACAGCTATAGGTTTTTAATAGACGCTCTTTATTAAATTACAGAGTTTCCTTCAATATTGTATTTACTGAGAATTATTTTAATGAATGGGTGTTGAATTTTGTGAAATGGTTTTTCTTCCTCTATTACGATTATCACATGGTTTTCTGTGTAGAATATATTCTTATTAATTACATTGCTTAGCTAATTTTAAAATGTTAAACTTTGTCCTTCTGGGATGAACTCCTTTCAGTCATGATGTATTATCCTTTTTCTATATTAGTAAATTTAATTTGCTAAACATTTTTAAAGGCATTTCACATCCAGTGCACAATGGGTATTGGTCTGTGTTTCCTTTTAAAACAATGTCATAGGATCATTTATTTTTAATAGTACAGTTGGCCTCATAAAATGAGCTTGAAAGTATTCCTTCTTTTTCTATTTTCTGGGAGATTTGTATAGAATCGGTATTAAATTCCCTTAAATATTTAGTAGAATTTATCCAGAGAAGCCATCTGAGTTTATTATTTTCTTTGTGGGAATGTTTTCAATTATGGATTCAAATTATTTAATAGCTATAGGGCTATGCAGATTAGTTATTTTTTCCTTGAGTGAGTTTTAATGTTTTATGCCTTTCAAATGATTTGTTCAGTTCATCTGAGTTGTCAAATTGATTGCCATGAGCTTTTACAAGTATTCCCTAATTTTCTAATGTTTATAAGACCTCTGAAAAATTTCCCCTTTTATTAATAATATTGGTGATTTGTTTCTATTCTTTTTTCTGATCTACCAAGTGTTTTTTAAAAAAGTCTTATTTATTTATTTTTAGAAAGAGAGAGAGAATGAGTGAGAGAGTGAGGGGAGGGACAGATGGAGAGGGAGACAGAGAATCCTCAACCAGGCTCCCCCTGAGGATGGGGCCTGACATGAGGCTCAATCCCAGGGCCCTGAGATCATGACCTGAGCCGAAATCAAGAACTGGCTCTTCAAATGACTGAGCCACCCAGGTGCTCCTTGATCTAGCAAGTGTTTTATCAATTTTACTGATTTTTTCAAAGACCTATTATTGATTTACTTTTTCTAGTTTTTATTTCACTGGTTTCTGATCTTTGTTAATTCCTTTCTTCTACTTACTTTAGGTTCCATTAATTTTTTCTAGTCCTCAAGGAGAAGCTTAGAACATTGATTTTTAAACTTACTATTTCTAATATTATGTTCCATAAATTCTGTTTAACCACTGCTTTCACTCCCCTTTGCTAATTTTGATATGTTATGCTTTCATTTTCATTCAGTTTTGAATATTTTCTCATTTTCTTTGTGATTACTTTTTGGACTTACAGGATATTTAGAAATGTATTGCTCAGTTTTCAAGTATTTAGGGACTTCTTAAGACATTCTTTTAATGTTGATTTTGAATTTAATTTCCATTAGAATCAAATTTCAGTCCTTAAATTTACTGAGACGTGTTTTATGGACCAGAATGTAATGTTTTTTTGTTTTTGTTTTTGTTTTTTTCAGAATGTAATGTTTTGGTGAATGTTTCATGTGCGTTTGAAAACAACATGTATCTGAATCCATTCAGGTGGTTATAACAGAACACCACAGACTACATGCCTTATAAACAAGAGAAATTTATTTTTCACAGTTCAGGGGGCTGATGTCCAAGAATCAGGGTCCTGGTATGGTTGGGTTCTGCTGAGAACTCTCTTCCAGGTTGCAGACTTCTGACTTCTTTCAGTGTCTTTATATGGTAAAAGGAGTAAGGGAGCTCTCAGACCTCTTGTAAGAGGTCACTAATCTCATTCATAAGGGCTCTGCCCTCTTGACCTAATCACCTCCCAAAGGACCCACCTCTTAATACCATCTCTTTGGTAGTTAGGATTTAAACATATGCATTGGGGAGGGGATACATTTAATTTATAGCAGTCACTATTGGGTAGTATGTCTTATAGATGTCAGGTCAAGGTGATTGATAGTATGTTCAAGTGTTCTATATTTTTATTGATTCCTCTTTGTTATCCTATCAATGAGAGGACCATTGAAATCACCAATATAACTTGAATTTGTCTCTCTCTCCTCTTATTTCTCTAAGTTTTGGGTTAACGTATTTTGAAGCTCTATTATTTGGTGTAAACACATTTGATATTGTTATGTCTTATGCCGAATTTGCTCCCTTTATCCTTGCGAAATGCCCCTTTTTCTCTCTAATTATAGTCCTTGTTGTGAGTTCTGCTTTGTCTGATATTAATTAATATAGCCATTCCCATTTTCTTTATGTTAATTTCCAATAACATCATTTCTATTTATTTTTCTTTTAACCTGTCTCTAAACTAGTTTTTTCCTTGAGAAAAACAGCACAAAATTGGTTCTAACTTCTTCTTTTTTAAGATAATGAGATTGTCTCTGCCTTTATTTTTAAGATTTTATTTATTTATTCACGAGAGACACAAAGAGAGAGGCAGAGACACAGGCAGAGGGAGAAGTAGGCTCCCGAGAGGAGCCTGAACAGGACTCAATCCCAGGATCCTGGGATCACACCCTGAGCCGAAGGCAGATGCTCAACCACTGAGTCACTCAGGCGTCCCCAGTATCTGCTTTTTAAATGGGGTATTTAGATTTTTAGTGTTTAAGGTAGTTATCTATATGGTTTGGTGTCAATCTACTGTCTTGATACTTTTTTTTTTGATACTTGTTTTTTACTTGATCCATATGTTTTACTTAATTTTTCCTGTTTTCTTGCCTTCTTTTGGATTAACTAATATTTTTATGATTCTATTTTATTTTCTGTATTGGCTCTACATTTTGCTTTAATTTTTGTTTGTGTGTATAGTTACTCTAGTATTTGTAACATTTATTTTTAACTTATCACATTCTACTTTCAAATATTGTAACATTCTACAAGGTATATAACACCTTTGGGCACTGTACTACCATTTCTCCTTCCCAATCTTTGTACTGTTTTCGTTCATTTTACTTCTGTTTGTAGTGTAAATGCCATAATACATTGTTATTATTTTTTCTAAATAGGTAATGGTTTTTAAAGAGATTATTAAAATGAGAAAAAATATATTTATCCACATTTCCCATTTTTCTTTTTAAAAAAAAATTTATTGGAGTTCAATTTGCCAACACCCAGTGCTCATCCCGCCAAGTGCCCCCCTCAGTGCCCATCACCCAATCACCCCAACCCCCTACCCACCTCTCTTTTTCCTACCCCTTGTTCATTTCCCAGAGTTAGGTGTCTCTCATGTTCTGTCACCCTCACTGATATTTTCACTCATTTTCTCTCCTTTCCCTTTATTCCCTTTCACTAATTTTTATATTCCCCAAATGAATGAGACCATATAATGTTTGTCCTTTTCCAGCATTTCCCATTTCTGTCATTCTTCATTGCTCTGTGTAGATCAAAATATGTTTTTAAAAAATTTTTTTTACTTAATTTGCCAACATATAGTATAACACCCAGTGCTCATCTCATCATGTGCTCTCTTTAATGCCCATTACCCATTACCCCACTCCCCACCAACTTCCCCTTCTGCAACTCTTTGTTTGTTTCTCAGAGTTAGGAGTCTCTCATGGTTTGTCTTCCTCTTTAATTTTTCCCCACTCAGTCTCCCTTATGGTCCCTTTCACTATTTCTTATATTCCACATCTGAGTGAAACTATATTATAATTGTCTTTCTCTGATTGACTTATTACACCAGTGAGAATGGCTAAAATTAACAAGCAGGAAACAACAAATGTTGGCGGGGATGTGGAGAAAGGAGAACCCTCTTGCACTGTTGGTGGGAATGAAAGCTGGTGTAGCCACTCTGGAAAACAGTGTAGAGGTTCCTAAGAAGTTAAAAATAGAGCTACCCTATGACCCAGCAATTGCACTACTGGGTATTTACTGCAAAGATAAAGATGTAGTGAAATGATGGGACACCTGTACCACAACGTTCATAGCAGCAATGTCCACAATAGCCAAATTGTGGAAGGAACCACGATGTCCTTTGATGGATGAATGGATAAAGAAGATTTGGTATATATATATATATATGCACACACACACACACACACACACACACACAATGGAATATTAGTCATCAGAAAGGATGAATACCTACCATTTACATTGACATGGATGCAATTGGAGGATATTACGCTGAATAAAATAAGTCAATCCGAATATCATTCTAATGTATATTCTTTCTGCCCTAAGAACTTCTGTTAGCATTTCTTGTAGTGTAGGTCTGCTGGCAAGAATTCTCTTAGCTTTTGTTTGTCTGAAAAGCATTTTGCTTTCATATTTGGAAGATATATTCAACATTAATGAATTCTAGGTTGATTTTTTTCTTTTAGTACTTTAAAGATTGAATTTAATTGTCCTCTTCCTTCATAGTTTCTGATGAAATGTCAGTCATACTTTGAATATTTCTATGTAATATATCTTCTTTCTATGGCTACTTTGAAGATTTTCTCTTTATTATTCATTTTTAACAACTTAATTATGATGTGCTGTAGTCTGGTTTTCTTTATGTTTATTCTGCTTGGGTTTCATTGAACTTTGTGAATCTGTAGGATTGTAGTTTTAATCAAATTTGATAAATATCTGGTCTTTATTCTTCAAATAAATTTTCTTCCCATATTCTTGCTCTTCTGTTTTTGGGATTCCAATTACATATGTGGTATCTCATATATCACTGAGGCGCTGTTCATCTTTTTCCCGGACTTTTTCTTTCTAAGCTTTATTTTGGATAGTTTTTATTATTACATATTCAAGTTTACTATTTTTTAAAAGTTTTATTTATTTTAGACTGAGAGAGGGGGGCGGTGAGAATCCTCAAGCAGACTCCCCACTGAGCATGGAGCCTGACATGGGGCTTGATACTGAGACCCTAATATCTGAGCTGAAAATCATGAGGTGGATGCTCAACTGACTGAACTACCCAGGCACTCCAAGTTCACTATTTTTTTTTTTTAGAGTGTCTATCTACTCTTCAACTTATAACAGTTAATTTTTTCATTTTAACTATTATTTTTTTTTAATCTCTAGAAATTCCATTAGGGTCTTTTGTATATTATCCATTCTCTCTCTAGCATAGTCAAGCTATCCTCTACCCTCTTGAGAGCATAGAGCATATTTAAAATAGCTGTTTTAAGTTCTTTGTCTCCTAATTGCATGATCTATGACTTTCCTAGATTGGGTTTTATTGGTTGATAGTTTTCCTAGTTACAGGCTATATGTTCCTATATCTTTGTATGCCTAGTAATTTTTGACTGGGTACCAAATGTTGCACAGTTTTTATTGTGGGTTCCTGGATTTGGTATTCATTTAAATAATGTTGACAATTAAGTTATGTGAAATCAGTTGGTATTTCATGCCAAGCCTCATTTGGAGCCTTGATTTTAAGATTTGTAAGGATATGTCTAGAACAACATTTTGTATGGGCTAATTCGGCCCACTACTAATGCAATACTTTCTAAGTATTCTACCCAAAGGCCCATGTATATAAGGTCTTTCTACTATGTCTGATGGGAACGGACTGTTCAACAACCTTGTGTGATTTCCAGGAATCATTCTTCATGTTCCTTTCTGCTGATTCTTTTCTTCACTTTAGATAATTTTCTCTTTAGAAGGCCATATCAGTATTCAGCCAAAGAGTGAAGGTAACCCCTCTTCAGATCTCTGGTGCTCACTCTTTATGCAGTTCTCTTATTTTGGTATTCTTTTCAGCAAATTATACCTATTTTCTTCTTCTGGATCTCTGAACTCAGTGAGACCTCCAAGCTCTGTTTGAGTTCTGTCTCCAGTCAGTAGGAGTTAATCTTATTTGTTATCCTTCTCTAAGAGAATACAGTCCTGTTATCCAATATGTGAAAACCATTGTTTCATATATATTTCTGATTTCCTAGTTGTTTAAAGTAGAAGAGCAAATCTGGTCTCTATCATTCCATCTTAAACGGAAGTAAAAGTCACTTTTCAATATTTAAACTTTAATGTTTTATCATCACATGAAACTTTCTTCCCGTTTCTTATCCTAATTCAGTTTGGCTGCTGCTGTCTTCCTCATCGTATAAGGAAATGCTATTTGAGGGGTGAAATCCTGCATTTTATCAATCACAAATTCACAAGCTCCATTTTAATAAGATATACTTGTTTCAAAAGTTTTAATTCATAATCTGAGAAACATAACTATAACATCTCAATGATGATTAGACTTTTTTTGCTGAACATTCTCTTCTCTTTTCTTGGCACCATTTAAATTTTATCCAAGAGCAAGTAGATTGGACTTCTTACTGCTCCTTGTATCACTCCAGCTTTGTTTCCTTCACTAACTCCAGCTGTAGTGGCCTTTCTGTTACTCAGACATACCAATGTTTTTCATGAGTTAGGACCTTTGCATATGCTGTTTCCTCTGCCAGTCTCATGATATTTGTTTGACACCTTCATATTATTTAAGCTTCAGGACAAATATCACTTCTTCCAAGAGCCTTCCAAGATTACCTTGTAATCTAAAGTATCTTACTGGGCAGCTTGGTGGTGGCTCAGTTGGTTAAACATCTGACTCTTGACTCTTGATTTCGGCTCAGGTCATGATTTCACGGTTGTGAGTTTGAGAACCCTTCACCATCAGGCTCCATGCTGGGTGTGGAGCCTGCCTGAAATTCTCTCCTTCTCTTAAAATAAATCTTATTTACCCCTTATCATTCCATTCTGCTTTTTGTCACAATTTCCTTTATTTCTTCCATGACATTTACCTTTATAGGATGTTTTGTCATAGATTTTGTTATTTTGCTTACTTTCTAGTCCCTCACTCTTCCTATCTACTTCATACCTGGAATGTATGTTCCATGAGAGCAGGAGTTAGGCTCCCTTGTTCACTCCAGTATTCCCACCTCCTGATGCTTATCAGACATTCAGTTATTGGATGAATGAATGATTAAACAAATATATGAATTCCTGTAACTTTCTTTAAAACACCAAGAGAATGTATATACCAGAAGTTTTACACAGGCTAGACCATGGTGCTCAGATGAATACTTTAAAACATTTTATTTTTAGAGGGGACACCTGGGTGGCTTAGTGGTTGAGCATCTGCCTTTGGCTTAGGGCATGAGCCTGGGGTTGACTCCCACATCGGGCTCCCTGTGAGGAGCCTGCTTCTCCCTCTGCCTATGTCTCTGCCTCTCTCTCTGTGTCTTTCATGAATAAATAAGTAAAGTCTTTAAAAACATTTTACTTTTGGTTAGAATAAAGAATGTAAAAACTTCTGTCATGTACATAGTTTCCTGGAAAAAATTAGCCTCAAATAAAAATAATTTTTATGTGTCATCCACAATTTTTCCTTAAATTACTTTTAAATGATTTTCTTATGTGTCATACACAATTACTTTTTAAATTCAGAATTCAGGAAAATTCCCATCTATTTTATTTTTAGAATTAAAAAGGAGAAACACAGACACCAACCAGATAGAAAATATAATGGAAAAAGATCCCATATGCAACAGCAAGATCAAAAATAAAATATTAATAAACATAACAAAAATGTTTAAGATATATAGGAAGAAATCTTAAAAACATGATTAAGAGATATAAAAGTTGAAGTGAATAAATGCCTTCTCTTGGAAAAAAATACTCAATACTATTAGACACCCACTTTCTCTAAAAGTGTGGTGTTCAGGTAAGAGGGAATACCATCTAAAAATTCTTTTATTTTTTTACATATACAATGGACTATTACTCAGCCATTAAAAAGAATGAAATCATGCCATTTGTAATGACATAGATGAAGCTAGAGAGTATTATGCTGGGCAAAATAAGAGAAAGACAAATACCATATGACTTCACTCATATGTAGAATTTAAGAAACAAGCAAACATCGGGGGGAAACAACAACAACAACAACAACAACAACAAAAAAACATAGAAAAAAACCCATAGAGGCAAACCAGAAAAATAGGCTCTTAACTATAGAGAACAAACTTATGGTTACCAGAGGGGAGGTGGGTGGAGGGATGGGTTAAATAGGTAGGTGATGGGGATTAAGGGGGGTACTTGATGTGAGGAGTACTGGGTATTGTATGGAAGTGTTGAATCACTAAATCTACACCTGAAATGAGTATTACATTGTATTTTATCTAACTGGAATTTAAATAAAAGCTACTAAAAAAGGAAAAAAATATTTTAAGAAGTTGGATTCCTACTTTACTTCTTATACCACTGCAGGTTTCAGGTAGATCAAATGTTTGAATGTAAACAAACCAACCAACCCATAAACATAAGTAAAAAATAGCACCAGAGAATTTTTTTACAATCTTGGGGTCTTTGGAAGCATGATGCAAAATTGAAATGTTATTAAAAAGGATGATACACTTGATTATTAAATTATTCTAAATTTTCTAATCAAAATACCACAAGCAAAGTCAAAAGTCACTTTGGAAAAACTACATATATATTATTTTTTCACAAGGGTTACTGTAATTAATTATTTTTAGAAGATTTTTTTTATTTATTCATGAGACACACAGAGAGGCAGAGACATAGGCAGAAGGAGAAGCAGGCTTCCTACAGGGAGCCTGATGAGGGACTTGATCCCCGGACCTGGGATCACGCCCTGAGCAGAAGGCAGACGCTCAACTGCTGAGCCACCCAGGCATCCCTGCAATTATTTTAAATAGCACTAATGACTCAGTAAGAAAAAGACCAACAGCCAAATAGAAAAATGGGCCTAAAGAGTTCATTAAAAAATGGGTTGCCTGGCTGGCTTGGTCGGTAGAGCATGCAACTCTTGATCTTGGGGTTGTAGATTGGAGCCCCATATTGGGTGTAGAGATTACTTAAAAACAAAATCTTTTTAAAAAGTTTACTAAAAAAGAAATAACTCTGTAACATATTAAAAGATGTTAAAAAATTCTCATAGTAAGAGAGACGTGAATTAAAATTGGCAACAAGATGCCATTTTCTACTTATCAGATTGACAAAGACTAAAAAATTAGTAACATTTTTAAACTGGAGAACAACGTGGCAAAATCTACCAGAATTTTAAGTGCTTATAGCTTTTGACCCAGTTATTCCACTTCTAGCCATTCAGTACAGAGGCATGAGTACATATACAGAGGCATGAACCTACAAGGATACCAGCATTGCTTGTACTTGCAAAATTGGAAAGGACCTAATGTCCATTGAAGTGCTCTACCTGGATCCCTTTTCCTGGGCTAGAACATCCATCTCTAGCCACGTAGATGTTGGCTAGAGTGGTTTACAGGTGCACCCTTCTCCAGAGACTTATTCTCAACTGAAACGGATCCTTCTTGCTTGGAATTGGCTGGAAGGTTACCCATGGATGTAGCCAAAGCCAATGTCTGGGCAAAAGCTCAATGCCCTTTCCCGAGCTCCCCATGGGATCAGGCTGATGTTAGACATGACTAAAGCCACATCTATATTTAGCTTCCTCCCTAGCTCTATCTTTTCTCCCTGGCTTTTGTATAGGTTTCTTTTGAAATCACTTCTCAAGAAATCACTTGTGCAAGAATCTCCATTTTGGGCTCTGCTTCTGGAGAATCTGATCTAAGAGATCCACTAAGAGGAGATTGGTCAAATAAATATAGTATTCCATATAATGGAGTAGTACCTAGACATTAAAAAAGGAGAGGCAACAGCTCTCTACATACTGATATGGAATGATCCCCAGAATAGAGTGCAAAAAGCAAATTGCAAATAAATATGTATAATATACAACCATTTATGTTAGGATAGGCAAATTACAAATACGTTTGAGTGTGCATACAATATCCTTGTAAGTATAGCCAAGAAATGATTAATAGTGTTTGCTTTGATGCCAAGGGGAGCCTAACTGGGGTATGTGAGATAGGAGGGAAGAAGAGTACACTTGGTATTGTATGCTGTTCTATCTTTTTAACATCCCACTATGTAAATAAATTACTTGGTAAGTTATGTCAACAATGTTTAAAGCAAAAACCATTAGTACTATTAAAAAATTCAGGTTAGGGAGGATATTAGTTATCAGAAGTTTTTTCTCTTGCCCTCAGGAATAGATCACATTTAAAAAAATTAGCATGGCAGTACTCTAAATGGAAACATATGTTTTTGAAGTCCTTAGTGCTTAAAAATCATCTAATTATCTATATCTTAAGGATTCTTTCTGTAATTTTCTTAATTTACACAGTAAACACTTTCCTTGTAGGTAGTGCCATGGCAACTTCCAACTGGCCCTTTCCAAATTATCACAAATTGGCAAGTGTCTTCATTTAAATGAGTGTGCTTTTTCTGAACTTGAACTTAATTGCCATTCATTTTGCTGCATTAATTATGATAGATTTCCTGCCTCCTTTATGCCTGTGGCCACACAGACATCAGACCGTTATTAGTTATACTTGGCCTTTGGTTGCAAATTATACACACATATCTGCTGTGAATTGCCCATTATGTTAAAGATCAAACATGCTGGATTTGGGGCTTAAACATAGGAAGTAATGTCAATGCACAGTCCTAAAATCTGAAGCTGCACATTATCTCTGCCTCATAAAACAGAGGTCATGACTATATTAAAAACCTTTCTGCAACTGAAATGTGATAAAACATATCTCATATCTCTCTCCCTGTACATCCCAAGACCACAATGTACTAAAACCTGGCCTTCGCTCTTCAACTGCATGAGTGCTGCTTTTGGAGGCAAGCAAACTATTTTCCAGAGTGTTTCCCCCTACGATCTCCCCCTCCCCACCTCTCACCCCTGCCACATCTGTATACCCCCTCAGAGATGGCACAGGAGACACAGGGCAGGAAAGCTGGTGCAAATGCATCTTGTTGGGGTGGCCATCTGTTCTTCCATTCACTTACTAAACATTTAATGAACCCTTATTATGCGCTATGCTCTGTGCTAGAGGTCTGGGCATGCAGTGGTAAATATGGTACAGCCTCATGGTGTTTGTAGATTTACTCTGAGGCAAGACAGTAAGCAAATAAGAGTAAGACAAAAAGCAAATACCCTCTTAATGTGCATGGAAGAAAGGGAGAAATGTGTGTGTGTGTAAATTTTAACACTATATGCATTTATAGTATCTATATACATATGTATTTATTATATGACTATCATAAAATTTTATAGTTCTGTGCAGTAGTAGAAACAGTATAAGCAAAAATGAAAGGTTGAAGATAACAGCTTGATTGTGGCATATAGGGCAGAAAATAGGGTGGGTTGCTCCTAACAATAACAGAAAGACAAACAGCCCAATAGAAAAATGGGCAAAAGACATGAACAGACAATTCACAAAAAATGATCCCAGTAAATCAATAGGATGTAACTTTTGCCCATTAAACTATCAAAATGTTTTGGTTGTAGGGCCTCATGAGGTAAGAACGCGGTTGGAAAGACTCTCCTACACAGCCGTTAGTGGTGCAAATTGGTGTCTCTTTTTAGGTACCTCTCTGCTGGACAATTAGACTGTGTAAATCAAGAGCCTGAAACCAGTTTATGCCTCTTGACTCTGTAACACCACTTTTCAGAATATTATCTTGAGGGAATAATCAGGGATGTAAATAAAGATTTTTGTACAAGGATGTTTATTGTAGCATTATTTGTAATCATGAAAAATTACAAATAATCTATTCCAAAATTAGATGTTTAAATTTATCAAGGAAATTATAGAGGGGAATATTATTCTACCAGTAAAATTTATATATTTCAGAGAATAAAGATATGAGAGCTTCAGATCTATTATTAAGTAATGAAAGCAGGAAAGCACAGTAAGAACTCTAATAGGTTAATGTGCGCATAGAAAGGAATGTCATTTATAGGTAATGGAATAAGGAGTGATTTTTATTTCTATTTTAATTTTTCTTTGTATTTACCAATTTCAACTGTGAGCAAGGATTACTTTGATAAAATATCTAAAGATTATATCGAATAAGAAGGAAGAGATATTAATACTACCCAACTCATTTAGCACCTAACCCAGATATTTATGGCCAAGTGTATTTTTTTTCCTTTGGTGCAACTTTATTGAGATATATAATTCATAAATGACTGTTTGTTCAATCCCTTTAAAGATTCCTGATGTCCTTTTGCATACAACTGTCTCAGAAACTCTCAGAATTCCTTCAAGATATAACTTCATGTTCACAACTATACTTCCAGTGTCTTATTGGAAAGTATGAGCTGTATCTGATAATTTACTCTAGAAGTTCTCATCCTCCTTAAATATGTATTTAAACACTTTTCCTGGATGTCTCTATCACACCTGGAGTTCTTTAGAGACAAAAAGGAAGGAAAATCTGGAAAGCAGATGTATTATTTCCCTATTCTCTTTTTGCTCCACAGTCCCATATTATATTTCAAAATTGTGCAATTTAACACCAGATAAAGTGAACCTTTCATTGGAAAATCAATAGCTGGCACAAATGTAGTAGGTCAATAATATGACTGGAATTGTAAAAAGCACAAAGTATGGTATATTACGTAAGGTAGACATGGAAATTCAGACTGAAATGCAACTTTTTATATCTGGGAAAGAGGGAATGCTTATAAGAAGATTTTGCATTAAGAATTAAATTTTATGAGATACTATAAGATTGGGATATAAAAATTGTAATTGGAGACAACAGAAAAACCTACAACATTTTATGGCTATCAGATAAATTCTTGGGCAGGCATACTAATAGCACTTTAAAAATAATTTCTTAAAAAATTTTTTCACTCGGCTGAATTTAGAAATTCACGTGTACATATATTAATAACTTTTAGTTTTCTTTTGCAGTGTTACAGGTATTCAGACCAGTACGCCTAGTAAAAATTATTCAGCATTATATAACTTATCATAAAAATATTTTTCAGGCTTCATCTGTTAGGAGCAGTTTTGGTTAGGGGTTTGTTTGTGTTGTGACTAAAGAGAGGGATTTTTCTTATTAGCCAAGTTTTCAATATATAAAATGATAGAATATTCTCATTTATTTTAAAAATTGTATTGCATACTCAATATATTTTGGCAGTATGTTTTTTCTGATAATTTTGTCCTGGAAATGTCTTCAAAATGGTATTTTTTAGTGGCAAAATTTTGGGAAAAGTTCACAGATACATACTTATTTCAAAATAGATCTTTGATCTTTGTTCTATATCAGAAAACTAGAAATTGAATGAGTCCTCTTTGGAATTTTGTGATTAAGAATCCTTGAGAATAATTTACTTATTTGTTCAAATAAGAACTAAAACATTACCTAAAAAAAAAAAAAAAAAAAAAAAAGGGAGGATAGTGTTCATCTGAAAGTCTAGGCAGCATGTTTGTGTTTCATGGAACAAAAATGTTAGATATATGAGCTTAATATTAAAAATTGATTAAAAAAACAAAAAACAAAAATGATTGAGACAAAAAAAAAGAGAAAAAAAATGATTGAGAGTAATAGACAATAGAGATCTTTCCTAGCAGTGAAGAGTTAAAAATATTCTTTACCTGGCTCATAGCTTGAAAATATTTTAGTTAATTAATCTATGGAGAACATTAATTTTACTACACAACCTTTGCATTCTAGAACACTTATATTCTTTTATTTCCTAAAATTTTATTAGTCTGCTCTTAGTTTTTATGCCTATGTCTGGGGGAAAGTCAATCTCAGTGTGTTTTGGGGCCACTCTTCAGTCCTCTTGAATGAGGGTCATACAAAAATTCAGGGGTCTTATGTAGTCTTACGTAGGGTCTTCCTCACTGGGGAAGGACCTCCTTACTTGTTTTTGGTCCTCATTGGTCACTTCTGAAAAGCTCCTTGGGCAGTCCTTATGTGTTGGATGTCTCCTTGGGGAGCCTTTCATTCTTGAGATAGTGGTGAGTGGCCATTTCTGAGAGAATAGATAGATGGTTTCCTGGCTCTGGGAGCCTGAGGTGGAGCATAGGCAGAAAAAGCAAGTGCTCAGGGACTGAAAGAAGAATAGATGTTCTTTCAAGGGAAGAGTCTTAGGGAGAGAATCACCATTTGGACAAGATGGCTGGTGCTCAGATGTGGAAGTTCTAGACCACGACTGTGAAGCCCTCAGATCCATGCTTCTTCCAAACTTCCCCACTTTTTAGCCCATAAAGCAATAGCTAAGCCAGCCCCTGGCTCAAAAGAACCCCCCTATGCACGATGTGTAAATGATTGAAATCAGATGAGTCATGATTGTGAATTACTTCATATAAATATGTAAATTATTGACGTGTTCCGATTAAATGGAGAAATGTAGCAAAGTGTGGTCCTTGGTACCTCAGTGCAGGAAGAAAAAATTTCAAAGAGAGGACACTGCAGAATGGGGATTCTGGTAGAATTTGCCCTCATAGAATTTAAAGGGATAGATATCCAATGGGTAGCCCCTGGCTCTGTTTCGGGGCTGCCCTTTCCATTGCTCAGACCTCTGACCCCGGGGTCTCCTTTCATACTTGTAACAATCTCCAAACCCATCTCTGCCACTGTCCACACTCCCCATTCAGGCCATTCTGCCCCAGAGATGCTGAGACAACATATAATCACGAAGACCTAGCTTCCCATGAGCTGCCATTCACATCGGCTTGGCTCTTACCAGTGCTTGACGAGTCTTCTCTTCCTTTCTCCTTGGCCCATCTCCAGGAGGGCTCCCCTTAGCTCCCCAGTTGTACCTGCTGAGAGTCCGAATAGAACAGTGAGTGTGTGAATATGTGGGTATGGGCATCAATAGCTCTGTACTCACCAGCGGTAGGACCTTCATCAAATTTCACTGCACCTGGAAAACAAAGATGATAGTAAATAGAACTTAACTTCTGAGCACTTGTGAGCCTAGAAAGATAGTATGTGGAAAGCACTAAGAGCCTGAGAACAGGGCTCTGTGAATGTCATCTGTGATGATGGGTAATCTCTCCTCAACTGAATGAACCACCTTTTTCTTCCTTTACTTGGAAAAGGAAGCACCCTCTGCATATTCTCCTTCAGTTATTCAATATTACTTTCTGCATATCATTCTGTCTTCATCACCTTTCCCCAAAATGTACTTGTGAACCCACATTCTTAGATGCCGTTATCAAGGGCCCCGGTTCCTTGATCCCACAATTGTCCCCCACCTTCTCTGTGATGTCCTTTGGACTCCAGGCAAACCTGGCTACTCTCAAGCATGCTTCCTGAAATGCTGCCTTCCCTTGGGTGACCTTGTACCATCCCCTACCCCGTTGCTGGCCTTCTCTTCTTCCCGGGTCATATTTCATGGTTCGGTTCTCAAGATTTTCATCTTTACTTTTGCACCCATTCACTCTGAGAGCTTCCACAAGATATCATGTGGACAAATCATTGCTAAATGTCGCATATTCTGAGAAGAGACAACAGCAGTTGGGGTCAGGTACCTCCCCATGATGTACTGAGGGATGCAGAACTGCCCAGTTAACTAAAGTCATACTTGTCCTTTTCTGAAAATACCATGGTGGTCAAGAGCACTGAAAGGTTTTTGGAGCCAGACTACCTAGATTTGAATCCTGGCTCCACCACTGACAAACTTTATAAGCCTTTAGCTGAATTATTTAACCTCTTTCTGCATCTGGTTTCTTATCTGTAAAATAAGGATAATAATAGTACCTACTGCTACTCCATTGGATTGAATCCACTATTAAGAACAATGACAGTATCCTTATAATTCCCTGATCTTTCTGCTTCACTCCCAGTCCCAGTGGGGGAGGAGTGGAGGAATGAAGGGGCACACCATGTTTCTCTCTGCACCTAAGACCTCTCCAGAGAGGAGTTGAACTGTGCAGGAAACAAGGAAAGGGAGGAGATGAGATTTAAATACACTTGAGAACAAAATGTTTAACTAGATTGAACTTTTAATGACTTTTCAGAAAATGTCTGGAAAGCCATGGAATTATAAAGCCAGGATGTAATTAATAATCAAGAAAAAGTATATTGCAAATTTCAAGGAAAACTAAGCTGATTCCATATTTTTACTCCTCCAACTTGATTCCTCAGTGATGTTGATGATGATGGCTAACAGCATCAGGATAATTTTCTTGGATATCTATGGCAAAATATCAAGCTTAAAAATCCATTTAATACTTCATACCCACTAGGATGGCTGTAATAAAAAATACAGACAATAACTAGTATTCTTCACAAGGATGTGAAGAATCTAGAATTCTTATGTTGGTTGGAATGTAAAATGGTGCAACCACTTGGGAAAACAGCCTGGCAGTTCCTCAAACTGTTACACGTGGAGTTACCATTTGACTCAGCAGTTTTCCTCCTAAGTATCTACCCATGGGAAATGAAAATATATGTACACACAAAAAGTTGTACACTAATGCTTATAGCAGAATTATTCATGATAGCTAAAAAGTAGAAACAACCCAAATGTCCTTCAACTAATTATCAGATAAATAAAATGTGATATCCATAAAATGGAATATTATGCAGCCATAAGAAGAATGATGTGCTGATACATGTTTCCATGTGGATGAACCTCAAAAACATTGAAAGTGAAAGAAGCAAGTCACAAAAGCTTACATATTGTGTGGTTCAACTTATATAAAATGTCCAGTACACAGAAAACTGGAGAGACAGAAATCAGTGGTTTCCTAGAGCTAATAGAGGGAGTGACTGTTAATGAGTATGACATTTCCTTTTGGAGTGATGAATTCTAAATTTAGATTATTGTGATGGTTGCTCAACTCTATATATGATAAAAAAATTATATACTTCAACTTTGTGGCATATAAATTGTATCTTAATAAATCTGTAAAAAATCAGTTTATTTTCTCCAGCTGTTGAAAATAGAGCCACAATTTCTCTTGCCTTGGGCTTCGTACTTTAGAATAAACAACCTTTACCTTCTCTCTCCACCTGGCCTCACTTACCAGTCAGTTATACTAACAGATGTTTGTCATTTTTCTGGTGTCCTAGCATTTAAGTTTATATCCAAGTTCATGAGTTTTGGCAGGTGCATCAGCCACCTCTCATTATAGGAATGGAAAACAACAGATAGTTTCTTGCCAAAGGTCGGAGATACCCAACCTAGGCTTGGCCAAGCTGCCTCAGACTTGGGAGTTAGGCATTAGGGATAGATTCAAAGACACAGGGACAGTAGGCAGTGCATCCTGATGGGGGTGAGAGCAGTGGCAACAGCCAGCTGTGTTTCCAGGGATCATGTCTGTGTCTAATGCCGGGCAGTGGAAGCAGTCCAAACGATGGTCACTGTGCTCAGCAACAGAGGTGATCTCACTGGATGGATTCTTGGCTTGATTTTGGCTATGTTTGGGAGATGCTTTGTCTTCTGGTCCTTCCTGTTTTCCAAGTCTGGTTCCCCCAACGTTTTAGCAATTCTGTGAGCAGATTAATATCCTTCCCATCAATTTTTTTCTTCTATGATCAGTTTCTCTGCTTACAACCTAGGAACCCTGCTTGATGTAATCAGTGAAACAGGATGATTTTCTTTTTATTTTCTTTTATTTTAAAAAAGATTTTATTTATTTGATAGAGCACACAATCAATGGAAGCTGCAGACAGGGAGGGAAAAGCAGGCTCCGCATCAAGCAGGACCCTGGGATCATGACCTGAGCTGAGGTGGGCACTTAACCAACTAAGCCACCTAGGTACCCCCGGCAGGATGATTTTCATCCCCTAGGTTCTCTGAGATTCATCCTTTTGACTATAGGCACTGATTTATTCAGTGATTACTTTGTGCCATCCATTACCTCACTTATTCCTCATAATAACTTAGTGACATAGATACTATTCGTCTTTCTTGCACAAATGAGGAAACAAGGTCATTGGGATGAATACTTGTGGATTTAAACTGAGGCCAGACCTAGTGACCTTCCCTTTAGATCTTTGTGACCACTTCTCCATTTTCACTGTGGCCACATCTCACCCACCATCCACTGAATGAAGGCTCTACTACTCTTCCTCCATCTGTTCTCTTCTTTCTTTAAATTGTTGTGGGCATCATTGCTAAATTTCTTCATAAAAGTATTGATTCCTCTGTACAAGAGTCTATATCTACTCCTGATTGTCTTGATGCTAGGACCCCAGAAAGGTATTTATTACTCACATCTGACACCTCCTTCCTCTCTGGCTATATCTCTCAGTAATTCTAAATAAGCCCATCATATGCCACAAGGGCAGGCCCCATTTTTTCTTAGTCTGGCTCAATTTACTGCAGACAGTAGGCCCTCAATAAATCTCCTTAATCTGGAGACAGATTAAAGACAAAATATTGAACTCACTCCTCCATCATAAGCCCCAAATTCCATGGCAGTGATGATTTGGGGAACAATAAAATAGGCATCAACCATTATATGACAAAATCTATTGGAATGTGATATTCTTGGCAGGAAATCATGTCAGAGTGGAAAATAATCGCTAAATATAAATACTGTAAAGACATGTGTACCATCAAGACTTTATTATTAGAGTCCCGGAGATTTTTATTTAGAAGCTCAAGAACTTGCAAGGCTATACAATTCCTGGAATGGAATTTAGGTTTGCTCTCTGAAATCAATCCAGTCAAGCCTTTTCACACACGAGCATTCTTAGAAAGTCTTTGAACGTCTATTCTTACTCATTTACACTGGTGGCAAGAAGTCCAAAAATAAAATCATCATGGGGCTCTCTGCATGCTTCCTGCTTTAGTTGCACTGGAAATCTTCCAAGGAAAGCTCATGCACTTTGTGAGTCTCCTTTGCCTCTCCCACAATCAGCATTGGGTAGTTGAAGCCTAGACTCAGAGGAAGGTCTGGGATGGTATTTGGGTTCTGTACCCAATTCGTGTGTGTGTGTGTGTGTGTGTGTGTGTGTGTGTGTGGTGGGGGGTTCCCTCACACCAATAAGAAATTACTGGATACCAACAAAGGGCTCGGTCCTACAAGACCCTCCCACTCCCAGATACTAGTCACAAGCCCGGCTTATGATCTGGGCTTCCCTTCAACTGGCTATAGGTTGGAAGTTCCAAGACCTCTTGTTTGTATTTCAGATTCCAGCTGTGAGTGCAGATCATTACCTGTACTTCTGATTGACTGACTATAAATCAAAAGTTCCTAAGACCCCCCTCTCCTTCCCTGTGTTTGAATAACTTGCTAGAGTGGCTCTCAGAACTCAGAGAAACATGTTACTTATGACATTACTGGTTTATTATATGAGGATTCACCTTAGGAATAGCTAGAAGAACAGAAACTTCCATGCCCTCTATAGATGCACCACTCTCCCCTAAATTCCATGTGTTCACCAGATTGGAAGCTCTCTGAACCCCATCATTTTGGTTTTTTATGGAGGCTTTGTTACCTGGACACAGTTGATTAAATCATTGTCTCTTGGCAACTGAACTCAAACTCTAGCCTCCCTCCCCAGGTTGGGTGGAACTGAAGTTCAACCTTCTAATCATGTGGTTGGTTTTCCTGGCAATCAGCTCCCATCCTTAGATTACTTAAGGGTTTTTCAAAAGTTACTGCATTAGGATAACAAAGACACTTTTATTGTGTATCACAGGAGATCCCAAAGGTTTTAGGAGCTCTGTGCCAGAAATGAGGACAAACCAAATATATATTTCTTATTATATACCACAATATCAGAGATGCTATGAAGCAAATGAATTAAAGAGGCTGAGCAAGATAATGCAGAGGACTGGCTCTCACCTACCAAGGGTGGACTTGGGAAGCAGGGGTACAGGGGAGGGTTGGTCAAGAGGGACAGGACCATTCATAGTGGACATTGAACCTGCCTCCAGTCTTATACTGCTCCTCTCCCTCCAACAGGGCAACTGGGGCCTCAAACAGATCCTGACCTAAGATGAATTGAAGGGTCTATTGCCCACATTTTGGGGCACTACAGCATGGCCTTTTTTTAAAATTTATTTTTTATTGGTGTTCAATTTACCAACATACATAATAACCCCCAGTGCCCATCACCCATTCACTCCCACCCCCCGCCCTCCTCCCCTACTACCACCCCTAGTTCGTTTCCCAGAGTTAGCAGTCTTTACGTTCTGTCTCCCTTTCTGATATTTCCCACACATTTCTTCTCCCTTCCCTTATATTCCCTTTCACTATTATTTATATTCCCCAAATGAATGAGAACATATAATGTTTGTCCTTCTCTGATTGACTTACTTCACTCAGCATAATACCCTCCAGTTCCATCCACGTTGAAGCAAATGGTGGGTATTTGTCATTTCTAAAGGCTGAGGAATATTCCATTGTATACATAAACCACATCTTCTTTATCCACTCATCTTTCGATGGACACCGAGGCTCCTTCCACAGTTGGGCTATTGTGGACATTGCTGCTAGAAACATCGGGATGCAGGTGTCCCGGTGTTTCACTGCATCTGTATCTTTGGGGTAAATCCCCAACAGTGCAATTGCTGGGTCGTAGGGCAGGTCTATTTTTAACTCTTTGAGGAACCTCCACGCATTTTCCAGAGTGGCTGCACCAGTTCACATTCCCACCAACAGTGTAAGAGGGTTCCCTTTTCTCCGCATCCTCTCCAACATTTGTGGTTTCCTGCCTTGTTAATTTTCCCCATTCTCACTGGTGTGAGGTGGTATCTCATTGTGGTTTTGATTTGTATTTCCCTGATGGCAAGTGATGCAGAGCATTTTCTCATATGCATGTTGGCCATGTCTATGTCTTCCTCTGTGAGATTTCTGTTCATGTCTTTTGCCCATTTCATGATTGGATTGTTTGTTTCTTTGATGTTGAGTTTAATAAGTTCTTTATAGATCTTGGAAACTAGCCCTTTATCTGATACGTCATTTGCAAATATCTTCTCCCATTCTGTAGGTTGTCTTCTAGTTTTGTTGACTGTATCCTTTGCTGTGCAAAAGCTTCTTATCTTGAGGAAGTCCCAATAGTTCATTTTTGCTTTTGTTTCTTTTGCCTTTGTGGATGTATCTTGCAAGAAGTTACTGTGGCCGAGTTCTAAAAGGGTGTTGCCTGTGTTCTCCTCTAGGATTTTGATGGAATCTTGTCTCACATTTAGATCTTTCATCCATTTTGAGTTTATCTTTGTGTATGGTGAAAGGGAGTGGTCTAGTTTCATTCTTCTGCATGTGGATGTCCAATTTTCCCAGCACCATTTATTGAAGAGACTGTCTTTCTTCCAATGGATAGTCTTTCCTCCTTTATCAAATATTAGTTGACCATAAAGTTCAGGGTCCACTTCTGGGTTCTCTATTCTGTTCCATTGATCTATGTGTCTGTTTTTGTGCCAGTACCACACTGTCTTGATGACCACAGCTTTGTAGTACAACCTGAAATCTGGCATTGTGATGCCCCCAGATATGGTTTTCTTTTTTATGGCTATTCGGGGTCTTTTCTGATTCCACACAAATCTTAAATTAATTTGTTCTAACTCTCTGAAGAAAGTCCATGGTATTTTGATAGGGATTGCATTAAACGTGTATATTGCCCTGGGTAACACTGACATTTTCACAATATTAATTCTGCCAATCCATGAGCATGGAATATTTTTCCATCTCTTTGTGTCTTCCTCAATTTCTTTCAGAAGTGTTCTATAGTTTTGAGGGTATAGATCCTTTACATCTTTGGTTAGGTTTATTCCTAGGTATCTTATGCTTTTGGGTGCAATTGTAAATGGGATTGACTCCTTAATTTCTCTTTCTTCAGTCTCATTGTTAGTGTATAGAAATGCCACTGATTTCTGGGCATTGATTTTGTATCCTGCCACGCTACCGAATTGCTGTATGAGCTCTAGCAATCTTGGGGTGGAGACTTTTGGGTTTTCTATGTAGAGTATCATGTCATCGGCAAAGAGGGAGAGTTTGACTTCTTCTTTGCCAATTTGAATGCCTTTAATGTCTTTTTGTTGTCTGATTGCTGAGGCTAGGACTTCCAGTACTATGTTGAATAGCAGTGGTGAGAGTGGACATCCCTGTCTTGTTCCTGATCTTAGGGGAAAGGCTCCCAGTGCTTCCCCATTGAGAATGATATTTGCTGTGGGCTTTTTGTAGATGGCTTTCAAGATGTTGAGGAATGTTCCCTCTATCCCTACACTCTGAAGAGTTTTGATCAGAAATGGATGCTGTATTTTGTTAAATGCTTTCTCTGCATCTAATGAGAGGATCATATGGTTCTTGGTTTTTCTCTTGCTGATATGATGAATCACATTGATTGTTTTACGGGTGTTGAACCAGCCTTGTGTCCCGGGGATAAATCCTACTTGGTCATGGTGAATAATTTTCTTAATGTATTGTTGGATCCTATTGGCCAGTATCTTGTTGAGAAT
This sequence comes from Canis lupus baileyi, assembly GCF_048164855.1. NCBI lineage: Eukaryota > Metazoa > Chordata > Mammalia > Carnivora > Canidae > Canis > Canis lupus. Next base: position 66,619,943 of record NC_132847.1, read on the forward strand.
TTTTGCATCCATGTTCATCAGGGATATTGGTCTGTAATTCTCCTTTTTGGTGGGGTCTTTGTCTGGTTTTGGAATTAAGGTGATGCTGGCCTCATAGAACGAATTTGGAAGTACTCCATCTCTTTCTATCTTTCCAAACAGCTTTAGGAGAATAGGTATGGTTTCTTCTTTAAACGTTTGATAGAATTCCCCTGGGAAGCCATCTGGCCCTGGACTCTTGTGTCTTGGGAGGTTTTTGATGACTGCTTCAATTTCCTCCCTGGTTATTGGCCTGTTCAGGTTTTCTATTTCTTCCTGTTCCAGTTTTGGTAGTTTGTGGCTTTCCAGGAAAGTGTCCATTTCTTCTAGATTGCCTAATTTATTGGCGTATAGCTGTTCATAATATGTTTTTAAAATCGTTTGTATTTCCTTGGTGTTGGTAGTGATCTCTCCTTTCTCATTCATGATTTTATTAATTTGAGTCTTCTCTCTCTTCTTTTTAATAAGGCTGGCTAATGGTTTATCTATCTTATTAATTCTTTCAAAGAACCAACTCCTGGTTCTATTGATCTGTTCCACAGTTCTTCTGGTCTCGATTTCATTGAGTTCTGCTCGAATCCATATTAACTCTCTTCTTCTGCTGGGTGTAGGATCTATTTGCTGTTTTTTCTCTAGCTCCTTTATGTGTAAGGTTAGCTTCTGTATTTGAGTTCTTTCCAGTTTTTGAATGGATGCTTGTATTGCGATGTATTTCCCCCTTAGGACTGCTTTTGCTGCATCCCAAAGATTTTGAACGGTTGTATCTTCATTCTCATTAGTTTCCATGAATCTTTTTAATTCTTCCTTAATTTCCTGGTTGACCCTTTCATCTTTTAGCAGGGTGGTCCTTAACCTCCACGTGTTTGAGGTCCTTCCAAACTTCTTGTTGTGATTTAGTTCTAATTTCAAGGCATTATGGTCTGAGAATATGCAGGGGACAATCCCAATCTTTTGGTATCGGTTCAGACCCGATTTGTGACCCAGTATGTGGTCTATTCTGGAGAAAGTTCCATGTGCACTTGAGAAGAATGTGTATTCAGTTAAGTTTGGATGTAAAGTTCTGTAGATATCTGTGAAATCCATCTGGTCCAGTGTATCATTGAAAGCTCTCGTTTCTTTGGAGATGTTGTGCTTAGAAGATCTATCGAGTATAGAAAGAGCTAGATTGAAGTCACCAAGTATAAGTGTATTATTATCTAAGTATTTCTTCACTTTGGTTAATAATTGATTTATATATTTGGCAGCTCCCACATTCGGGGCATATATATTGAGGATTGTTAAGTCCTCTTGTTGGATAGATCCTTTAAGTATGATATAGTGTCCCTCTTCATCTCTCACTACAGTCTTCGGGGTAAATTTTAGTTTATCTGATATAAGGATGGCTACCCCTGCTTTCTTTTGAGGACCATTCGAATGGTAAATGGTTCTCCAACCTTTTATTTTCAGGCTGTAGGTGTCCTTCTGTCTAAAATGAGTCTCTTGGGATCCCTGGGTGGCGCAGCGGTTTGGCGCCTGCCTTTGGCCCAGGGCGCGATCCTGGAGACCCGGGATCGAATCCCACGTCGGGCTCCCAGTGCATGGAGCCTGCTTCTCCCTCTGCCTGCGTCTCTGCCTCTCTCTCTCTCTCTCCTCTCTGTGCATTCTCATAAATAAATAAAATCTTTAAAAAAAATAAAATGAGTCTCTTGTAGACAGCAAATAGATGGGTCCTGCTTTTTTATCCAGTCTGAAACCCTGTGCCTTTTGATGGGGTCATTAAGCCCATTCACATTCAGAGTTACTATTGACAGATATGAGTTTAGTGTCATCATGATATCTATTCAGTCCTTGTTTTTGTGGATTGTTCCACTGAACTTCTTCTTAAAGGGGAATTTTAAGAGTCCCCCTTAAAATTTCTTGCAGAGCTGGTTTGGAGGTCACATATTCTTTTAGTTGCTGCCTGTCTTGGAAGCTCTTTATCTCTCCTGCCATTTTGAATGAGAGCCTTGCTGGATAAAGTATTCTTGGTTGCATGTTCTTCTCATTTAAGACCCTGAATATATCCTGCCAGCCCTTTCTGGCCTGCCAGGTCTCTGTGGAGAGGTCTGCTGTTACCCTAATAATCCTCCCCATAAGTGTCAGGGATTTCTTGTCTCTTGCTGCTTTAAGGATCTTCTCTTTATCTTTGGAATTTGCAAGCTTCACTATTAAATGTCGAGGTGTTGAACGGTTTTTATTGATTTTAGGGGGGGGATCTATTTCCTGGCTGAATGCCTGTTTCCCTTCCCAGATTAGGAAAGTTTTCAGCTAGAATTTGTTCAAATACATATTCTGGCCCTCTGGCCCTTTCGGTGCCCTCGGGAACACCAATTAAACGTAGGTTTTTCTTCCTCAGGCTGTCGTTTATTTCCCTTAATCTATATTCATGGTCTTTTAATTCTTTGTCTCTTTTTTCCTCAGTTTCCCTCTTTGCTATCAACTTGTCTTCTATGTCACTCACTCGTTCTTCCACCTCATTAACCCTCGTCATTAGGACTTCTAGTTTGGATTGCATTTCATTCAATTGATTTTTAATTTCTGCCTGATTAGCTCTAAATTCTGCAGTCATGAAGTCTCTTGAGTCCTTTATGCTTTTTTCTAGAGCCACCAGTAGCTGTATAATAGTGCTTCTGAATTGGCTTTCTGACATTGAATTGTAATCCAGATTTTGTAACTCTGTGGGAGAGAGGACTGTTTCTGATTCTTTCTTTTGAGGTGAGGTTTTCCTTCTAGTCATTTTGCTCAGTGCAGAGTGGCCAAAAGCAAGTTGTATTGGGAAAAGGAGAAAAAGAGAGGAGAGAAAGAAGGAAAGAAAAGAGAAAGAGAAAAAAAAAAGGAAGAAAAAAAGAAAAAAAAAGAAGAAAAAGAGAAAAAGAAAGAAAGGAAAAAAGGGTGGGGGAAGGAAACAAATCAAAAGGCAAAACAAAACAACAACAAAAAAAAAAAAAAAAAAGAAAAAAAGAACCAAGGGGGAATATCTTCTGATTCTGTGTACTTTAAGTCCCTTGGCTTCCCCTGGAAATTGTCCGTCTAGCTGGTCTTCTAGGGGAGGGGCCTGTTGTGCTGATTTTCAGGTGTGAGCACTTGGGGGAGCTGCTCTGCCCCCTGCCTGGTGCAGGGCTCAGTGGGGGTTGTTTACCCCGTGAGGCCCCAGGAGGAACAACCGCAGTGGCGGGGCCAGCTCTGCAGCCCTGGAGTCAACTCCCGCAGTAGCTCCAGAGCTCTCCGTCTGCAGGGCCTGGAGGCTCTGGGGCGGGGCCGCTGATCTGCTCAGCTCGGGGCAGGAGCGTCCTCGCTGTCCTGGGCCCTCCCGGCCTCTGCCTGTCCCGGGGGGAGGCCGGATCCTGGGCTGTGTCCCGGCACCCTGTGCTCCGGGGCCTGCGCTGTTGGATTCGGGCTCCCGCCCCGCAGCCCCCTCTGCGGAGCCACCCCCGAGCCTCTCTGAGCTGCTCCCGCCCCGCAGCCCCCTCCGCGGAGCCACCCCCGAGCCCCCCCCCAGCTGCTCCGGGTCCCGCCGTGCGCGCTGCAGCCCTTAGGGAGCTCGGCTCACTCTCCCGGGGCGCAGGTGCCTGTTAGTGTCCCCGGGAGCCCGAGGGCATCCCCGCCCTCCTGGGTCCTGCTCCAACTCCCCACGAGCCCCTTTCTGCCCGGGAAGGTCGGTGCAGCTCCTGCGTCTCCGGGACGGGGCTCTCCTGTCCTGGGGACACTCGCCCCGGCCTCAGCCCGGCTCCTCGCGGGGCCCCTCCCCCTTGGAGGCCTTTTGTTTCTTTATTTCTTTTTCCCGGTCTTCCTACCTTGATAGAAGTGCGAACTCTTCTCACTGTGGCATTCCAGGTGTTCTCTCTTTAAATCTCAGGCCAAATTCATAGATTTTCAGGATAATTTGAAGGTTTTCTAGGTAATTTGGTGGAGACAGGTGATTTGGAGACCCTACTCTTCCACCATCTTGCCCCTCCTCGGGCACTACAGCATGGCCTTTTTATTGCCGGGTCTGTCCCTAAATTTGGGCTCTGAATGTGAAACTCTATGAGAATATCCGGCCACATCCCACTGTAAGGCCCATCCTAGCATCTGGATGACTGACAGCTGCCCCTTCTCTCCTCCAGCCTCCCATACCCCCTCCCAAAATGGCCATCACTCCATTCTTGCTGCTATGAGCTTTGAGCCTAGTGAGTGACTCTCCTGGATGCTACTTGCTCACCTGGACCACTGCTTGCTGTTAAGGCCATAGGTAGTTTTTCATTAGTGCTATCCTTCACAGTCTCTTTCCAGGTAGAGCCTGTGCTCTCAGGGCCTATCTTCCCACCATGAAACCTGGTAGGCAGACCTAATTCCAGACCTGACCACATGCTGAATTCACCAGGCTCTTTCTCAGAGAGGTAGCATGAGCTGAGTAGGCTGTCAGAGGCCAGCCATGGGTTAAGGTATGATAATCTTGCAGAGAAAGAATGGGTTAAAATCCTAAACAGATGGACAGCAGAAATCAGGGAACACACTGAGGGGACCAAGGTATCCATTAGCCCATAGATGTCTTTGTGCTAAATATAAAAATCACATCCCTTTTGGGTGGAACAATTAGAAAAAGCTGCTTTTCTTCCAGGTGGATACAACCTAAAGTGGATTGATGTGGCTCCCAGAAAGGTACATACAAGTCCTAACCCCTAATACCTGTGAATGTGACTTTATTTGGAATAAGGATCTTGATAATATAAGTAAGCACCCGAAATGAAATCATTCTGGATTACTGAGGTGGGCCCTAATTCTAATGACAAATGTCCTTATAAGAAGAAGAGAAGCACAGGGTGACACAAGGAGAAGGCCATATGATGATGAAGCAGAGATTGAAGCTACACAGCCACAAGCCAAGGAATGCCAAGGATTGCCAGCAACCACTGTAAGCCAGGAGAGAGGCACGAGGGGATTCTCCCCTAGGACTTCCAGAAGGAACCAACACTGCTGATACTCTGATTTCAGACTTCTGGCCTCCAGAACCATGAAAGAATAAATTTCTGTTATGTTAAGTCTCTTGGTTTGCGGCAATTTGTTGCAGGAGGCCTAGGAAACGAATGCATAACTCTGGGAAGAGGACATGGCTTTGTGGGCGGAATGCAGGCAGGCTCTGAGCCCCTTTCAGCCCCTCAGCTGGATTTCTTTGAGCATGGCACAGGCACAGACTGTACAGCCATTCACCAAAGCTCTGATGGAGACTGAAGAGCCAGAGCCCAAATCCACAAGAATTAAAGGGAGTCAGCACACGGCAGTGGTAAAGGAACGAATTCTGGAAGCAGATAGGAGTCTGCTGTCACAAGTTAATATGACTTTGAGTTTCATTTGCTCATCTGCAGATGGGTATGCGGCAAGAGCATTGTTGATTACTTGCTGGGAATTATTATTCCTCTGGTTTCACTGACTGGATGTTAGGACTGGATGACAGGGTGCAGTACTTGGTGTCCCATCCTTCCTCAATAGATATTTATTTCCATTCATCGTCCCCCCTTGGGTAACAGGTGTCAGCGCTGCAGGCGAAGAAGACTCCTTGGATCTGTGCTACATACAGCTTTGCTTCAGCTCAGGAGTGTTGGGGGCCTCTTGACATGGCAGTCAGTGGCATCTGCCCTTGGCTCCTTGGGCCTGCTGGAGAGGACAGAGAAGGGAGAAAACAGGAATTAAGGTGGAAAAGTACTGTTTCCCTGACATGGTCACAGTGGGAAATCTATTCTGCGCCTTTATTTTGTATGTAATGCTATGAACATGCAAAACTGATTTAAGACAAGCTCATCAAACATAAGCATTTAAAATATTTTAAATTTTTTTTTAGAATTTATTTACTTGAGAGAGAGAGAGAGAGAGAGAGAGAGAATCTCCAGCAGTCTCCCTGCTAAGTGCCAAGACCAACATACATGGCTTAGTCTCACAACCCTGAGATCATGACCTGAGCCTAAATCAAGAGTTGGATGCGTAACTGACTGAGCCAGCCCAGGTGCCTCTGAATACAAACACTTGAATCACCATTTTTATCTCAATAAGTGTTCAAGTGGGAAAAGGGTTCTTTATTCCAGTATGACCACGATTGGATGTTGTTGCCTTTATCAGGCAAAAGGGGAAGACTTCATTTTCATTAAAAAAAAAAAAGTTTAGTGGGTTTTAGCCTTGGGTTAGAGGAGAATGGATTGACACTTTTCTATCAAGTGGAATCTGTTTGGCTGTTCTGAAGCGTAGGGACATTCCATATCTTCTGAATCTGAACAGAAGAGTTTGTTGAAATACAATATTAATATGCACTAGTAGGAGGATTTGGATGGTTTGTAAAACCCCTGTGGGTCATGCATGAGTAAGCATTACTGAAAAGTCTAATCAGGGCCCTTAGTGAGGTGGCATTTGGTTATCTAGTGGCTAGGGTCTTGCAGTTCTTTCAGAGCAAGACATAGCAAAATCGTGGCTTTTCTTATCTTTATGTATTTATTTATTAATGAAGACATAGCAAATGAGTGGGATTTATTGAGCTATCCCTGTGGTAAGTGCCTGTCCTTGCACGGGTGAGCAATTCACATAAAACATTTCTAAAGGGCTCAGTTCTGCTTTCTGAACTGACTGATGCATATGCATTGGAACTATTAACTTGTTCATCCAATGAAGCAGGGGTAATATAAGAATTTCGATGTTTGTATGCCCCTTCTCAGCATTTCCAGGGACTCTCAGGCAGAAATTCATTTCTTAAAGGGTAGTTCAATAAAGATGCTAAAGGATTAGCTAAAACATTATCCATATGTTGTCCCAGAGTCTGTGCCAGTATCTACTGACAAAAGAGAAGATTAATCTTAGAGTCTTTTGCTAAACAGCAAGCTGATGCCCTAGTCACAGGTAAGCACACTCCATCACAGGGAGGCTGTTTTATCTCCATCCAAGGTGGTATCGATAGACTTACGGAATAAGTTTTCCTGGTCTCCAGAAGCTTGTCAGCCTTCCAGTGACATGTTTTTTCAAATAATCCAGCTAGTCGGGTCCATCTGGAAACAGTTGTTTTGATGCTTTATGTCTTTCATGTGACCCCTAATAAAGGCTACAGAAAAGAATATGGTTTGCAGAAAGATTGAGGTATCCCAAAGTAGTATTTAATGCCCTGCCGACATTCAAACAAATCAGCACCTTCTTGGAAGTTTATGTGTTAGCACAAGGAACCACAGAGGCTTGGGCTTATGGAATGTTTGCCCCAGAGGGGCTTAGAGCTCCTGAGCCCACCTTCCACTTGGTGATGGTGAGACATACCCTCTGTGGCTTTCCCTCTAGGTGGTCTCCGGCTGTGGTCTCTGTACACTTTGGTAAAGGTGGTAAAGGATGCGCCCCACTTCCTAAGGCAGCCTATTTCTACTGCTAGGCCATAATAGCACAAGGCAAATTCTTCTGTTGAGCTGAAATATGCTTATGTAACATTTGGTCCTAGTTCTGCTTTCTAAAGCAACAAAGACTAAATCCCTTTCTCCATAATGGACTGCACGGTCTGGAAAAATGGATAGAGATATTGGATTTGGCCCTGCTTCATCGCTTAACTAGCTGGGCAGTTTAGAATCCCTCAGAACCTTTGCTTCCTGATCTCTTCGAGGAAGCACAGAATCCCAATCACATGGGCTGTTGTGGAGTTTGGACCAAATAATATATTTTACCCGCTCATCACAATGCCTAGCATATCATGGGCGTTTATTGAATGTTCCCTTTTTCCTTCTACTTCTCAGCTCTTTAAACACTTGAAGGCAGCACATCTGTTTCCCTTTGCTCTTCTCTTTTCGCAGCCACTAAACTGCAGATCAAAGAGATGGAGTTGAAGGTAGGGGCTGGGAAATCTTTAAATCAGTGTTTCCTGAAATGTTGGCATTGACAGGTGGTGAGAAGGATTTTTTTCAGATAGCACATGGATGAACATTTTGCAATTTAAATTTAAATCTAAGTGATATATTTCAGTTTCCTTCTATTATGGCAGGTGATACTGTTTTCCTTTGTATGATAGTGATATAAAGTTTGTCTTTTTTTTTTTAAGTTTGTCTTAAACATAGGTGTATTTAAGAATAAAAGGTGAATCAAGTACCCAAAAAAGCTCCGATTGTCTTTAAAACCAAATGAATTTCCAAACAGATAAACATCTAGTTCAGAATCTCCTTAGCTAGCCAGTTAGAAAAGGCTACATACCGTATGAATCCAGTTCTCTGTTATGCTAGAAAAGGCAAAACTGTAAAGACAATAAGATGGAACACAGGGTTTGTTGGGTACCGAAACTACTCTGTGTGATGCTACAATGACAGGTGCAGGTCATTGTATGTTTGTCAAAACCCATAGGATGGGTAAGACAAAGAATGAATCCTAACTCAAGCCCTGGACTTTAGTTAGTAATAGTGTATCTATCTATATTGGCTCATCAATTGTTAAAAATGTACTACACTAATGTAAGATGCTAATAACAGGAAACTGGGGGATGGTTGAGTGAGGGAATGTATGGAAATTGTACTTTCTGCTCAGTTTTTTCTGAAAGCCTAAAACTGCTCAAAAGAAAGTCTATTAATTAAAAAAAATCTCATTAACTAGGCAAATTACCAGTCTGTTTATTCACTACCAAATCTCTATTTGCCTGGGGATATTTCAAGTCAAAAGCCAAATTAGTCCCACTGCCCCCCCCCCAACCCCCCAAATGTTACTGTTACCACCAATTGCTAATCTGTGAGGTCCTCAGGCTCATCTCACTGGATAGTGTGTTCCTATTACTCCTTAATTTACCACATTAAATTTATTACTAAATTCTGCCTACTAATTCCCCAACTCCACATCCTCTTACTCTGTCTGGAGTCTCAGATCTATTTGGCTTCTTCAGCTATTTCCATGCAGTAGAAGCTCTCATCATTCCAAACCTGGGCTACCCTCAGAGCCTCCTGGGTGGTCTGCTTATTTTTAATTTCTCCCACATTCTAAGATCACCCACTAACATCTATTAAAATACTGTGCTAATGTCAGTTTCATCCTATTTCTCCTCTGCTTGAGAATTTTTAAGTTTCTCTTTCCAAGCATCCGAATGAATGGAATGGTCAAAGATAGAGATATCACGTGTGCCCACCAGGTGAGGACAGGGAGCTGGATGACGATCAGCCACTAACTGATCCGACAAGGATAGTTAAATATCCACTCATCACAGTGCCTAGCATGTCATGGGCGTTTATTGAATGTTCATTGCGTTGTATTATTGAATGTTCATGAATATTTATTGAGCACCTCTAGTAGATGCTGGGGTGCATGCCCAGGTGGAGGCTCCTGTTTTTCCAGCCAGTGCTGGGAGTGTTGGCAGCTGGAAGCTATCAGATGAATCCTTGTCTAGGAATTGCTCTCACCTGAAGACAGCCACATCCCAGGGCAGCCCATACCCAGTGTCTGGTGGATGATGGTGTATAACACCCTCCCTCTTTGCCCTGATGGAGGGCATTTCAAAAGGGCCATCGGAGTACTAGAGCTCCCCATTGATTGGCTGCTGTGCAGTGACTGCAGTGCAGCTAGGCTCCTCTCCACTGCCCTACCACTCTTGCTCTCCCTGCACACCATCCAGTAAGCTTCCTGCACTCAAATCTCCATCTTGGCATCTATGACAGCATCCAAGGTCAACTGGACTCTAAGTCTGTACTGTTCCACTGATGTACACTCTTGAAAAAAATAAAGGATTAAAAGTAACTGACATTTTTGGAGTAACTTCTGGGTTTCAGGTGCTGTATAGGATATTTTATTTATGTGAGTCCTAATCTTTACATCAACCTCATGACATAGGCCTGCTTTCCAGATGAGAATATTAAGAATTAAGGGATTTAGAAGTGTGCAGTTGTGTTCCACTCAAAAAGATCTTTGGACTTAGGGAAATTCCAGTGAGTGGTGGTAAGGAGGCAAGAAGATAACTTAGAACACAAGTGGCTTGGCACTGAATTATCATTTGCTTCCCCTTGCACAGGGCCAAGTTTGGTGACAGGAGATGGAGACTGAGTGGGAATGGGCAGTTTTCCCATAAAACCGGCTCATGGCTACTCTACTCCCACGCCTACAGCCTCACTCACTCTCTTTCTACACATGAGCCTTCCATTTCCAGCCAGCTACTCTGCTTTCCATCCCTTTCACTAAATGTAACCCAGCCCAGCCTCTGACTTTTCTGTTTTCTTCAGAAATGCCCATTCATCAGCCCATCCCCATCATATCCATTTCAGTTTTGTTAAAAATGGATGTCCTTTAGAAAGGCTTTCCTAATGCTATCTCTGGATAAAGAATTCATCTTGCCATGGTACTTAAACCCTCAGCATAGTTACAGCTGTTCTACTCATATTTTAAGTCATACCCTTCCTTAGCATAGAGTTCATAAAGCTTTTGGGATGAGGCTGAAGACTGAGTTGGGGTGGGGGCTCTAATCTCCCTTCTATTCTGAATCAGTTGAGAAAAGGCACAAGAAGCAAAATGTAATCCCGAATTTGTTATGCTAAAATTCAGAGTTTGTGGATCCTGGCTGAGAAGAGGCAGTTCTGGACCATGGGGCCTCATACAGGTATGGTTATCATAGGGAATAGGAGTGAAGCCAGAGCCCAGGCCCTGTTTGAGTTCTAGCAGGTCCAAAAGAGAGCAAGAGGACAAGACCAGCTCAGTCTCAGCAGGCGGACAGAGAAGCTCAAGCAGCGAGGAGGGGATGGGATTTTAAATATTCCTTCAAGCTATATGTTCATGGAGAAACTAGAGGAAGACCTCTCTCTGCTATGGACATATGGAGGAGTGGGGCACAGTGCCCTCCCATCCCCTCTGGAGCAGATGTGGGTTCTGAGGAGAATTTAAGTTCCTAGAGGGCAACATATCTCTTCTTCCACTTTTTCTGTGCCATTGCCCAGAAGATGAGAAGTATCTTGAGCAGGACACCACTGTGTCACTTGTCTGCTAATGCTTCTTAGAGTAATAGACCCCCACAACGCTGATTTTAACCAGCTTTGTTAAGCAGATGTACTCTTCTCTATTTATTACCACGTCTATGGTGCCCATGTGATTTCTATGTGTTTTTCAGATGCCATTGGGCCTGGATTTTTCTGCCAGGTTGACTGGAATGTCTAGAACATTTTATCATCTGCAGCTGGGAAATCACTGAACTGTCTGAGTGTTTTCCTATGTGAGCAATTGTTGTGTCAGCCAAGGCACAAGTAAGATTTTAAATAGGCCCAAACTGTTCCATGATGTAATTTAGGAGTGAGAATTGTGTAAAAAGGGAAAGGAAAGGTTTTTATTGTGATAGCTCTGCTTGTCAGCGTTCTCTCCCCTCTATGTCACTCACATCATTCCCAAGAAAGTCTTAATATGTCTTCTTATGTTTATAATATTATTCAGGATCAAAAGCAGAAACTCATGATTTCTGTTAGCTGTATGGTACCTACTGAACATATAAATTCTATGTCAAGACCCAATGAGAATAGCTTGGTTATCTGCTGTCTGAATCCCATTCATTGGACTGGCATAGGGAATGTTAGGTAACATATAGGATGCCCAGTTACATCTGAATTACAGATGAACAACAGATATCTTTTTAGTATAAGTATGTCCTAAAAATTGTGTGGGACATACTTATACTAAACATTCTGTCATTCATCTGAAATTCAATTATAAAGGAATTCTGTATTTTACTTGCTAAATCTGGCAACAGGGACCTGGGAAGCCTCCTTCCTCCCTCCATGGAGAAAATTAGGTCATGAGTAAAGCCTTTAGGCAGGGCAAGGGGGAAGGAGCCTATTTTTCGTGGTAGCCAAGAAGGTAAAAATAATTCACATTGCCCCATCAAAAGCTGTTCTACCTTTGAAAAACAGAAAAAATTGGGGAAGGTAGACATACATAACCAATGGCCTAGGAATGAGACAGATGGCCCCATATGTGTACATCTGGAAGATCAGTTGGCCAATGTAGACACAGGTTTAGCCATTGGTTGTGTTGGCATCATAACCATTTGCTGGGAAAGGGAAGAAGGATGAGGTTACGGGGAGTCAGCATGGCAGAGCTGGCTTGGCTGAAGGACTGGATGTCTGGTTGTCAAATATCCAGTATTTAGTTACAGGACAAATTTGGCCTTGGTTTGGGCTGGTAATAAGATCCAATGAGATCCAATGTGGCAGTCCAATCATAAGAGAAAGTCCTGGTTCCTGAAGAGAGAGAGGATTGGTGAGACTTGGGGTAATAGGTCTCTTGATCCAGTGGGGAACCAGAAAACATGGCATAAAATGGTGGTGGCTAGGGAAGAGGGTGTTAATGAAGATGGCAGCTTGAGAGTTTGGACTCCTGGGCTTCTTCCCAACACTGTAATGACCTTGCCTGGGTAACCTGTTTGATTCCAGGTCTAGCCCAGGAGTGGAACTGAAGCAGCTCATGTCCTGTCTGTGTGGTCAGGCTGGCCAGGGTCCATGTGCTCAGCCCATGAGGCCCAGAGAAGAGCCAAGATCTGAGTAGCTCAGGAGAGACCAGGGTAACAGCCATCGAGTGGCCTCATCTGTTCCAGGAATGTGTGTGGGATAGAGAACAGTGATGTACCAGACACCATTTGAAGAAACAGCAGAAACAGTAGGGAATGCACAACTATCTGAAACAGGAAAGTACAGGCTCCGAAGGCAGGTGAGTCATCACACAAAGATAGCACTAGAAGCCAGAAAGGTCTTCTTTGTTTGAAAAACAGAAACAATTATAAAAAGATGGGAATACGCTTTAGTAGGTTGTGTATGATCTCTGGCTAGGCTCCCACGCTCATCAGGAGCTGTCCTAAAAAGGTTTTCACTGGGGGAGGCTTGCAGTATGAGCAGCCTGAGCCCTCAGGAGAGAAGCACAAGTTTCCATTAGGTCTGACGTCTCCATTGATTAACTGCATCGAATGCCTTGTGCGAAGACAGAGAAATAAACTCAGGTGGGCTGGGGGCACCAAAGCTAACAAGACAGAGAGTTTGGGGGAAGTGAATGAGAGATTAAAAGAAGGAAAGCAAAGGAGATAAAAGGAAAGTCATGGAAAGAGAGAGACCATACAGACATGTAGGTGCTCTCGACCCTTAGTTTCTCTGATTTGTGCATCTTGACCCAACATTCAAGACTAGTCTCTGCTAGGTATTATTATCTCATTTTAAATTTAAGTTAGTTTTAAGTTTCTAATTATTTTTTATTTGAGTGTAGCTGATACTTGATGTTACATTAGTTTCCCATGTACAACTTAGCCTTTTGAGACGTTTATACGTTTTGCTGTGTTCATCACAAGTTTAGCTACATCTGTCCCATTACTTCACTCTTGCAGTACCATTGACTGTATTCTTTATGCTGTGCCTTTTTTTACCCCTGTGACTTACTCATTCCATAATTGGAGGCCCGTATCTCCTACTCCCCTATACCTATTTTTGCCCAACCCCCCAGCCTTCTCCCCTCTGGCAACCATCAGTTTGTTCTCTGTATTTATAGGTCTGATTCTGCTTTTTGTTTTGATGCAGAAATGTTTGTAATGCCATTACCAGCTTCTATGGGGCATTCCTAACTCATGTTGCTTTCTACTGAGTTGATTTATATTAAACCGTTGAAAAGTTCACTGTCTGGATGTAGATGCTGTTGACCCTGAATATTTCTTAGTGTAACTTTGACATGTACTTACTTCCAAGTGCCTGAGTTTTCAGGAACTGAGAAATGTTCTCCTAAGACCATATGTTCCTTCTCCCCAGAAGCCTGAGCTTTCCTACCCTAGGTGGGATCCCTGGGTGGTCTCTGTACAAAGGGTATTTCCTCTCACTTACTTGATTTTTGTATTAACCAGATCTTTACTTACACCCTTAAATGTAAAATAAACTATTTCAAAATGATTTTTTTTTTTTTGCACTTCTAGGGTTGAAATAAGCAGAAATGCATAGGTCTGGCGAGGAAAAAAAAATACGAATTGGGGTAAAATAAAAACATTCATTTTCCAAATTCAAAACCAAACTCTGGAATTTAATCATCCCATAAAAACAAATCATTTGAAAATTACTTAATTCATCACCAATTCAGTCTGGAAATCAGATATCATGGAACAAAGACAATAAAGCTCTGTTAGTACTGAAAGGCCAAAGCATGTTTTGTTAGAGTGTTAAGTGTTTAGGATAAGATAATCACTGTATATTCGCTCTAAAGAAAAGTTTAGTTTTCAGGAAAGTCTCCAGTGGGTCAATAAGGCGTAATGTTGGGAGCAGGAGCACACAGGACCGGGAAACTTCTAGATTCTCAGTATAATCCAAAATAAGTAACTTCACCTCAGACCTTGATGTCTTTGCCTATAAATGAGAGACAATTAGAGATAGTGCTGTGGTTGGAATGTTTGTCTACCCTAAATTCATAGGTTGAAAACCTATCCCTAAGGGAATGGTATTAGAAGTCACGGCCTTTGGGAGGACATTAGGTTATGCGGGCAGAGGCTTGATGAATGGGATTATAAAGGCAGCCAGAGAAAGCTTCCTTGTCCCTTCAGCCATGTGAAGTTGCAAAGGAAGACAGCTACCTATGAGAAAGTGGGCTCTCACCAGACACTGAATCGCCTTAATCTTGGGCATCTCCACCTCCAGAACTGTGAGCAATAAACTTCTTCTGTTGATAAACTACCCATTCTATAGCATTTTTTTAGAGCAGTCCAAACAGACTAAGAGGCCTTCCTTCTAAATTCTAGACTCCACAACAACATCCATCAAATTCCCTAAATGCTAAGGCTTTTATGTATTATCTGATGATTCACCTGGCATTTAGGATCTTGCTGTGGATGAGGTCCCAACACAAAGTGCTAGCTATGGTGTTGATGAAATGTGTGAGAATTAATGAGATTTTGAGGACTGAAGGCAAGATCAATGCTTTTGAACCCTCTAGATATGGCACCCATAGAAAACGGGTTAACAGCTGAGGATGCTTAAGCCTATGGCACCTGGCCTGTAGTGCGATTAGCTTGGAGTTAGCAAAAGGTATAGGGCTCCTTAGGAGCCATTTACAAAGTAATTTAATGTCATTTCATAAGTGAAAAATATAAGATACATTGATATCCACGTGTGGATATGATTTATGTTATGTAATGACATACACAAATACAGGCAAGGACACATGCACACAGTGGATTTGTTCATTGCATTTACTCAATTCGCAGTAAATGTATTTTTTCTTTCAATCAATGTTTATGGAATACCTACTATGTGGCTGGAATTATTCTAGCCACTGGGGATACAGGATACAATCGTGAGCAAAATAGGTCAAGTCCCTTACCTAGTGGAGTTTTATTGTGGCGTGTGTACACACACAAACACACACCCTACACCACACTAAATACTTTAGAGCCTGCTTCCCAAGATGTAGAGCAAAATGTAGACAGGCTTGTGCTTTTACTGGGTCAAGATCCTTTATCCTCCTAAAGAATTGCCTGTCATCACCCCCCACATATTGCTTTGGCCCTGTTAAATTTGTCTTTTTTTTTTTTTTCACTTAAAAGGTTAACTGAATGGTTGAATTATGGGATTCTAGCCAAAATATGCTTCCCTTAAAGGAGTTCCCAGCTAATCAGTAAGCTGAGCTGGTTTGGCATCTGTCTTACATTACCAAGGAGCTGGGCATCTGCAGGCTGAGCTCATACTGGGGAGGCATCAACAGGACCTTGATCTGCCTTCACACTGTCATTGCCAAATGACAGGAGAGCAGCATAGGGCATGGTTCAACTATGAGGTGGCAGGTTCTGAGGACAAAGCTTGCAGGGATAATTTTTTATTGGAAATTCTTTCATTTCAATCCTTTGTCCAATATTCTAACTGCAGGTTGTCTTCCAACTCTAAAAAGTGAAGGCAAATCTATATTTTTTACCTTATCATTTCTCCCAGAGTATTATTATTATTATTATTATTATTATCATCATCATCATCATCACCATTATTGTATTTGTTGTTAAGTTTTTCTCAGATAATTAGGAGATCAGAGATTTCCTACATTTTGGGACCATTTCCTACATTTTGTTCTGGGCCCCATTAGTTGATAAACCAACTCTACCTCTTGAATTTTCTGTTTCTATTAATGGCACCATCTGATGATGTTTCTAATCTCTTTGGTTTTTTAAAGTAATTTCCCATCCAGGAAGTTTTTCTTCCCAGGTGTTCTTTCTCCATTGTCTGGTTGAGACCTATTTGAAAGCCTATAGTATTGGAGATGGGAAGGAGATGATCTTTATGGGTGAGAAAATACTCAATTAAGCCCAAAATGTTGGTTGTCTCAGCCATTTTCATTAATAGTCTTGGAGTAACCCTAAACTTCATTTTCTTTCATAATCTATTGTATCTAATTAGTTATAAATAAAGTCAGTTTCTTAAAATACTATCTGTATATGCATTCTTTGGCCAGAACTTTCAATGAATCCCTATCATGGTTGGAATCCAAATGCATTCACCTATCCTTTGACCCAGTGATGAACACTTTTAGGAATTTATCTTACAAATACAGTCACACCAATGCAAATTGACCTACTTGCAAAATTACTTATAGCATTATATGTAGTAGTAAAAGATAGGAAATGATTAAATGTCATTTAATCAGGGACAGATTAGATAAATTATGATTCATACATACAGTGGGTTACCATTCAGGTAGAAAAAAAAGGAAATTCTTTGCAAACAGATGATTAATGATCTATAAACTATACTGTAAAATGATAAAGCTAAAATGTAAAAGAAGGATATACATGCACACATATACACACGCACATATTTTCTTCCGTATGCACTGTATCCCTGGAAGCACACCTAAGAAACATCAATTGCCTGTGGAATGGGGAATGGGGGACAGGAGATAGTCAAACTGCCAGGTGCCAATTCTGGTTCCACACAACCCACATCATCTGGGACCTCAGTGAAAAAAGTAGTGTGCCACTTCCATGTGTTGCTTCTCTCAAGTTAGCCTTTCCTCACTTTTTGGATTCACTGAGTCATGGTGACATTTGTAATGACAACATCCTTTCCACCTCTCTCTCCTTCAAGTCATCAGGTTCTGACTTAAAGGACGCAAATGAGGTATAATAGCAAAACTTGTGCTGTAAGGGGGTTGCCCCACCAGTCTAAATACCTGCCCACTGCAGCTCTGGGAGTGAAGTTACTTGTCCTTAGAAATAAATGCCAGCACCAGAGCCCTCCTGACCAGAAGCCAATGCCACCTTTCTTCTTTCCTGGAATGATGTACATGTGGAGGGCTGCCTCTCTTGTGGGGTGGGGTTCCTTAGTCCCCAGAAAGGAATCCTTGTCCTCTCCAATGCTAGCTCTCTGAAGCCTCTAGGTGAGATGTTGCTCAGAAGGTCTGAAAGTGTATTTATGGTTTGGTGTCCTTTCAAAACCTGCCTTGATCCTTAAATGAGTCCTCTTTCCAGCTAATGCTATCCCGTAAATGTATCCTATGAAATGTTCGTTGGCAGGTGTTCAGTCTTCATTTTGCACAAATTTCATAAGATCTGGGTCCAGAGGCCTTTCCTAGTGCAGAAATTTTGTGCTCTTCACATGTGACTTTGCCAGGAAAATGGTAAAACTCTATCTACATACTTTTTCAGTCCACCGAAACAGTACCAGATACAATGTGATATCGGAATCATAATAATATAGTGATAGCTAACAAGTATTTAACTATGTACTCTGTCCCATGCATTGGTCCAAGCACTCAATTTGCATTGTAACCCTTATAATCCTCAGAGTAGCTCTATGTAGTAACTACTATTAGCATTTCTATTTTAGAGATACAACAGCTGAGACCCACACAGGTCAAGTCATTTGCCCAAGATCACACAGGTACTAAGTGGAGAAGCTGGGATTTGAACCTATGTAATCTGTCCCAAGCCCTTAAACACTTTACACTCTATACCAAGTGTTCCTTGCAAGCTATTATGATGCATTGATCTTCATGGAATGGCTTTTTGGCCCTCATCAAAGATTTTCCTCTTTAGGGCCGCTCACTTTCAACCTGACTTAATGTCCTGGATCTCACTCACATAGCTAACAAATGAAAATACAAGGTTTTTGTTTTTTTTAAGATTTATTTTTATTTATTTATTTATTTATTTATTTATTTATTTATTTATTTATTATAGAATGAGAGACAGAGAGAGAGAGAGAGGCAGAGACACAGGAGGAGGGAGAAGCAGGCTCCATGTTGGGAGCCCAACATGGGACTCGATCCCGGAACTCCAGGATCACGCCCTGGGCCAAAGGCAGGCGCCAAACTACTGAGCCACCCAGGGATCCCCGAAAATACAAGGGTTTGGAACCGGGCAGTCTGGATCTCAAGGCCAGGCATCTGATCATTATGCTAGCTAGACTGCCTGTCTGGGGTGAGACTGGTATGGTGGACACTTGATTACAAGTGAGGCCCATACTACAATGTTGAGCTTAAGCGAACTAGGTTGTTCATGGAGCACAACATTGCTGAGAACTTTGATGTCAGAAAGGCTTGCTTTACCTCCTTCCCGCCGAAAGCTCACACTTCAGAGAGATCCATACAGACCCCAGCAGCCTTCATAAGGAGGAGCAGTTTGGTCAGAGCAGGGACTATGATTCTTTCATGTAATTTTGTTGATGCTCCTTGTCCTACGACTTCATCCCTACAAAACATGACCTGGTCAGTGACTTCAGACTGGACCTATCCATAGCACCCCCTTTCTTAAATGTGAATGGAGGGGTCTTATCCTTGATCCTAGGCCCTTTTGTGGGGTGGAAAGAGCTAACAGAAGTTTCAAGCTCTTTCAATGTTCACCTACAGGTCCATCTCCCCCCAGGCAACTGTGCCTACTCACTCAGCCTTGGTGATCTCCATTGAATTCCTGTAAATCTAGTTGTGACTGGCCAAAGCCGACCTGTGTGGCCACTTAACGTGAGACATGGGGGATTGTGCTGTGCCCCCAACCAACTCAATACATTTATGCCTTCAACAAATTTATTGAACATTACCTGATACCATGTCACCAGGTAGTAAAAAGAAGATCAGGACCCCTTCTTACCCTAAGGAAGTTATGGACCAATAGATGACAATTGCACTGCAGTGAAAAAATCAGCCCTGAAGTCAGTGGGCCATGGAAAGTAGACCTCCAAACTCTTCAAGGGGGAATCATGGAAGTTGCCAAGAGTAGACCAAACTTGATATGACTCATGAAGCTATAAAAGGAGCTTTCAGGATGGCAAGTAGAAAAAGAGCAAGGGAAGGAAAGAGGTATCTAACAGGAAGGCATGTAGAATTGCAACTTATTCAGTACAGCTGAAGTACTCAGCACCTGCAAAGAAGGAGAGGAGATGGGATGGATGGACCCACAGGGATGAGCTAATACAAAGCACAAATTCCTTCTGAATGTAGGCTTCTTAGTGGCAGGGATTTTTGTCTGCTTAGTGATGTACCACTGGTGCTCCACAGCACCTAACATGGAGGAGTTGCTCAACACGTGTTTGTTGTGTATGAAAGAAATGAATGTGTGTCAAATCCCAAAATGTGAACTTTGTCCTGGAGGACTGAGGCTGTCCTGGAGGATTTTAGTCTCATGAGTGACATGATTAGACATTCATTTTGGATAAACAAATAAAAGGGCTCAAAACAAAGGCTGGATACAAAACAGACATATAAACACCAACCATTTATACATATCAATGTAATTGCTAGTAATAAAATAATAGCAATAAAAACTTAAAATACCAAGTAAGAATGTGCATGATGTACGGTAAGAAACCTGTAAAGCTTGACAGAGAAGTAAAAAAAAAGAAGATTTGACTAAATAAAGAGAAACACCATGTTCCTGGGCAGGAAGGCTCATATTGTAAAGATGTCATGCTTCCCTTAAAATAATATATAAATTTAATAGAGTTTCAGTTAAAAATCTCAGTGGGATTTTGCGGTACTTGACAAATAGCTTTTCAAATTCGTCTGTATGTATAAATGAATGAGGACAGCCAAGAAAAGTTTGAAACACCAAGAAAATGAGAAGGGAGCTTGCATAACCAGATCAAACAACACTATATAAGTCCATGGTAATTAAAACACTGTGGTGCTGGAGCAAGAACACACGGAAGCATGGATCACATAGAGTATCCAGAAACAGGCTCATGTGTGTATACGGAGTTAGCATATAATGAGAGCTCGCATATCCTGAGTACTTACTATGTGCTTGGCACTTCTAAACATTTTGTATTACTCATTTAATCCTCACAAAAACTCTGTGGAGGATGTCCTATTGTTATCTCCATGTTAGAAATAAAGCACATGGAGATTATTCTACATGCAAGCTAGTGGGTGCTATTCAGGCTTTCAAACTCAAAAGCCTTCATTTTCTTTTTTTAAAGATTTTATTTATTTATTCATGAGAGACACAGAGAAAGAAAGAGAGAGGCAGAGATACAGGAGAGGAAGACGCAGGTTCCATGCAGGGAGCCCGACATGGGACTAGATCCAGGGTCTCCAGGATCACGACCTGGGCCGAAGGCAGACGCTTTAACCTCTGAGCCACCCAGGCATCCCAAAGCCTTCATTTTCAATCGCAATGAAATGGTCTTTCTGCAGGTGAAAACCAGATAAATTAAAAAATATATATATATAAGAGATTGACAAATTTGACTATGTAAACATTCAAACAATAAATGGAAAAAAATAATGTTAAAAGAAAAATGAAAACTAAGAAAATATTTGCAGAACATAAGAGAGCAAAGGATTACTATCCTTATATTTATAATTAATTTATATAATATAATTAATATATAATTATATAGATCAGGATATGTAATAACATGTAATTCTATAATAGTAACTATATATAATCATATTAATGTACAATATATGCATAATTATTATATTAATATACAATATATGCAAATCAATAAAATACAAAAATCTAAATAGAAGAAGTAAGGAATCAATATGAACAGGCCAGTTCATTAAAGAAGAAATACAGATGACAAATAAACATATCAGATGCTCAATTTCAATATCAAAGAAATGAAAATTAAAATGAAGTTTTTTTTCTATCAGAATGGCAAAGAGTAAGAGGGTTTATAAATGCCTAAGGTTCCCTAGAACATGTTGGTGGGAACAGTGCGATGCCAAACAATATTGCCTCAGAGCCTGAGGTAAAAGAAAAATCATTAATACTGATCCTGCCTTGATTTAAAATTCTGTTATTTTGTTCATCATGGACTTCTGTGCATTCATTTTGATTTTTAAATTATTGCACTAAAATATTATTTGTCTTAATTACTGAGTTTTTAAATGCCTCCTTAAATATTGAGCCCAAGGTAAAGTACCTTATTCATCTTGTCCCGGTCCCAGCCCTAAATGGAAAAATAAATTATTACCACCTTTGAGAATAACTTAAAAATGTAAATCAACCTGTTAGATGTGGTTAGCCATTAATTCAGCAATACTTTCTCTAGGAATTTTACCAAAATGTATGACTGGACAAGTGCATAGCAATATATGTACAAGGATGCTTATTGTAGCACAATTCAGAAGAAAAAACTATAAATAATCTAACTGATCATCAGTAGAGGGGTGGTTAAATAAAATATGGTGTATTTGCGCAATGGACTATTATGTAAGCATTAAAAATGATGGCATAGGGGTGCCTGCGTGGCTCAGTTGGTTGAGCGACCGACTCTTGGTTTCAGTTCAGGTCATGGTCTTAGGGTCATGGGATCAAGCCCCATGTTGGGCTCCATGCTCAGCATGGCATCTGCTTGAGATTCTCTGCCCTTCCTTCTCCTTCTGCTCATCCCCCACTTGTACACACACACACACTCTCTCTCTAAAATAAATTAATAAATATTTTAAAAAAATGATAACATAGAGGTGTGCATAAAGGAAAAGATCCATATTGTATTAAAGAGTAAATCTAAAAAGCAAGAACTATATATGTACGATAATCCCAATTATAGAACACACACCCAACGCTGAAAAAGTCTCAAAAAAGTAATGTCTTTATTGGAGTCATATGAGAATGTAGCCAAAGGAAATATTACACTTCCAAAAATCTCACTTATTATAGCAGCTACTCTAAAACTCTTGACTGCCTCTCAAAATTCTTTTTGCTAACTCACCTCCCCATAATTCTCTGACATAGTCTATTTTCCCCATGGTAGTAGATAGTGCCTTATATGCCAGCAATTAATCTACCACGTTCTCTGGGCTCCCAGGTCTTCAGTTCTGTCGCTGTACCTGTCCTCCAGGAGCCCTATGCTTGTAGCGCATTAGCCCTCTTCCCCAGAAGGCAGGTGTAATAGAGGTTTGCTTCCATTTGGGAAACTCCTCAACTTATGAATTTGCTCCCCTCTGTAGAAGCCCAATTCTTGCTATTCCAGTCTTCCTTGCAGGTTGAGTACAGACATGTGACCTGGGTTTACTCACAGTGAACTGTCCTTGTCCCAGACTTGGAATCAGAAGCCAGGAATACCAAGCATCAGGCACTATGCAGTAGCCAATCTGGTGATGGTGGCAGCAGATCCATCCCTGTCCACAAGCAGCCATGGCAGGACCATGGTGGCACCCAGTGCCCAGTGTCTGGAATCAGCTGGACAGGCCACTTTCCTGAGTCCAGCAGTGAGGCTGTGGTGTCTCCTCCAGACACGCTCTGCAGTATGACTGTGCTTTGGTTCTGACCATGGAGTCTCCAAGCCTAGTTTTACGGCCTTCCAGAGACTTTGTGAGTGACCTAACATCCTTTCATAAGGATATCTTTTCTGCTTGAATTAGCATTGTTTGCAACTAAGAATCCTGATTCATACATACTTATTTTTGGTGCTGCTACATATACATTTTGTGGAGGAATCTGATTTCAGCATTTATTATTATACACCTTTAGGTACCCTCCCCCCCCCGCCAAAAAAAAATAATCACACAAGCTTATAGGTCAGGCCAAATAAGGTCTTGGGCAGCTTTATTCATCTAGAGCTGTGTAGTCCAATGTGGTAGCTACCAGGCACATGTGGCTAGTTAGATTTAATTAAAAGTAAATAAAATGAAAAATTCAGCTTCTCAGTAACACTACCACATTTCAAGTGTTCAGTAGCCATGTATGTCTCTTAGGTGTTGGGTTTTTTTTTTCCATAGTTTTTTATTGACACTTTTTCAGTGTTACATCGGGAAAGGTATTGAGGGTGTAGAAAGGAAAGCCATGCATACAAAGGAACGCAGCATCACTTTAGATCTCAGGAAACAGTGGGCATCTGATGGGTCTTTGGGGAAATCGGAAAAGAGGAAATCCAATAAAGAGAAAGACCAACTTAGAGACAAAAGAGAGACTAAGAAATGTAACATCTTCCTGGAACCATAATAGAGAGGCTAAATAAGCTAGGTCTTCATTCTTTTTCAGGGACTATACAGTCTCTGGGAAAAGAGAGGTGGGAAAAATGAATTCTTCAGAGAATTACTAGTTCACATAATTAATGAGTAGAATTAGAGAGCCATTGACAAATGTGAGGAAATAGCTGTGTTTAGGTTTTGGCAGGTGGGCAGGGAGTGGCAATAATAAATATAGGGCTGGGGGATCCCTGGGTGGCGCAGCGGTATGGCGCCTGCCTTTGGCCCAGGGCGCGATCCTGGAGACCTGGGATCGAATCCCACATCGGGCTCCCGATGCCTGGAGCCTGCTTCTCCCTCTGCCTGTGTCTCTGCCTCTCTCTCTCTCTCTCTCTGTGTGTGACTATCATAAATAAATAAAAATTTAAAAAAAAAAATAAATAAATATAGGGCTGCCATTTATTGAATCACAGCTATTATGTGCCAGAGACCACGCTATACCCTTTACAGAGTGATTCCTAAGCATTGCAGCAACCCCATAAGGTAGGTATCATTATTATTGTTATCATCATCATTAGCATTCCAGTCTTGTAGAGGAGGACACTGGACTACAGGTTAAGAAGCTTATCCTGGGGAGATCTCTGGGTGGCTCAGCGGTTTAGTGCCTGCCTTTGGCCCAGGGTGCGATCCTGGAGTCCCAGGCTCAAGTCCCACAGCGGGCTCCCTGCATGGAGCCTGCTTCTCCCTCCTCCTGTGTCTCTGCCTCTCTCTCTCAGTCTCTATGTCTATCATAAATAAATAAATAAATCTTAAAAAAAAAAAAAAAAAGAAACTTGTCCTGGGACGCCTGGGTTGTTCAGTGGTTGAGCAACTGCCTTTGGCCTAGAGCGTGATCCTGGAATCCCAGGATCAAGTCCAACATCGGGCTCCCTGTGTGGAGCCTGCTTCTCCCTCTGCCTGTGTCTCTGCCTCTCTGTGTGTGTGTGTGTCTCATGAATAAATAAATAAAATATTTTTAAAAAAGAAGCTTGTCCTGTCCCGGCAAGTGGCAGAGTTGGGAAAAGGACCGAAGCCTGCCAGGCTCTGGAGCCAAAGTGAGTTACACATCCCTACTTTTCCACGCTGCAAATTTCCAAGAGGGGTCAGGTGAGGGTGACTTGGGAGTTTACAAATTCCCAGTGAAGGTTAAAGAACAATAAGGAGATTCAGATCTGAGCAAGATAACTTCTAAATTTCACAGAATTATTGGATCTTGCTCTTAGAATTTCCAGGGAATGGAGAGAAAGTGGGAAAGAACCAGTGAAATGGTGGGAGGTAATTTTGATTGGGGGATTTCTTTGTGGAAGGGAAGAGGCAGGCCCTGCGGTGGATACTAGACAGCAATCCGGTAGTTGGGGTGGACCTGGGGCCTGACGTCACCGACCATGCCAAGAAGCTGGGCCAGGACACGTTCACAGTTTCTCTGCTGGGAGCTCTGCATGCCCTGCACCTGGCATCTGGTAGCCTGTTCCACTGAAGCCAATAGGTTCCCCTGGGAGCCCATGGCCACCTGTTGCTTGCTCTAGAACTCCTGCTCTCGTTCTCTGTGGTACAGCTCCACCTCCATCCGTGCCTCCTCCTTTGCCTGCTTCAGACACCGGGCCTTCCTCTTTCTGGCATCTGCCACCTTCTCGGCTTGCAGGAGCTGCTGGATACCCTGGGACTGACTGGCCATTTCTGTGGTTATGGCTGATGCTGTTTCCGATGCTATCGAGGTACCAGATGGCTCCCCCACCCCCACCACACACGCACCCTCCCTAGTTCTCCCCTTTCACCAGCTCCTTGCTGCAGTCATCCACTACCCCTGGGTCTTCGTCTCTTAGGTATTGAGCAGTGAGATTTAGAACATTTCCATGACCACAATCTAGAAGGTTCTTGAGATTTCACCTGTCCACCTCACTGAACCATCACAGAGAGTAAAAGACCACATTGGAGTATATTCATTGCAGCACAGACATTTAATGTTCACAGATGAGTAATCTTGCTAACCAGAGAGGATATGTTTTATTTTCAATATTTAAATTATTCTTGTTTGCTTGCTCTGTGTCTTCCAACCTCCCTTTTCCCTCTCTCTTTCTTTGCCAAACCCATGCTGGTCAATGTGTTCAAGTTATTTGGGCATATGTCATGAGTTTCTGTGAAAGTATTTGACCTGTCAACTTCACAGGGTTGTTATGAGTGTAAGAATATAATTCAGTAGGGGCTTTCATGTTTATGACTGGTATGGAATGAGCCCTGAGATGAGATGATCCTATGATTTGAATCATTTGACTTTGAGCAAATCACTCAACTTTTCCTGGGTTCCAGTTTCCTCACTAGTCAACTGAAGAAGTCAAATGAGATCATTTTTTATTTTTATTTTTTAAAAACTCTTCCTTTTTTTAAAGATTTTATTTATTTATTCATCAGAGACACACAGAGAGAGGCAGAGACACAGGCAGAGGGAGAAGCAGGCTTCCTGTGGGGAAGCTGATGGGTGACTTTGATCACAACCTGAACCAAAGGCAGATGCTCAACCATTGAGCCACCCAGGCGTCCTGAGATCATTTAGGGTCTCTTCCATTACCAACATTCAGAGATTCTCTCATCCCATGTGTAATCCGGAGACTTTATTTATTTTCTCTTCAAGGGAGCTGAGAATAGAGTTCTGGGGGCTGGTGGGCAATGGTCACGGAGGGAGAAGTGATATGGGGATGAGCCTTTATTCAAGATCTGATGTGCAGGTGCCCATTTTACAGGTGTTGAAGCTTAGGATGTGAAAGGCAAAATAACAAAGGGAGGGTTCAAAGCACAACCTCTTCCTCAAATTACCCAATTGTTGCATCTTTACTGCCCTGTAGTTAATGTTTAAACATTCAAAATTGAACACCAATAAAAAATAAATTTAAAAAAATGTTTAAACATTCAGAAGCAACTTGCAAATATGTTTGAAATCTGCACTTTCTCTTTGGGTGATCCAGCTTCATGCTTGGCAACTCCTTTCTTGCTCTGGGAACACAGTCTTCCCCCCAAAAAACACCGTGTGTTCTTTTAAAAAATTCAAGCACATATTTTCAAGTTACCCTTTTGGGTCAGCCACCTGGCCTATCCCAGCGAAAGACTACTTGAGTCCCTGACAGGGTTTCCTATTCAGGAATTCAAATGCACAGAGTATCAACCTGTGTCTAGTGAATCTCCTGCTCCCACAACTTTTATTACCAGATTCAAATGGTAGGCCAAAGCTTCCTGAGAAGCAAGGGTATTATTCTACGTGAGAGAGTATTAAGCTCTGACGGATTTGGTAGTTGAGAATGTCTTTTTTAGCACTCTCTCATAGGAAAAACGGATGTTCTCACTGTTAATAGGGAACTGTATTATGATAACAGCAACATTTATTGTCATTAAGCATTTTCCGTGTAGGAAGTATTTTATGGACATCCTCATTTTCCAAATGTGGACACAGGCACAGAGAGGTGTAGTGACTTGCCCTGCCTTAGTGTTCACCGTTAATCCATGGCTTTGAGAGGATTTGAAACTTAGAGCTGTCACAACCATCTTGCTACCACATGTAGATGGAAAATGATCACAGCACACAGAAGGAAGAGGTGGGAGGAACTGACAACAGTCTTGTCCCAGTGGCAGCAATTGGGCCCTAAAGTCAGCTGTGCCCGAGGCAAATCTACCTCTGCACTTGAAGTTGTGAGTGGCCAACATTTGGGGGGTCAGTTTTTCTTTCACCTTCAAGAATCCTACTCGATAGAGACTTGTTTTAATTAATGCCACCAATGCAAAGATACATAAACTTAGTGAAAGGGTACGTTTAAATTCAGGAATATGTAGAAAAATAATTCAATGATTTTTTTTTTCCCTGGCTAAGATGAAGACCTGTGAGAGGTGGCTCATGGGTCAGGCTCATCCCCCCCTTCCTCATCCTGGAACCTAAGCCCTGAACTGTAGTGGAGAAATAATTTAATGTGGCATTTTGCTGAAACGTCCTGTAGATATTTTAGGTATTTGCACAGGGAATTTTTTGACCTTTGAATAATATATGTGCTGAGAAAGGTCTTGGGATATTTTAACATGTTGAACTGAGATAGGCCTAAAGGGGTTTATTTTGGTCTCTGTTGGCTGCTACTTTTTTTCAAATCCTATTGGAATTTTTTAGTTTCTATGAGGACGCATTCAGGATTTTTTTTTTTTTTTTACTGCAACAAATTTCATGCTATTGGATTGTCCTTGTATCAAAGGTGACAGGCAGCCAGTTGATAAACATTCCAGAAGCAGGTTCCATTAATGCTCTAGGTGCATTAATGCTGACCTGAGGTGGCCACTTGGACCTCTAGTAGGCACCTCCAACCTAATGTGTCCCAAATTGGGTGCTGGGCACTTAGAATGGACACATGCCTTTCCAACATTTCAAACATGAGTCTAATTCTTTGAAAACATAAGTACAGGTGATCATAAATGTGTATAGAGCAGTATCATTACAGGCATCTTGAAGTCTCATCTCTTCCACAGCTGGTTTTTGATTAAGGAGATGAATATGATAAAACCTACTGCATCAGCCCTTTAGTGGAGGAGACAGTGATTCTGCTTTCAGGGCCGAATGAGAGACCTCAGCTTAAAGCTGGGGATCAGTTCAGAGTGGCTATTTAGCCAAAAACTTGAGACAGATTTATCCAGAATGCAAGTCCCCTGGCTGGAGCTTGGCATCTCTGGAAGACCTGTTAACCTTTCTGTGCAGTTGGGTGACCAGAAAATACATTTCTGTTAGAAAAAAAAAAAGAAAGAAAATACATTTCTGTCCCCTAAGACCTTTTGTTTCCTAAAAAGACAAACTTGCATGGTGGAAGTTTGTAGGTGAGAATGCTATGACTTTGTCTTAAATTATATTAAGCCTGATTTTCTTCCAAAAATAAAAGCATGTGAGCTCTCCTTGTCTTGCTCACTGCTGAGTTCCTAGAGCCTGTCACAGTGTTTGCATACAGCAGGTATCCAATAATTGTCTCTCGAATGAAGAAATGCACTAAAGTGGTGAGTAAATGCCTTAAGGAGACAGAAGCCACCTGGCCCAGGAGATTTTGGAGCTGAGTAGCAAAGGATAAGTGGGGGGTCTTGGTGAAAGAAGGGAGCATGGATGGGGGAAAGGAATCACAATAAAAGGAAACAGTCTGCTCAAAGGAATGGAGGCGTCGACTTCAAGGACCTAATAATTCATAGCAGGAATCCATGAGTAAAATCTTGCAAAAGGTAATAAATGACAAACTTTCACAAAGTGCAAATAAAACCCCAATTCATAAATGCCCTGCTGTGGACATTGGCCAGAAGTTGGACTTTAGACACAACATACGCATTATATTAGGCCAATTACCTTTGTGAGGTGATGAACCATTTCTGGAAGTTGGCAGGTTCCTCCCTGCTGGTTTTATAAGGCTATTGCATAATGTCGACCTATTCTAGAATGTTGCCTGGGGCTGCCTCACCAGGAGTACTCATGAATCAAAGACTGGTCAGGAAAATACACTAACCTTCTGTGTTTGATAAAGTGGGAAATTCTTCTACAGTTGGTCTTTGGCAAACTGCCAAATTTTTGCCAATAATGTTCTTCTGAGACTATGAACCTGGCTT
Organism: Canis lupus baileyi; assembly: GCF_048164855.1. Taxonomy (NCBI): domain Eukaryota; kingdom Metazoa; phylum Chordata; class Mammalia; order Carnivora; family Canidae; genus Canis; species Canis lupus. Next base: position 66,648,926 of record NC_132847.1, read on the forward strand.
AAGAACTCCAAGACAACTTTTAGAAATAACTGTATCTTTAAACACATTCATCGTCTTTGCAGAAGTTAGTGTATACATACAGAGTCCTTCTGGAAGAGTGATCACCCTTTCTCTCCCCGTAGGATGCTCCACAAAAGATAAAGGGGGGTTCAGTCATATCCAAAGATCAGGGCGCTGGGCCTGCTAGATTATATACCCTACCCTTGTGAGGCTGGGGAAGTCGGCGATCTTTCTAACCAACCCCATATCCTGAATAGTTCTCATTTACCAATGGGGGGAAAGAGTGTAACATCCTTGATGCAAACCATCTGGTGCCAATTTAGATTGCTATTCCTGAGGTGCTTGCCTACGATTTCCGGTTAGGGACCATCAAATGCTAACCAACCTTTCTGGAATATGAATTTTTATTAGGTACTGCAGATGTTAACTAACCACATGCAGAGTGCACATGAAAGTTAACATATATGCATATACATACAGACACACACTGTCTGGGCTGAACTATTTTAAAGTAATTATAGAGGAATCGGTACCTTAATTCCTGATTTTTTTTTCCCTTAATGGTCCCATCTGTGCCTCTATTGCCAATGAATAATGGAGTCAGTAAGGCTGCATGAACAAATCAGCTTATATTGGACATGTTTCCTCTCTTTTCTGCGTCAGATGATGGTGTTCTCAAACATCTTGGAGTAGCTTAGTTTTCAGCAAAGGTAACCTTTATCTTTTCCTTTCCACTTTCTCCCTCTCCCAGAAATAAAGGGAAAAAATGATTCATGGCCCTAATACCCTAATTTCCCTTTTGTTGTATTCACTAGAAAGAATAGTGGACTGAATTTTTAAATTAAAGTAAAATGATAAATTAGGATATTCTTACCTTTGCATTATTAGACTATCTAATTATCCTTCATCACAATGGGCCTCAGGTGTCAGTTCTGTTAAGTTTAATTTATTACCAATGGTAATTAAATCTTAGAGATTGTATCGTACAAGGTTTAATCATGTCATACTGTTACATGTATTCTGAAGAGAGTTAAAGTTGGAGTTAACACCTGGGCTGCATCACATATGCACATTTACAGGTACAACATGCATCAGGAGAGAAGAGAGAGTAAGACCCCTGTCTTGTTTTGGCCTGAGGTGCCAAGGTGCGAGGTGACCTTGGGTTTGATTCTTGTTCCAGCTATAGGGCTGGATGGGGACTGCAGATGGTGCCACAAAGGACATCTTGGGCAGATGGCCAACCAGGTCTGTGCCTTGGGAAGCCCAACACCTTAGTGCCTTCAGCAGGACTCATTTGGCACAAAGCACAATGAGACGGGAAGATCCCTATGAGACTAGACTTCCTCAAGGCAAGTTCAAGCTACCTGCTTCATTGTGTGTGGGACTGGACGCTATGCAAGGATCAATGACAGTGAAAGACTACACATAAGAGCAATGATCCTTCCATATGCTCTTTGCCCTGTGTTTTCCCCAAAACTCTTGAGTACGTTGCTTTAGAAGGCAGGCAGGGTAGGATGGTGTGATGGAAACAGCACCAGCTTTAGAATCAAGCTAGGAAGCTCAGTGTGTGACCCCTCAGTGTGTGAGCAGCTCAGCCCTACAGTATCCTCACCATGTCCTCACATGTTCATTGTATATAATAACAGCTTTGTGACAAGATCTATATGATGACTAAGGAGACACCCCTTAAGAAAAAATTAGATTTTACTTATAATTGATTGCTGTCATCTAAGAGGAGGAGGTGGATGATAGTCATTAGAAGACTTTTTGTTTGCTTATTAGATTGATGGATTGTGGGATTGCAAGTTTGGAAGAGTTAGGATGGAGCTAAATTGCTTTCACTCATTCCTTCGACACCTGGTCAGTTGGGATGTGAGTGAATAGGGGAGACAAATACCCGGATAGTACCGTTTACCTTTTAGTTAAGGGAGGTAGATAATATGCAAATAGTCAAAAAGAAAAACAATATAATGTTTGCAATGATGAGTGTGCTAGGCAGAAAAAGCCAGGGAAAGGGGTAGAGATAGGATAGCGGGGTGGGGGCAGGGAGGTGTCCATCTAGACAGGCTGCTCAGAAGACACCTCTCTCTGGGTCATTGGAGCAAACCATGCAAAACTCATGATTAAAGAGTGTTTTGGGCAGAGGTCACTGAAGTGCAAAGACCCTGCCGCTGGGATGAGCCAAGTATGTTTGCTCAATTTTCCAGGGAGTTCAACAGACCAGGAGCGAGTAGAATGAGGGATTCGTGGTAGGAGGAGAGGGCTGAGGGGTGGGCAGGGTCCAGTTATGTGGGGACGTTTGGACAAGAGGTTTGGCTTTTATCCTGAGTGGGGTGGGAACTACTTGAAGGGTTTTAAAGAGAATGCTCTGGATGATGCTGCATTAAAAAAGGGTGGGGGAGGGATTTAGAAGGAATTGGAAGCTGAGACACAGGAGTAGAGTGATTTAGGTGCATCTTGGAAGAGGATCGAGGGGAAACATACCCCCATTGCCTTGGCTAGAGAAGGACCTTGAGGAGAAGAGAAATGGCCAAGGTACATTTCATTAGGTTGTTCAGAGGGTGGTGTGTGATGGAAACTCTTACTTCCTCTCTCCTAGAGAAGCTTCTCTCCTAGAGAAGCTTCAGGAAATTCTTCCCTGGTCAACAGTGCTTTAGGGTGAGTGGAGCCTGTATGGTGAGTGTGAGATGCTGTCTGACTTGATGGCAAAGCAGGGTGAGAACAGAGTGTGACACATGTGTAAACACCCTAGCACATGCAAAGCAGAAATTCATTACGTATGCCTTCCTTTCCCCATCCCTCATCCTTCGTCCTTGCTTTGCTTTCATTTAGTGTCTAAGGTCGTCTCCTCATTTGTGGAATGACATTGAACCAGCCTGAGTGCGTCCTTTTCAAGGATAACAGTTTATAGTCCTATGATTCTCTTATGCCCCATAGAAGAAAACTCACTCTATGTAAATTTGTCCTTAATTTTAATCATGGCATCTCACATAATCATTTGGGGATCAATCTGGAAATCATCAGGGGATTCCTCTTTCTTTTAACTGCTCCCCCAGATAGTGATTGTGTAACCACACAGAGGAAAGATTTTTGCTTTTGATGCTGCAGGGGGTGGAAAGTTGCTGCCATCTGCCACGTAGCCAGCACCATAATTTCTTTTGCACCACAAAAGAAGGCTTGGAGGAGACTAGAGGATGGTTCTGGGTAGCCCCGACGTATATCCAGTGGTGAGTGCACCATTGCCTAGGGGAGACACAGCCACATTTGAGTAGTCCCCTTAAAGAACAGCTAAAACAGATTCTAGATGATTTAACCTTGACTTAATGAAAGCCCAAGGGAAAGACCATAATTACAACCTACTTCTCTTTTTCTTGGCAGAGTCTAGAGTCCATTTTGTTTTCCTTTCACTTAAGGTACCCCTCCTACTCAATTATCTGCTTTTTAGATAGCGGCTTTAAATGTTTTAAGAATCTTACAGTTATTTTTCCTCTCGTCTATATCCTGGGGAATCAATCTGGACTGCCACAAGCAATACATCATAACTGGCACCTTGCAGCTGGTCAAAGGAGAATAAATCACTAAATTGAATATTTAACCTAACAGGACTGTGCTAATAGACAGCCATTAGGCACATGTGTCTATTTAAATTTAAATTAATTACAGTTAAATAATGTTAAAATGTAGTTCCTCAGTCATATTAGACACATCTCAAATGCTCAATAGCCACATGTGGCTAGCATAGATATAGAGTATTTCCCTCAGTGTGAGCAATTCTTTTTTTTTTTTTTTAGATTTATTTATTTATTTGGGAGGAGGGCAGAGCAGAGGGAGAGAGAAATTCCAAGAAGACTCTCCACTGAGCTCAGAGCCTGACACGGGGCTTGGTCTCATGACCTTGAGATCAGGACCTGAGCTGAAACCAAGTAGGACATTTTAGCTGATTGTGCCACAGGCACCCCTCATTGCAGGCAATTTTATTGGACATCCTCGTCGAGGAGTTTTAAGGGCTTGAAGTCAAAAGAAGAGTTCTTTAGAATGGATAAAGAGGCAAGAGGTTCTTGTCAAACAGCTTGCATGACATTTTAATTTCATACCCTTTAGCCACTGACATCTTTAGCAATGGATCTGTGTGCTGGAACCAACTGATTACCCCAGGGGAAGAAAAGTGAAGCTAAGTTTCCTACAATTTCCAAAGTGTTGGTGTTCCCAAGAGCTTAGGTTATTTTGCAAAGTGGCCAAGAGTACTTTCAGCGGATGGAAAGAGAACCCATCTACTGTAATCACAAGGACCTACTGCAGTGAACTCAGCCATTCTCATCCCTGGAGAAATAGATGGAAGCCTTCCTGACAAACATATTTACATTGGTCACTTGAAGTAGAGAGCAAAGCAGATTTCCAAGTGTGAGACTCTGGTGGGCCAAGCTGTTTTTCAAAGAATATAGAGGAATAATGGCAATTCTGTTTCTCAAATACTATGTTGATCAAGATGAGGCAAATCAGAACTTTACCTTGTTCTCCAAGCATAGTTGAGAGAGTATGTTCTTGCCAGCTCTCTGTGCTCTTCTCTTGACTCGGGCAAGTGATTCTGGCTATTGCCCTGGACACTAGATCCACAGGCTTTTTCCTGGAGTTCCTTTGTGGCTCATGCTGATCCTGCTTTCTGGCAATTCAAACTTAGGTGCAGCTTGGGCTTACCATCATTTCTGATGTCTTAGTGCTGCAAGGAAGAAACATTGTGCATATGTGCCTACTTGCATACTTAGCACGGTGGCCGAAGATTATTGGAAGCTGTCGGTCCAAGGGCTTCCTGCGTCTGTTGACTTCAATTAAAAGGCAGCTTCATGAGACAAAACCCCACCTCAAATCATGTCCTGCAGGGAGCCATGAGGCCTGAGTCCAAGGATTTCTATTTTTAAAGCTGTAGAATTGGGCACAGAAAGGTTCAGTAAAACGCCTGTAGTCACACAGCAAGTTAAGTAGAATAAACGAATGATTTTTTTAAACTCAAATTTCTGTTGCATGATTTAGAACTTTGTTCCCTTCATTCTGTTCTACCCTTTATAAAGATGGTTTGTGTGCCCAGGGGAAAAGGGAAGATGGTGTAGATACTGATTTTCACTTAATAGCTTTTCCTTGGAATGTTTATTAGTTTCATTCAAAGCGTCAGTGGCAAGTTGGCCTTCATGCACCTTGTCATCGTGCTGACAGTGAGAAGAAGAGAAGCAGGACAAAGACTCATTTTTTCCCTGACCTTCTGGACAACAACTTGGGTTAGCCTTCTGTTTGTGTGCAACAGGCTTCAGAGGACAGGCCATCTCTCTGGCTCTCAGATGTTAAGGAATGGGGCCAAATGTGAAGAAGAAAGCCAAGTAGGCGTTTCTCCCATGGTGGTTATCTTTAGTCTATGGTGAGATCATTTCCCACTGTGAGAAAGTTGCCTGTTCAAGGGCTATGGGCCAAATTCGCACTGGTTTATGGAATCTGGAAAATCACCAGTCATCCCAGCTTCGAGGATCAGACTTCTTCAAGGCATAAGCAGGGTTAAAAATCCCTGTGTTTTTACCTTGCCTTTGTCTATGTGGAAAATAAGTCCCAGGGGCCTGGTCTTTTGAGCGGAAAATGGTTATAAACATATATATTTGTGAACACATGTATAAACACACTCTGCAGAAGCAGTCTCTTTTTTTCTATAGTGACTATGAACATGAGAGCAATTGATACTTTAGGTTTAAATTGAATGAGTTGATAATGCATTAGAAGACATGTTCAAACAGTGGTCTAGACATTATAGGACTTCTTTAACAGTCCCCACAGCCAAACACTAGTCCAAGTGAAGTGAGTTACCTTTTCTTCAATTTTAGTGGAAGGCAGTGACACGCAGCCACATTCACTTCATAAATGAAAGGATTTGACCGCCATTTTCTGAAGGCTGGGTTAAGCATCTTTCCCCTTTGACCACATCTAAAATGTTGGTATGAAAGCGCAACCCTTGTGCAGTTAGCAGAAAAGAATGAAGTAGCCTTAAAGAACTGAAGAGCTGCCCAGTTTGGCCATATCATTTGCATACCAAGCCCAGCCATTCTAATCTTTAACATCACTGTGGGAGAACTAGAAAGCATTTGAAAATTGATTAGGAAGGAAGACAACATAGCCAAAGATTCTTTTTTTAATCTCCGGAGACATGGTTTGGGAAGGTCTTTGCCCGGAAACATTCTTTCTCACCCTAAATCCTAAGAGAAGCAAGAGGAAGGCTAGGGATCACTGTTCTGAACTGAAGACATCAAAGGGGGCCTGGGAACCGTCTGATCAGAGTGGCTTACGGAGATGTGGTGGAAAAGGCAGAAGGCCCAGGGGTCAGTATGACCAACATACAGGACCAACAGCTCGGGTAGCCTGAGGGCCCATCACAACTAGAAAGGAGTGACCTGTATCTTTGTCCTATGACAGCACAGCTAGGACTCACTGACTCCATGACCATGTGGCCAAGGGTGAGGTCTGGCTTGATTATGCAGAGAAGAGTCATTGATTGACTCTGCCAAGCGTGCATCTGAAGAGAGGCAGAGGTAAATGAAATGTTAGAGACAGCAGGAGCAGCAGTCACTGTAAACGGAAATGAAGCATGCCAGGGGTCCTGCCAGGACAAAAAGAAGTAAGCCAGACACATAAGAATGAAAGGTCAAAGGAAAACAGGACCAGGGCTAGAACTGGGGCTTTGCTAATTTTAGCTAGATACACTTACTGACCTCATAGTAAGAGGAATTGATGATCCAACAAGAATAATAACTAGTTAAGAATAATAGCTAGTTAACCCACACTGTAATTAGTACATTTTGACCCTACATTGTTTAGCAAATCTATAAGTAGTTTACCCACAGGGTTCCAAAGCACATGCTTTCAAAGAACCAAATTAAAGAACCCCATTCAGACATTATTACTAATCTGATAATGGATGGTCTTGATCCAGTTTTAAGGTTTTATTCTAGGTTTTCTTGAAGCCTTTGGAACCAAAAATTTCTGGGACCAGGTAGATGGATACCAACTTGCCTAATGAGGCATTAGTGCCTAGGAATGGAAAATCTTGTTTGTGTCTTCGAGATGGCAGGAGACATGGACCGTCATTATATAGTCGGCCTTTAATCCGAAGGACACTACTGCTGCTACTGCTGTCTCTATATAGTTTCTGATGTTAGTATTGCCAAAAAGAATACTTATTCATTAAGCCCCAGCTATATGCAATCGACTGTATTTGCCACACATTTCTTTACATAATAATCTTGTGTTTTGCTCATAGCATATCTGGGAGGTAGAACTTCTGTGTCCATTTTATTTTATTTAAAAAAGATTTTATTTATTTATTTGAGAGAGAGAGAGATAATGAGAGAGACCATGAGCAGGGGCAGGGGAAAGGGAGAGGTGCAGGGCTCGGTCCCAGCACCCTGAGATCATGACCTGAGCCAAAGGTAGATGTTTAATTGACTGAGCTACCCAGGTGCCCATTATTACCCGCCCCCCTTTTTAAAAAAAGATTTTATTTATTTGTTCATGAGACACACACACACAGAGGCAGAGACACAGGCAAAGGGAGAAGCAGGCTCCATGCAGGGAGCCCGACGTGGTACTCGATCCTGGGTCTCCAGGATCACACCCTGGGCTGAAAGCAGTGCTAAACCATTGAGCCACCTGGGCTGCCCCATTTCCATTTTAAGGATAAGGATATGGTGGGGCAAGTTGTTAAGTAGGATCTTCCTCCCATTTTCTCACAATTGCCCCTAGAGCCTGTTGCTGAGAACTTACATTTTGGAGAAACAACAGCTGCCATCGAGGACTTGCTGACGTGTGCGCCATTCTTGAGGAATGACCAGAAATAAAAGACATAGAGCTAGGAAAAGAAGAATAAAACTGTCTTGCTTCACAGAATAATGGTTGTTTATATAGAAAATCAAGAAATCTACAAAAAAGTAACTCAGTGAATTTAACAAGGTCTCAAGATAAAAGGTCAGTGTATAAACATCCTTTTCTATTATACTAGCATTGAACAATTGGAAAAGGACTTTTAAAAAATGTTCCACTTATAAAAATGGAATTCCTGGAAAGTATTAGGATCTGACTGATTTCCTTAAGGGAGTCAGCTATCTAGGCAAGTGAACAGAGAACAGTTGCTAGGAAAATAAAGCGCTCTACACTTTATTACCTCTGAAGAGTTGACATGACTTAAACAAACCTTTACGCAGACCCAGAGTGATTAACTTTCCCCACACCACACAGCGAAGTCTGTGAACGGGGACGTGTGTTCTGGCTTCACTGACTGAAAAATTTATTGTTTTTTTTCCCCCCCACAACACCCCTGTTCTCTCCATGTGTGCTGGGAATGGTGGGAGACTGTATGTGCTCTCCATTCCAAGTGCCCAAAGGTTCAAACATTCTTCTCGAACTCCTAGCATTTCCATTTGGTATTAGGTTGGCTTTCAAAGTGCCATACTATAATAATATTATCTCATATTCACATAAATGTATTTTTCTAAGCTTTCCCATATATTTGACTCTCAAAATAACTTGTAGGTAAAGAAAGGCTGAAACGATCTGTTTTATAGATGATATATAGATAGGCTCAGAGGGCTTTTGTCTCCACCAATGTCATATTGCTTATAGGTTCAGAGCTAGAAATGGAACAAAAATCTGCTTTGAAAATATCTGTTCATAAAGAGCACCAGACTTGGCCGACATGGACAGATTTCATTAATTCAAATAGTCAGATTGTTGACTTAGACTGTGTCTGAGCATTGGGATCTACTTAAGGAAATGCAGGGTGTTACATCTGTTTACTTATGTCAATGATCCAATAAGATGGCGAAAGGGAAGCTAGGCCTCATGTTTTAGAGAATGCCATCCGTTGTACAAAGAAATAGCAAACTCATTTGTAATAAACCTATTTTTTAAAAATGTAGATGTCACAATTGAAGTCTTTACTCATAAAAAGTTGAACTCTTCCTCATCTATGGATATAAGAGATCGCAAATTCAAAAATTTTCAGAGTTGGAAAGTGATCATAGTAATCTTCCGGTTGAACCCCCTCTTTTGTAATTGAAGGAGATGAAGTGCCAAGATTTTAGCTGATTGCTTATGGTCACACCACTAATTAATGATGGAATTGGTCCTTGAATCCAGAACCAGATTCTAGTCTAGTCCTGTGGCAATACACCTCAAGTGTGGGAACAGTTTCCTCTGTTTTTAGTTTGTATTGGACAATTTTAATAATAACTTTCAGGTCTCTGGTCTTGAATGGTTGTGATTTTGGAATGCAAATGATGGCAGCTCAGAAACCCTATGCCTGACCCTCTGGAGGGCCATGAGAGAGGACTGTAGAACATGGTCACTCCCAGGTGCTGGTCCATCCCCAGAACACAAAGGCCAGTCTCACATATCACTTTGCTCTATGACTTCTCATCTTAAAGGGCTTCTCAAGGCTGGCCACACAGGCCCTTGAAAATATTGTGGAGTTCTTTGAAGTAAGTTGTTTATTTTTCCCGAAACACATCTGCTAGTCATCTTGTTTGTGTGTTAAAATGCAAGTGTTTTGGCTGGTGGTTAGAAAGAGAAGTCTAATCAAAAATAAGTATACCAATCTACTATGATATTTTTCATCAGATGTACCATCACCTTCTGTTCATTCATTCAAAGTATTTAATGGGTATTTACTGCATGCCAGAAACTGTTCTGCTTACTTGGGATATAGCAGTGAGCAAAACGAAGTCCTTTGCTATCAAAAAGCTTTAATTCTAGGAGAAAGGGACAGGCAATAAGCAAAGGTATAATTAGTTTTTTTATATGTCAGATGCTGATGAGTTCTATGACAAAGAGGCAAGGGTAAAGGAGGATAGGGAGTGTGGTATAGATGGTGGTAGCAATTGTGATTTTTCTATAGGATGGTTTATTTTTTTTTTAATTTTTATTTATTTATGATAGTCACACAGAGAGAGAGAGAAGCAGAGACATAGGCAGAGGGAGAAGCAGGCTCCATGCACCGGGAGCCCGACGTGGGATTCGATCCCGGGTCTCCAGGATCATGCCCCGGGCCAAAGGCAGGCGCTAAACCGCTGCGCCACCCAGGGATCCCTATAGGATGGTTTAGATGCCTAAGGCTAAGTAGCATTTGTGCAGAGACCTGATGGAGGTAGAGAAATAAGCTGTGTAGCTACCTGGGAGAAGAACTTTCCAGGCAGAAGCAACAGTAAGGCATGGTCTCTGCATTAGGAGACCACTTGGTACGTTCAAGCAACAGCAAAAAGGCCTGCCTAGATGGAGTGGAGTGAATTAGGTGGACAGTGATGGGTGCTGAGATCAGGGATGTAGCCGGGCCACACAGGCCTCATAAAACAATTTAAGGGATCTTTCCCCCCTTTTATTTTTATTTTCTTTTAAAGACTTTATTTATTTATTCATGAGAGAGAGAGAGAGAGAGAGAGGCAGAAACACAGGCAGAGGGAGAAGCAGGCTCCACACAGGGAGCCCAATGCGGGACTTGATCCTGGGACTCCAGGATCACGCTCTGAGCTAAAGGCAGATGCTTAACTGCTGAGCAAAATGGGAAAGCTGCTAGTGTCCCATTTTCTCCCCCTTTTAAAAGAAGTTTTAAAAATTGAGAATATATAATTTACATATAATAAAATGTCCAGGTCTCAAGTACGTGTATTGAAGGGTTTTGGCAATTACATACACTCTGTAATCACCACTCAAAACCAGATAGATACAGAACATTTCTATCACCTCAGAAAGTTCCCTTGTGACATTTTCTTTTCTTTCCTTTTTTAAGATTTTATTTATTTATTCATGAGAGACACAGAGAGAAAGGTAGAGACATAGGCAGAGGGAGAAGCAGTCTCCTCCCTGGGAGCCTGATGTGGGACTCGATCCTGGGACTCCAGCATCACAATATGAGCCAAAAGCAGATGCTCAACCACTGAGCTACTTGGAGGCCCTCCCTTGTGACATTTTGCAGTCAACTCCCCACCCAGCCCAGAGGCAACCAGGGTTCTGACTTTTATCACTATTCTTGAACTTCATCAAAAAGGAATTATACAGCATGCATGCTTTTGAGTCTGGTTTCTTTTACTCAATGTGATGTTTTGGAGACGTCCCCACGTAGCTGCCTGTATCAGTCGTTCATTGCCTACTAGTATTCCACTCTATACGCATGTCTTAGTTTATCTGTTGTCCTGTTGGCAGGCATTTAGGATGTTGCTTGTTTTTGTCTATTTTGAATACAGTTGCCAACCAATATTCTTTTTTCTTTTTTAGTACCTTCTAACCACCTCCACCCATTTCCCCTGTCCTTTACCCCCCACTTCTGGCAACCATCAGTATGTTCTTTATTTTTGAGTTTGGCCGTGAACAAGTCTTTTTGTGGATATATGTTTTTCTGTCTCTTGGGTACATATGTAGGAGTGGAACTGCTGGGTCATAGGGTGTATATGTTTAACTTTATATAAAACTGTCAGTTTTCTCAAGTGATGCTGTCATTTTACACTCCTACTAGCAATGTCTACGAATTCCAGTTTTTCTACATGGTCACCAACATTTGGTTTGTCTAGTATGTTTGTTTTGTTCTAATCATTCTGGTAGTTGGAAATGCTCCTCATTGTGGTTATAATCTGCATTTATCCGCCAACTACCGATAATGAGCACATTATCATTATGAAAGCTTTTTTTTGGCACCTTCTTATCCATTTTTTAATGAAGTTTCTGATCATGAGTTTTGCCTAGTCTTTTAAAATTGGGTTGTCTTTTTATTGTTGTTTGTAGGCATTAAAAACTGTATATTCTGATAAGAGCCCTTTAATCTATCTACCTACTTATCAATCTATTATTATTATTATTATTTTTAAAGATTTTGTTTATTTATTCATGACACACACACACAGGCAGAGACACAGGCAGAGGGGGAAGCAGGTTCCATGCAGGGAGCCCAATATGGGACTCGATCCTGGGACTCCAGGATCAAGCCCTGAGCCGAAGGCAGATGCTCAACCACTGAGCCACCCAGGCATCCCTCAATCTATTATTTATACAAGTCTGAAGCTTGCTTATTTAATTTTTAAAAGATTTATTTATTTGAATGACAGAGAAAAAGAATGCACATGAATAGGGGAGGGGCAGAGGGAGAAGGAAGGCTCCATTGATTGAAGAGCCCAAGGCAGGGCTAAATCTCAAGACCCTGAGATCATGACCTGAGCCAAAATTAAGAGTCAGACGTCTAAACAACTGGGTGGCTCATCCAGGTGCCCTATTGCCTATTTGTTTTCTTAATGGTACCTTTTCATTGGCAGAGATTTTTAATTAGATCATATCTGATTTACTATTTTTTTTCTTTTATGGTTAGCACTTTTTGTGTCTTGTATAAGAGATATCATTTCTCCTCCAAAGTCATGGAAGTATTTTCTTCTAGGAGTGTTATGGTTTTATCTTTTAGGTTTACTTGTAAAATCTGTCTCAAATTAATTTTTGTGTACACAGTAAGGTGGGAGGAAGATGCAGATACCCAGTTCCAGCATAGTTTGTTAAAATGCTTTATTTTCCCATTAAATTGTCTTGGCAGAAGGAGTTTGTTTTTTATTCCAAGTGAGAAGAAAGCTGCTGGAGAGTTTGAAGAGCTCTCTGAAGGCAATTAACATTTTCTACCTTGCATAGTAGTTGTTTATGTGCATATCTTAAAACACATGGGCATATATTTTGAGACAGGCTCTATACCTTGCTTGGATTTTCATCTCCAACTTTAGCACCCAACATATTGATTGGTACATCATAGGTACTGAATGAATCAATCAGTGAATTCCAACAAATGACAAAGTTAGCTTTTTGTTTCTTGTTTAGTACATGGGTACACCCATTTGTGCTCTATATGGTTCCCACACAGACTGTGACCATTTCCATTTAGGTTAGTTAGTCTCCGATTTACAGGGCATTTATAATGTGTACACAGGATTATATATATTTCTTTGATCCATACTGCATAAGCATATGCTGGCCCCTCACATGGTTAACGTAGCTTCTATCTTTGTTCTTGTTTTTACTTGTCACATTTGGGTAGAGAAGATTAAAAGGCATGTGTGGACAGCAGAGGCCTGGCATCTGGATTGTACTCTTGTTGCAGCTTTTCCCACTCACTCCTAAAGTGCCCAGAAAGACTCAGATACAAGAAGGAACACTTACCACAGCCCTGAACAGTATGGTTGTCAAGTTGCCTATTGCCAAGACCTAGGAGTAGTCTCCCTGAGGGAAGAGCAGATGTGGACAGAGTGGAGAAAGGCCTTTTATCCCCTCTTAGATTCTTCCTTTTGAAGGAAAAGGAAACCATTGGTCTATTCCAACCAGAAAACTGAGTACCCCTTCTCTTACTTCTGAGAGGCTGCTTCCTTTTAAGACAGCCACAAGGCTGTTGCCTATTCACCCTTCCTTCTTTATCCACCAACCTCAATAACTCCCCCAAACCAACAGGATGGAAAAAGGAGAGAGACCTTCCCCGTCCCCTGCCCCCTCTCAAAGCATTTGTAATTCTTCATTGCATCCTTATGGAAATGCAATTCCATAAGTTCAACACTCAGGTGGGTCCCAGAAGTAAGATTTATGGCAGAAGAAATCTATATGCCAGAGTTGTAGTTTCTCATGTATATTGAGTCAAAGTCTCAAAGAATCAGACAGTGAGGGTAAGAGATGCCCTCTCAGGGGAGCTGCACTAGGATCTGGAATTTGGGTAGAAGCTGTACATCCACGTGTCCTCCAGCTGATGACCTCACCATAGAAATGAAGGGTGGGTATTGACAACGCCAACTTCATGCCATGTATGACTGTTGACACTAAATCCAAGGGGGAACTCACCTCGTTTAAATAATCATACTGGAAAAAAAAACAATACAGAAGACTACTTGGAGCCAGTAGAAAGAATTGCTGCAGACCCCTGAAACAGGAGAATCAATCTTAAGAATTTAGCAGAAAATGAGATCTCTGAAAATTGTCTATTGTAGGAACCAGAAGAAAATTTCAAAAAAGGTACAGGATTCAAAACATCTTTTGAGATTTAAACCTTTCTTAAGGCAAGGAAGACGTTCTATCTTGCATTATATTATGGTTGTTTATGATGTGCATTTGTCTCTCTCTCTCCCTATACGTATTCACACTTACTTTGAGAGCAGGGGACATAACATGCTTTAGAACAGCACTCAGGACATTATAGATTCTAAGTGAATAGTGAATGAATTACAGGAGGTGACAAAATATGCTCTTTGTTTCTTGTTTAGTGTATGGATGTACTCATCTGTCTATGTTCTATATGGCCATTAAAAAATAGAAATAGAAAATCCCAAGATCATAGGGATAGGGAGGAATGAGATGAAAATGAAAACAAGAGATGCATTAAACATACCCGAAAGCTAAAATCTTATGAGCAGAATGGAAATCCTTATTGGAGGTAGTAAATAACTGAACTGAGCCAGTGGAGGACTGAACATATTACTGAAGAAGATAAATTAGAAATCTCCCATGGAATGCAGAGGAAAAGGGAAAGATGGGCAATGGGCAGGAAAGATATTGTTAGATAGGGAGGGCAGGGAATGGAATTCCAACCCAGAAATAATAGGTTTTTGGTTTTGTTGTTTTAGTTTGGTTTCAGTTATAGAATTTAGTGATTCATCATGTGCATATAACACCCAGTGCTCATCACAAGTTCCTTCCTTAATACCCATAACCCCACCAGCCCATACCCTGCCCACCTCCCCTCTAGCAGCCCTCATTTTGTTCTCTGTAGTTAAGAATCTCTTGGAGCATCTGAGTGGCTCAGTCAGTTAAGCATCTAACTTTTGATTTTGGCTCAGGTCATGGTCCTAGGGTAATGAGATTGAGGCCTGTGTCAGGTTCCACACTGAGCATGGAGCCTGCTTAAGATTCTCTCTCTCCCTCTCCCTGACCTCTCCCACCCCTCAGCTTATGTGTTTCCTATCTCTCTAAAAAAAAAAGTCTCTTATGGTTTGCCTCCCTCTTTTTTTTTCCTCTTCCCTTATGTTCATCTGCTTTGTTTCTTAAATTCCATGTTTGAATGAAATTATATGGGATTTGTTTTTCTCTGACTTATTTTGCTTAGCATGATATGCTCTAGCTCCATCCATGTCATTGCAAATGGTAAGATTTCATTCTTTTTAATGGCTGAATAATATTCCATTATATTTATGAAAAATATACATATGGAATATATATGGAATATATTCCAATACTTTATAATACTTTATAATATTCCATTATATATATGGAAAATATACATATGGAATATATTCCAATACTTTATAATGGAATATATATATATATATATATTCACACATACACACATACGTACTACATCTTTTACATCTTCTTTATCCATCCCTCAGCTGATAGACATTTGGACTCTTTCCATAGTTTGGCTATTGTTGATACTGTTGCTATAAACATGGGCCTGCATGTAACCAGTAATTTTGTATCCTTTGGATCAACACCTAGTAGTGCAATGGCTGGGCCATAGGTTAGCTCTATTTTTAACTTTAAAAAAAAAATAACCTCCATACTATTTTCCAGGGTGACTGCACCAGTTTGCATTCCCACCAACAATATAAGAGAGTTCCCCTTTCTCCACAGCCTTGTCAACATCTTTTGTTTCCTCTGTTAATAATTTTAGCCATTCTGACAGGTGTAAGGTGGTGTCTCACTATGGTTTTGATTTGTTATTTCCCTGATGATGAGCGATGTTGAGTATTTTTTCATGTCGCTGTTAGCTGTCTGTATGTCTTCTTTGGAAATATGTCTGTTCGTGTCTTGTGCCTGTTTCTTAACTAGATTATTTGTTTTCTGGGTGTTGAGTTTGATAAGTTCTATATAGATTTTGGGTACTAACCCTTTATCAGATATGTCATTTGCAAATATCTTCTCCGATTCCATAAGTTGTCTTTTAGTTCTGTTGATTATTACCTTGCTGTACAGAAGCTTTTTATCTTGATGAAGTCCCAAACATTCATTTTTGCTTTTGTTTCCTTTACTTCCAGAGATGTTCTAGTAAGAAGTTGCTACAGCCAAGGTCAGAGAGGTGGCTGCCTGTGTTCTCTTCTAGGATTTTGATGATTTCCTGTCTCACATTTAGATCTTTCATCCATTTTGAATTTGCTTTTATGGTGTAAGAAAGTGGTCCAGTTTCATTCTTTTGCATGTAGCCATCCAGTTTTCCCAGTATCACTTGTTGAAGAGACTATCTTTTTTCACATTGCATATTCTTTCCTGCTTTGTTGAAGATGAATTGACTACATAGTTGTGGGTCCATTTCTGGGTTTTCTATTCTGTTCCATTGATCTAGGTGTCTGTTTTGGTGCCAGCACCATACTATCTTGATGACTACAGCTTTGTAATATAGTTTGAAGTCCAGAATTGTGATACCTCAAGCTTTGCTTTTCTTTTTCAAGATTGCTTTGGCTATTTGGGGTCTTTTGTGGTTGCATACAAATTTTAAGATTATTTGTTCTAGCTCTGTGAAAAATTTTGGTGATATTTTGATAGGGATTGCATTAAATTACACATTTTGTAATGTACTGCTTTGGGTAGTATAGACATTTTAACAATATTTGAAGAGACTCATAACCACCAAAGGAATTGAATCAGTAATCAAAAATCTCCCAACAACCTGAAGTCCAGGACCAGATAGCCTCCTAGGGGAATTCTACCAAAAGAAGAGTTAATATATATTCTTCCCAAAGTGTTCCAAAAAATATAAATGGAAGGAAAACTTCCAAACTCATTCTACAAGGCCAGCATTACCTTGATTCCAAAACCAGACAAAGATCTCACTAAAAAAGGAGAATTTTTTTTTAAAGATGTTTTTTTTTTTAATTTTTTTTATTTATTTATTTGTGATAGTCACAGAGAGAGAGAGAGAGAGAGGCAGAGACACAGGCAGAGGGAGAAGCAGGCTCCATGCACCGGGAGCCCGACGTGGGATTCGATCCCGGGTCTCCAGGATCGCGCCCTGGACCAAAGGCAGGTGCCAAACCGCTGCACCACCCAGGGATCCCCTAAAAAAGGAGAATTATAGGCCACTATCCCTGATGAACATGGATGCAAAAATTTTCAACAAGATACTAGCCAGTTGAATCCAACAGTACATTAAAAGAATTATTCACCACAGTTAAGTGGGATTTATTCCTGGGCTGCAAGGGGTGGTTCAATATTTGGAAATCAGTTGACATGATATACCACATTAAAAAAGAAAGGATAAGAACCATATGATCCCCTTAATAGCTGCAGAAAAAGTATTTGATGAAATACAGTATCCATTCTTGATAAAAACTCTCAACATCATAGAGGATATATATATATATATATGAAAGACCCACAACAAATATCTTCCTGGATGGGGAAAAATTGAGAGCTTTTCCTCTATAGTCAGGAACAATACAGAGATATCCACTCTCACCACTGTTATTTAACAGCACTGGGAGTCCTAGCCTCAGCAATGACACAACAAAAAGAAATAAAAGGCATCCCAATTGGCAAGGAAGAAGTCAAACTTTCACTATTCGTAGATGACATGATACTCTATGTGGAAATCTAAAAGACTCCATCAAAAAGTTACTAGAACTGATATACAAATTCAGCAAAGTTGCAGGATATAAAATCAATGTACAGAAATCTACTGCATTTCTATATACCAATAATGAAGCAGCAGAAAGAAAAATCAAGGAATCGATCCCATGTACAATTGCACCAAAAACCGTAAGATACCTAGGAATAAACCTAACCAAAAAGGTAAAATATCTGTACCCTAAAAACTATAGAACACTTACGAAAGGCATTGAAGAGGAACCAAGAGATGGAAAAACATTCCATCCTCATGGATTAGAAAAATAATAGATATTTTTGAGTTATTAAGAATAACTGGAACAAGAAGATTATATGGGCTTTGAAAAACAAATTTTCTGGGCTGAAATCAAGAATGTGGTTGTCACACTTTAGGCAAAATGAATGACCGTATTTCTGGGTCAAAAGGATAAAGAAAAATATCTTGCCAATTTCTGCTGACATTGTCTAGCTTCATGGCCTGGGGCAATTTTTCTGAGCCTCAGTTTCTTCAATTTTAAAAGAGAAGATTGGCAGAGAGTCACTAGGCCCCTGCCATACTTGGTTACCTTATGATTTCATAAATGTTTTGAGAGTTAGAAGGTCTAAACCAGTGACTGACAACTTCAACATCACGTTTGAGAAAAGCCAAGCAACTGATTTTGGTGTTTGTAGGGTCCCCCCCCACCACCACCACCCAACAAGGCTTACTTCCCTTAACATTTGCTCCAGTGTGTTTACTGGGATTCCAGGAATAAGCAGCCTGGATGCTCTCATTGGAATGTCAGGACCTCACAGTCTCCAGCTAACATTGACTTCTTACTCTAGTCCTCTCTTCCAGGAGAGGCAAAAGCTAAAGCACTTTCTCCCTGAGCTCCCTTTAAGATCCGTGTGCCCTCACGACCAATCATTTTTGTTTGTTTGTTTTTTGTATATTTTTTCATTGGAGTTTAATTTGCCAACATATAGCATAACACCCAGTGTTCATCCCGTCAAGTGCCCTCTTCAGTGTCCGTCACCCAGTCACCCCAACCCCCCACCCACTTCCCCTTCCATTACCCCTTGTTCATTTCCCAGAGTTAGGAGTCTCTCCTGTTCTGTCTCCCTCACTGATATTTCCCACTCATTTTCTCTCCTCTCCCCTTTATTCCCTTTCACTATTTTTTATATTCCCCAAATGAATGAGACCATATAATGTTTGTCCTTCTCCGATTGACTTATTTCACTCAGCATAATAGCCTCCAGTTCCATCCACATTGAAGCAAATAGTAGGTATTGTCATTTCTAATGGCTGAGGAATATTCCATTGTATACATAGACCACAGCTTCTTTATCCATTCATCAGATGCAGTGAAACGCTGGGACACCTGCACCCCAATGTTTATACCACCTATCATTTTTGGATGCCACAGCCCTTCTTCTCAGCTTAGGCACCAAGTGACTTTTCTGATAGCTTAATCAGCATTGAAATCAAATCTCACGGGGGCAAGCAGATTTCCTTCTGGATCATATTCAGATCCTCAACTTATTAGCTGTTAGGAACTGCCTTTCACAAAATAGCAGGATGACAGACCTAAATCATTTAGCCCACCACCATTACCAGCTACAGGCATGAGCTCCGTTAAAAAATGGGGCGCGTTGTTCAAAGTTCTTACTACCTCTGTGGCTTGACTTGGCTGCAGGGAATGCTACCTCGCCTCTTTCCTCCCTGATCTCTGGAGTCAACTCTAATGGACGTGTGTGCGTGTGCGTGTGTGTGTGTGTGTGTTTGCAGACATGCTTACACTCAGCCCCAAGAAGGGATGGACATGAACTACGCCACTCAGAATATACACTCACACTCTCTCCTGTCTTATTAAATCCACCCCCCCAAGTTATTCAAAATGTTACTCAGCTGCCATATTTTTAGCAACAATAAAAATGAGCAGAAATAATCAATTCTCTGAACAATAAACACATGTAGAAAAAGTGGCAGACAGTGAAGGCCGCTGGGAGATGTTTCAAAGGCAACTTTCCTACACACGAGCATGTGGAGGTGCGTTGCCAGGACTGCTTGGCTTCCACATTTGATTTACACAATAGTCTGGGTTGCCCCAGTTGTGACCACGCAGCTTGGCTCTGGGCTTTATACATTCAGACCTCAGAATACAGTTTATTTGTGTTATGACTCCATCCAAAACGTTCCAGGGAAGCCAACTCCCCTCACCCCATTAAAGGTATATTACGTAATTTTACTAGCCTGTGGAGCTTGGCATTCAGAGGTAACAATATGTGCTTTGTTCCTGCACAAGTTTGCCATGAAGTGTGCTGCAGCCTTTGCCAGGGGTGTGTGGCTCTTTCCCAAGAGGGTTCACAGCCCTGAGGAGCACTTCAGACTGCTTAGCGGCCTGCTTGAGCCTTGCCTTTTATGGTGTTTTCCTTCTGCACCAGGGAATGACAACCACTTAGAGTGTCAGCCAGCGAGAAACAGATGACAGCAAAAAATCCACTCTGCTCTTAGCTCCAGGATGTCCTATCTGCCTTGAACTACTGGTCTTTGAGCCCACTTTCTGATAATGAATTTGGGAATGCCAGTGGGTTTGGAGGGCAACGGGAGTCACTTACAACAGCTCACCAGATGATTCTATTTTAGGAAGCGCAGAAGAATGTCTTCCTTCCCACCCCCACCCCGGTAAGTTAGTTAACAAGCAGAGGGCAAAAGAAGCCCCACCACAAAATGGAAAAAATGGGGGAAAAACAAAAAGCTACAAAGTAGGTACTTGATCACGTATGCTAATATTTAATCATTTTAATTCCATCTTTAGGTCAGAGTTACCAGAAATAAGCTTATTATCAGTCATTATTAATTAATAATTATTAAAACCCTATCAAAGGGTCCCTGTATCATAGAGTCTACTGGCTAACCCAGTAGAATAGAAGCATCAACGATATTCCCTGGGGGTTGAAGGGAGGATGGTGTGGATGTGGTGCAGGCACTGTTACAAGTATTTTATTTTTTTAAATAGTAAATTTATTTTTTATTGGTGTTCAATTTGCCAACATACAGAATAACACCCAGTGCTCATCCCGTCAAGTGCCCACCTCAGTGCCCGCCACCCAGTCACCAAGTATGTTAAATCTGGTATCTCCCTTAATCATCACAACAGCCCTATGAGGTAGGACTGTTATTTTCTTCATCTTGCAGATGAGGAAACCAAGGCACAGACAGGTTGAGAAATGTGCCCAAAGTCACAATCTAGTTGGACTGGAACATATTTACAAAGTGGTGGGAAATCTGACCAGAAGCTTATACTAACACCGTATTATGGAGGGCTTTGAATGCCGATGTGGATGCACCATAATTACTACTACTACTACTACTGCTGCAAAAAGCCAATATTTTCATGGTTTTTAAATTGTTTATGGCATCTGGACTAAATACATAAGAGTCTAGGTCTGTACTTTCCAGGTACCTAAAAAGGGCACCACTCAGTTCTTTTTCCCCTGGTCTTACAAGTGGTTCATGTCAAGCCACCACACGACTTTCCAGTTAGTCTCTGGTATTGGATCTTTCCTTAAAAATGCCTTCTTAAATTGATACTTTACTCTAGAAATGTTTTTTAAAAATATATTCTATTCCGTTTCTAAGTGATGACTAACAAATATGCCTGGGTAATGATGGCTGGGACTTTGTGCAGAATTTGATATAAAATCCTACACAGTCATGCAAAATCATAAAAAGAACCAAAGAAACAGTTCTTCTTGCTAGTCACTTGCACGTCACAAAGCAACATTTCTGAGTAGAAGGTGTAATAAAACATAATTTTACTAAACGTTGCCTATCTGGTAGGCATTAACAAATAGTGAGTCAGGAGGTATGATTCTTCCCATTTCTAAAATACTAAGGACTCCATAATTTTAAAGACCACAAAATGGATCCAGCAGAAGTTATTCTTCTGACCAGTTTCACTAAAATACTTACCAGCTCAAACTGTTTTTTATGGTGTTTAGAAGGCCATTTTCTTAATTATACAATTTATTCTAGGGCACTTACTTGATTAATCACTTGGAGTGAAGTAGGGTTGTGTTTTTTTCACTCTAATGGAATGACCAAGCAGATGAAGGAGGAAGAATATGAGCCATGGCATAGATGCCCGGCCCATGTACTCTTTCCACTTGGACCTGGTGAATTGGGCTGCCCTTCTGCCCTTGGGGGCACGTCAACTGCCCAGGTCCTTATTCCCAGTGGGGTGCTAGCGTCTAGAGGTAACCAGGTACTCTAGGAAGAGGAATAAGAAAAGTTGGGGTAAAGCGGCTACAAAATGGCAATCCCAGTTGACTTTTGCTTTTTTCTACCTCAAATAACATGTGATCTTTATTCCATTGAATTAGAAACAGAGTCATGATGTTTCATAGTTAGATGACTGACTTCATGTACTGTCATGTGTCGTGTTCACTACAGTTACACATTTATGCTTGGACTTGGGAGTTACAGTTTGACGTTGGGGTGGGATGTATTTCTCCTTAGGGCTCCCAGGACCACTGGGCCATCTGCTTTAAGCAAGAGGTGATAGGAGCAGCTCTTGTATTTCCATCTCCATCCCCCTGGGCTGTCCATTAGCCTTTGCAGAAGTTAGCCTGACAGGTCAGGATGCCCTTCAGAAGCATCCAGGCCTTTCACGGTATGTACCAGGGCATCTCCACATTTCTCCAACAGATTGTTGAAATTGGTCATGTGCCCTGCCATATTAGAACCACTTACCTAGGGCAGCCCGGGTGGCTCAGTGGTTTAGTGCCACCTTCAGCCCAGGGTGTGACCCTGGAGACCCGGGATTGAGTCCCACATCAGGCTCCCTGTGAAGAGCCTGCTTCTCCCTCTGCTTGTGTCTCTGCCTCTCTTTCTCTCTGCGTCTCTCATGAATAAATAAATAAAATCTTAAAAAAAAAAAAAAAAAAAGAACCACTTACCTAGGCTTGGGAAAACCCCTAGTGCTAAAAATCACTGAACTAGGAATCAAGAGATCTGGTTCTTATCCAGACTGCCAATAGCCTACTCTGAGACAAGTCTTTTTCATTTCTGGGGCTACCTGAGCATAATAAGATTTTATGAGCTTTATGATAATTTTCAGGTAGGGAAATGTGAATTTTCTAATAAGTACAAGTGGGTTTTCACAGGTTGGAAAAAGATCTATGAATGTTTCCTAGGAACTGGGAGTTTTCAGAACTTGCAATTTCACAAAAATATTTTCATTATAAAAGTTAAGATATTTTTATATCTCTTGTAGAAGGATTCAGGACCATTTTGCTGTTGTCTAACAACACCATTTTGCTGTTTACTGTGATCTCCACCTTCTGCATTTGGCTGACATTTTCTGAATGCTAATTCCATGCATGGCACCAGGGCTGAGCACTGCAATTAGGATCTGGTAATTCAGAGACAAAAAATTCCTGCCCCTGCTCTCAAGTTGCTTATAGGCAACCTATTTCCTTTTGGATGTTCAGCACCCTTGGCTAATGTCAAAGATATCTCTGTTGGAGATGATGGGCTTTACATCCTAGCTGTCCTTTGACATCCAGAGCCTAAACAGCTTCCAGACTGGTAGATATCATCGACATGGCTTTATTGCTCCCATGAGTGATGAAAATTGTGCCCTTTAGCCTACATGAGTGCAGTAACAATGATTTCAGTATGGCCAGTATTGCCAGACCTCATGATTTATCAAGAAGAAGCCAGAAATCAAGATTGTAGGTAAACCCCTAGAGAGCTATACCTAGCAATAGACAGGGAGCCAAAGAAGCTGCATGAAATAAGAAATGCCAAGGAAAGTTCTCTCACTTCCCTTCCTTGAGACAAAGACTACTAAGGAGGATGCTCCCTAACACTGGCATGTTTGGTTCCTTTTAAAGAAGGAAAAAAAGCAAATAGACATAAAAATGTAATGTTCACATAATTCTGCAAAAGTAGTACAAGGTAAAGAAAATAGAAGAAGGAAGAGGAGAAAGAGAAGGAGGAGGAGAAGAAAGAAGGAAGGAAAAAAGAAAAAAAGAAAAGAAAGAAATGTCTATATACAAAATATAATATTTTCTATTATTATTTCTATTACCATAGAGGAAAGAAAAATCATGAAATAACAAGTAAGGTACCTAAATTAGAAAGGCCAAAGGTGACCCATCAGTGGAGACAAAACTTATTTCATCCGCAGAGTTGGCTTAGGGTGTGTGTGTGTGTGTGTGTGTGTGTGTGTGTGTGTGTATGTGTGTCTAGGACCTGGGCTAGATAAAGGTTTGTGGTTGGAACTGAGATGTGTGTCTTTTCTAAGGGTGATTAACAATTGGATTCTACTCTGATCCAGCCAATCATTGCCATGTAGAAAATTTTTAAATGTTGGCAACCAATTTAAGGCATTCTTTTTAAAGATCTAGTGTGGCCCAAACAAAATATGCCTGTATCACTAATTTACAACCTCTTTTCTAGAGCATCTTTCATAACTTTATGTATTATATTCATGTCCAGAAGTAGCAAGTGTAGTTGGAGACAAGTTTCTTTCTGTTGAAGAAACTCCAGACAGAAACCAGAGCAGACACGCTCCTGCACCCCCACTGCACCCGTACCCTGGCTTCCTGTGCAAACT
Organism: Canis lupus baileyi; assembly: GCF_048164855.1. Lineage (NCBI taxonomy): Eukaryota > Metazoa > Chordata > Mammalia > Carnivora > Canidae > Canis > Canis lupus. The sequence continues at coordinate 66,673,159 of NC_132847.1, forward strand.
GTACAGTCTGCTTCATGTGCTCTGTTCATGTGAGTCTTTCAAAATATACCTTCACCCAGCTGGGCAATTCTGGATTTGCACAGGCAATTCAAGTTCCATTTGCTCTCAAATGTTTTCCATCCAGAAAAGGTCCAAACGGAAGGGGAACTACAGTTGAATTGGGCATATGCAAGGATATCTTCAATTCTGAATCTTTCCTAAATATCCATGGTTTAAAAAAAAAAGTTTAGTAATAAATTATTCAAATGTACATTCATTCTTGAAACATTTTAAGGATGTTTACATTGAAACCAGATGCCTCCCCCCCCCCAGACAGCCCCCATTTCTGTTGATTTTACAGCTCTACTGCTCACTTCAGTTTTCTCAGTAGGGTCTTTGTTTCACTCACGAGTAGAAAGAATGTTTCTTTTGTTTGCTTTTCTTGCCATCCCTGTGGCCAGCCTCTGGAGGGAACTCCCGCCATGCTGTGATTTGGCTTCCATCCCTTTCATTTCACTCCTGAAAGTCACATGCACACGTGGCGGTAAATCTTTTCTGATACCCCACGTGCTTTGGGCTTTTCCTACATCCCCTCTCCTTGGTGTGGTTGGAATTTTGCAGCAGTTGGAGCTGCAAAATAAAGAAGTTGAGTCAGTTTGGGAAACCTATCTCATCGAGCAAGGGCAAAGCTAGGATTTCTAGGGAATTTCTGGTCCTTCAAAAATGTCATCCGAACCCAAAGTTTTTATTTCAAATCTGAGCTGAATCCATAAGCAAGCACAGAGCTTGAAGGCTCATATTTGTTAAAATGCCTGCAGCTATTGGCCTGTGGGAGGATGGGGAGAAGAGCTATTTCTAAGGATGCCCTTGTTCTTTGTTGATGGGTTGGAACCCAAAGGGAGAAACATCTAAGTCTAAGAGAATGTAAATGGCAAAAAGGTAACTAAACCAAACTTTCTCACATACTTTTATTTGGCCTAGCTCATCCATTCACTTATCCATTTGTTTTTTTTTTTTTTTTTTTTTTTTTTTTTTTTTTTTTTTATTGGTGTTCAATTTACTAACATACAGAATAACACCCAGTGCCCGTCACCCATTCACTCCCACCCCCCGCCCTCCTCCCCTTCTACCACCCCTAGTTCATTTCCCAGAGTTAGCAGTCTTTACGTTCTGTCTCCCTTTCTGATATTTCCCACACATTTCTTCTCCCTTCCCTTATTTTCCCTTTCACTATTATTTATATTCCCCAAATGAATGAGAACATATAATGTTTGTCCTTCTCCGACTGACTTACTTCACTCAGCATAATACCCTCCAGTTCCATCCACGTTGAAGCAAATGGTGGGTATTTGTCATTTCTAATAGCTGAGTAATATTCCATTGTATACATAAACCACATCTTCTTTATCCATTCATCTTTCGTTGGACACCGAGGCTCCTTCCACAGTTTGGCTATAGTGGCCATTGCTGCTAGAAACATCGGGGTGCAGGTGTCCCGGCGTTTCGTTGCATTTGTATCTTTGGGGTAAATCCCCAACAGTGCAATTGCTGGGTCGTAGGGCAGGTATATTTTTAACTGTTTGAGGAACCTCCACACAGTTTTCCAGAGTGGCTGCACCAGTTCACATTCCCACCAACAGTGTAAGAGGGTTCCCTTTTCTCCGCATCCTCTCCAACATTTGTTGTTTCCTGCCTTGTTAATTTTCCCCATTCTCACTGGTGTGAGGTGGTATCTCATTGTAGTTTTGATTTGTATTTCCCTGATGGCAAGTGATGCAGAGCATTTTCTCATATGCATGTTGGCCATGTCTATGTCTTCCTCTGTGAGATTTCTGTTCATGTCTTTTGCCCATTTCATGATTGGATTGTTTGTTTCTTTGGTGTTGAGTTTAATAAGTTCTTTATAGATCTTGGAAACTAGCCCTTTATCTGATATGTCATTTGCAAATATCTTCTCCCATTCTGTAGGTTGTCTTTGAGTTTTGTTGACTGTATCCTTTGCTGTGCAAAAGCTTCTTATCTTGATGAAGTCCCAATAGTTCATTTTTGCTTTTGTTTCTTTTGCCTTTGTGGATGTATCTTGCAAGAAGTTACTATGGCCGAGTTCAAAAAGGGTGTTGCCTGTGTTCTTCTCTAGGATTTTGATGGAATCTTGTCTCACATTTAGATCTTTCATCCATTTTGAGTTTATCTTTGTGTATGGTGAAAGAGAGTGGTCTAGTTTCATTCTTCTGCATGTGGATGTCCAATTTTCCCAGCACCATTTATTGAAGAGACTGTCTTTCTTCCAATGGATAGTCTTTCCTCCTTTATCGAATATTAGTTGCCCATAAAGTTCAGGGTCCACTTCTGGATTCTCTATTCTGTTCCACTGATCTATGTGTCTGTTTTTGTGCCAGTACCACACTGTCTTGATGACCACAGCTTTGTAGTACAACCTGAAATCTGGCATTGTGATGCCCCCAGATATGGTTTTCTTTTTTAAAATTCCCCTGGCTATTCGGGGTCTTTTCTGATTCCACACAAATCTTAAAATAATTTGTTCTAACTCTCTGAAGAAAGTCCATGGTATTTTGATAGGGATTGCATTAAACGTGTATATTGCCCTGGGTAACATTGACATTTTCACAATATTAATTCTGCCAATCCATGAGCATGGAATATTTTTCCATCTCTTTGTGTCTTCCTCAATTTCTTTCAGAAGTGTTCTATAGTTTTGAGGGTATAGATCCTTTACATCTTTGGTTAGGTTTATTCCTAGGTATCTTATGCTTTTGGGTGTAATTGTAAATGGGATTGACTCCTTAATTTCTCTTTCTTCAGTCTCATTGTTAGTGTATAGAAATGCCACTGACTTCTGGGCATTGATTTTGTATCCTGCCACGCTACCGAATTGCTGTATGAGTTCTAGCAATCTTGGGGTGGAGACTTTTGGGTTTTCTATGTAGAGTATCATGTCATCGGCGAAGAGAGAGAGTTTGACTTCTTCTTTGCCAATTTGAATGCCTTTAATGTCTTTTTGTTGTCTGATTGCTGAGGCTAGGACTTCCAGTACTATGTTGAATAGCAGTGGTGAGAGTGGACATCCCTGTCTTGTTCCTGATCTTAGGGGAAAGGCTCCCAGTGCTTCCCCATTGAGAATGATATTTGCTGTGGGCTTTTCATAGATGGCTTTTAAGATGTCGAGGAATGTTCCCTCTATCCCTACACTCTGAAGAGTTTTAATCAGGAATGGATGCTGTATTTTGTCAAATGCTTTCTCTGCATCCAATGAGAGGATCATATGGTTCTTGGTTTTTCTCTTGCTGATATGATGAATCACATTGATTGTTTTACGGGTGTTGAACCAGCCTTGTGTCCCAGGGATAAATCCTACTTGGTCATGGTGAATAATTTTCTTAATGTACTGTTGGATCCTATTGGCCAGTATCTTGTTGAGAATTTTTGCATCCATGTTCATCAGGGATATTGGTCTGTAATTCTCCTTTTTGGCGGGGTCTTTGTCTGGCTTTGGAATTAAGGTGATGCTGGCTTCATAGAACGAATTTGGAAGTACTCCATCTCTTTCTATCTTTCCAAACAGCTTTAGGAGAATAGGTATGATTTCTTCTTTAAACGTTTGATAAAATTCTCCTGGGAAGCCATCTGGCCCTGGACTCTTGTGTCTTGGGAGGTTTTTGATGACTGCTTCAATTTCCTCCCTGGTTATTGGCCTGTTCAGGTTTTCTATTTCTTCCTGTTCCAGTTTTGGTAGTTTGTGGCTTTCCAGGAATGCGTCCATTTCTTCTAGATTGCCTAATTTATTGGCATATAGCTGTTCATAATATGTTTTTAAAATCGTTTGTATTTCCTTGGTGTTGGTAGTGATCTCTCCTTTCTCATTCATGATTTTATTAATTTGAGTCTTCTCTCTCTTCTTTTTAATAAGGCTGGCTAATGGTTTATCTATCTTATTAATTCTTTCAAAGAACCAACTCCTGGTTCTGTTGATCTGTTCCACAGTTCTTCTGGTCTCGATTTCGTTGAGTTCTGCTCGAATCTTTATTAACTCCCTTCTTCTCTTGGGTGTAGGATCTATTTGCTGTTTTTTCTCTAGCTCCTTTATGTGTAAGGTTAGCTTTTGTATTTGAGTTCTTTCCAGTTTTTGAATGGATGCTTGTATTGCGATGTATTTCCCCCTTAGGACTGCTTTTGCTGCATCCCAAAGATTTTGAACGGTTGTATCTTCATTCTCATTAGTTTCCATGAATCTTTTTAATTCTTCCTTAATTTCCTGGTTGACCCTTTTATCTTTTAGCAGGATGGTCCTTAACCTCCATGTGTTTGAGGTCCTTCCAAACTTCTTGTTGTGATTTAGTTCTAATTTCAAGGCATTATGGTCCGAGAATATGCAGGGGACAATCCCAATCTTTTGGTATCGGTTCAGACCCGATTTGTGACCCAATATGTGGTCTATTCTGGAGAAAGTTCCATGTGCGCTTGAGAAGAATGTGTATTCAGTTGAGTTTGGATGTAAAGTTCTGTAGATATCTGTGAAATCTATCTGGTCCAGTGTATCATTTAAAGCTCTCGTTTCTTTGGAGATGTTTTGCTTAGAAGACCTATCGAGTATAGAAAGAGCTAGATTGAAGTCACCAAGTATAAGTGTATTATTATCTAAGTATTTCTTCACTTTGGTTAATAATTGATTGATATATTTGGCAGCTCCCACATTCGGAGCATATATATTGAGGATTGTTAAGTCCTCTTGTTGAATAGATCCTTTAAGTATGATATAGTGTCCCTCTTCATCTCTCACTACAGTCTTTGGGGTAAATTTTAGTTTATCTGATATAAGGATGGCTACCCCTGCTTTCTTTTGAGGACCATTCGAATGGTAAATGGTTCTCCAACCTTTTATTTTCAGGCTGTAGGTGTCCTTCTGTCTAAAATGAGTCTCTTGTAGACAGCAAATAGATGGGTCCTGCTTTTTTATCCAGTCTGAAACCCTGCGCCTTTTGATGGGGTCATTAAGCCCGTTCACGTTCAGAGTTACTATTGACAGATATGAGTTTAGTGTCATCATGATATCTATTCAGTCTTTGTTTTTGTGGACTGTTCCACTGAACTTCTTCTTAAAGGGGAATTTTAAGAGGCCCCCTTAAAATTTCTTGCAGAGCTGGTTTGGAGGTCACATATTCTTTTAGTTGCTGCCTGTCTTGGAAGCTCTTTATCTCTCCTTCCATTTTGAATGAGAGCCTTGCTGGATAAAGTATTCTTGGTTGCATGTTCTTCTCATTTAGGACCCTGAATATATCCTGCCAGCCCTTTCTGGCCTGCCAGGTCTCTGTGGAGAGGTCTGCTGTTACCCTAATACTCCTCCCCATAAAAGTCAGGGATTTCTTGTCTCTTGCTGCTTTAAGGATCTTCTCCTTATCTTTGGAATTTGCAAGCTTCACAATTAAATGTCGAGGTGTTGAACGGTTTTTATTGATTTTATGGGGGGATCTCTCTATTTCCTGGATCTGGATGCCTGTTTCCCTTCCCAGATTAGGAAAGTTTTCAGCTAGAATTTGTTCAAATACATATTCTGGCCCTCTGTCCCTTTCGGCGCCCTCGGGAACCCCAATTAAACGTAGGTTTTTCTTCCTCAGGCTGTCGTTTATTTCCCTTAATCTATCTTCATGGTCTTTTAATTGTTTGTCTCTTTTTTCCTCAGTTTCCCTCTTTGCTATCAACTTGTCTTCTAGGTCACTCACTCGTTCCTCCACCTCGTTAACCCTCGTCGTTAGGACTTCTAGTTTGGATTGCATCTCATTCAATTGATTTTTAATTTCTGCCTGATTAGCTCTAAATTCTGCAGTCATGAAGTCTCTTGAGTCCTTTATACTTTTTTCTAGAGCCACCAGTAGCTGTATAATAGTGCTTCTGAATTGGCTTTCTGACATTGAATTGTAATCCAGATTTTGTAACTCTGTGGGAGAGAGGACTGTTTCTGATTCTTTCTTTTGAGGTGAGGTTTTCCTTCTAGTCATTTTGCTCAGTGCAGAGTGGCCAAAAGCAAGTTGTATTGGGAAAAAGAGAAAAAGAGAGGAGAGAAAGAAGGAAAGAAAAGAGAAAGAGAAAAAAAAAGGGAAGAAAAAGAAAAAAAAAACGAAAGAAAAAAAAAAAAGAAGAAAAAGAGAAAGAAAAAGAAAGGAGAAAAAAAAGGGGGTGGGGGAAGGAAACAAATCAAAAAGCAAAACAAAACAAAAACAAAAACAAAAACAAACAAACAAAAAAAGAACCACCGGGGAGTATCTTCTGATTCTGTGTACTTTAAGTCCCTTGGCTTCTCCTGGAGGTTGTCAGTCTAGCTGGTGTTCTGGGGGAGGGGCCTGTTGTGCTGATTTTCAGGTGTTAGCAGTTGGGGGAGCTGCTGTGCCCCTGCCTGGTGCAGGGCTCGGTGGGGGTTGTTTACCCCGTGAGGCCGCAGGAGGAACAGCCCCAGTGGCGGGGCAGCTCTGGAAACCTGGATTCAGCCCCCGCAGGAACTCCGGAGCTCTCCGTCTGCAGGGCCTGGAGGCTCCGGGGCGGGGCCGCTGATCTGCTCAGCTGGGGCAGGGGCGTCCTTGCTGTCCTGGGCCCTCCCGGCCTCTGCCTGTCCCGGGGGAGGCGGGATCCTGGGCTGTGTCCCGGCGCCCTGTGCTCCGGAGCCTGCGCTGTTGGATTCGCGCTCCCGGGCCGCGCAGCCCCCTCCGCGGAGCCGCCGCCCGAGCCCCTCCGAGCTGCTCCTGGAACCGCGCAGCCCCCTCCGCACGGAGCCTCTTCCTCTGCCCGAGCCCCTCCGAGCTGCTCCCGGGGCCGCGCAGCCCCCTCCGCGGAGCCTCCGCCCGAGCCCCTCCAGCTGCTCCGGGTCCCGCCGGGTCCCGCCGGGTCCCGCCGTGCGCGCTGCAGCCCTTAGGGAGCTCGGCGCACTCTCCTGGGTGCGCAGTTGCTGTTACTGTCCCCGGGAGCCCGAGGGCATCCCTGCCCTCCTGGGTCCTGCTCCAACTCCCCGCGAGCCCCTTTCCCCCGGGAAGGTCGGTGCAGCTCCTGCGTCTCCGGGACGGGGCTCTCCTGTCCTGGGGACACTCGCCCCGGCCTCAGCCCGGCTCCTCGCGGGGCCCCTCCCCCTTGGAGGCCTTTGTTTCTTTATTTCTTTTTCCCCGTCTTCCTACCTTGATAGAAGCGCGAACTCTTCTCACTGTTGCATTCCAGCTGGTCTCTCTTTAAATCTCAGGCCGAATTCATAGATTTTCAGGATAATTTGAAGGTTTTCTAGGTAGTTTGGTGGAGACAGGTGATTTGGGGACCCTACTCTCCCGCCATCTTGCTCCTCCCCACTTATCCATTTGTTAAAGAAACATTTATTTACACCTGTCACATACTTCCAGGCTCTATGCTGGGTACCGTGAGACAGCAGCATACATCTTCTGGTGCGGGTGACTGGAGGATCCAGAAAATTGTTCATGTGGCAAAAAATGTGGAGGGAAACACATAGGTTAATGGGAGACCAAAGAAAGGCATTCGGTGTGGACTGGATAAAATAAAGGTAGAGTGAGAGAAAACTTCTGGAAAGAGGTCTTATTCAAAGTCACCATGGGTGGTAATTACCTGGACCAGGTGTCTCAAACTTCCATGTGCGTAATAATTACCTGGGGATCTTGTTATACTAGAGATGTTCATTCTGGATGTCTGGGGTAGAGCCTGAGATTCTGGATTTCTAAGGAGCTCCCTTCCTTGACCACTTGATCCAAAATAGCATCCAGCCCTCACCTCCACTGCTCCCTGTCCCCTTATCTTGCATCCTTTTCTGTAAAGCCCTTATGAATATCTGATAGTAAATATTTATTTATGTATTATATATGGGGAGACTCCATTTAAAAAAAGGAAGGGACTTTTCTGTGGTCGTAAAATGTAGGAGTAGAGTGAATAGTAGGTCCCAGATTTCTCTTTTGGCCCTTGGTTTATCTATTTTGATTTTAATTATTTTAAAATTTTATTTATTTTTGAGTGGGTAGTTTATTCACATGGCTAAAATTCAAGAGGTGTATAGATTAATACCCTAAAAGTCTTCCACCCCTCCACTTCTCTGAAGTTTCCAATAGACAAGTCTTTTATGGTTGCCTGCTTATCATTTCCAGAGATAGTTCAGGTATATCTAAGCAAATATTCATATATATTCTCCAACACCACCCCCCTCCCCTTCTTTAACCTAAATGTTAACAGACGGTCCACTATTCCCATTTTGACTTTTTGTTTCTAATGTATCTTGGTGATGGCTCCTTATCATATATGAAGAGCTTTCTTATTCTCTTTTACACTAGAAGAGTATCCTATTGTTTGATGTACAAAAGCTCAACCCTACTGAGGCAAATTTATTTGCCATTCTCCAGTGAGTAACATGGCATATGTGTCATTTGGCGTATGGGTGATCAGTAGGGTAAAATTCATGGAAGTGGGATTCCCGAGTCAAGTCATTGTACATTTGTAGTTTTAATAGACGTTGCTAAGTGTACTTCATAAAGCTTGACCCAGAAGCAGTGGATTGTTCTACATTGCTGTTAAGAAACTCAGTAACTGTGGCCAGGATGATGAGTTTGAAACGGTACAGTTTTAATTTTTTTTATTTTTCGTTTTTATTTTTTGTGAAAACCATAGTCAACTTCTTTATTTCTCTGAACACTTATATGTTTTGATGTACGTAAATATATGTTCACAAGGATTTGAATTTCAAATAGGAAGATGTCATAGCTAGACACTAGTGGTAATGAGAAGCTGTTGTTTTATATGTATAACTGTGTTCATTGTGCTTTAAAATTATTACTAAGAAATAGGTTGGTGGGATGAGCACTGGGTGTTATGCTAAATGTTGGCAAATTGAACTCCAATAAAAAAAATTTTTTAAAAGGTGCAGTTTAAAAAAATATATTTTATTTATTTATTTGAGAGAGAGAGAAAGCACATGTGGGGGTAAGGGAGAGGGAGAAGCAGACTTCCCACTGGTCAGGGAGCCTGACACAGGGCTTGATCCCAGGACCCTGAGATCATCACCTGAGCTGAGGGCAGATACTTAACTGACTGAGCCACCCAGCTGCCCCTAAACAGTGCAGTTTTAATTTGCCTTTCTCTTCATATGAGTGAGTTTAAGCATCTTTTCATATGTTCCAAGGTGCTATTTGTATTTTCTATTCTATGAACAGTTCATTCATTTCCTTTGTTCTTTTGTTTTGTTTTGTTTTAGATTTTATTTATTTATTAGAGAGAGAAAGAGACTGAGACTTAGCTGACTGGGCCATCCAGACATCTCTTTTTTTTTTTTTTAACTGGATGAATGATCTTATGTCTCACTGATTCATAGAAACATATATTAAGAAAAGTTACCAAAAAAAAAAAAAAAAGAAAAAAGAAAAGTTACCAATTTGCTAATTATATTCAGACCGAACATTGAAATCTTGTACACTGAAATGTATTTCCATACCTTTAAGAACCCCTGTATTTTCTCTCCTGAACTGTCTTTTTATAGTTTCCCTCCCTTTTTCTTTTGGATTATTCTTCTTCTTCTTCTTGATTTGTAGAGCCACTTATGAGTTATAGAACCCGGGTTTTGGATCCCATTCCAATGTCTTACCCTTGGCCATGCTGTCTCCTCTAATAATATTGTACTTTTCTTCATATCATACAATGGAAGAACATTTTATAAATGGACATGTAAAAACCAATTTCCTAAATATTACAAACTCAGAAAACAGCCTCAAAACTATGATTGTTTTTTTAAGGGGAAAATAATGTGAGTCACTTAATCGCTGGCAAATGCTTCACAACGTAAGAACTTTCAGAACAGAAAATGAACCAGACCTATAATAAATCTTGCAAGCAATTTATAAACAGAAGCTACAGTCTAAGATATTGATCATACTTGGTAGAGAAGGGAAAAAAGTGATTAACTGCAGTCTTCAGACTCTGTTTAAATGTAACTTCTTCCATGAAGTATATCTTGGTGTCCCTGGATGGATGTTCCTCTTGCCTCTGAATTCCCAGAGAGCTTTGTACCTCTCTTAGAAGATTATCAGGTCTGTTTTTGTTACAGTTAGTTTCTTTATTTTATTTTATTTTATTTTATTTTTTTACAGTTAGTTTCATACAAGAGTCTTCCCAAGGGCACCACTAATTTCCTGTACTGCTTATAGATTTTTTTTTTCTTAAAGAAAACCTGGAAGTTCCCAAGTCACAATCTTCATGTTTAAGGTTGGGTTTATTGAAGCATAATTTACGTACAATAAAATCCACTCATTTTGAGTGTACAGTTCAGTGAGTGCTGACATACAGGTGTGTAATCACCTCCAAAATCAAGCTACAGAACATTTCCATCACTGCAAAGTATTCCCTTGGGTCCCTTCCCCATCAGTTCCCTCTCTCCACTTGCAGCCCCTATCACTCACTGATCTGATGTTTTCCCTATAGTTTTGTCCTCTCCACAATGTCATATAAGAGGAATCATAAATTCTGCAGCTTTTTGGGTTTGGCTATTTTTACACTAAGCCACAGTACTTTGCAATTAAACACAGAGGGAACAATTTCCCCATTGCTTTGTGGAATTCAAGCTAAGTAGGCTTGCTCGGCAAAATTATGTGAGTGGTTAGACAGTGGTCACAAGGAGGGAGTGAAGAGGAAGTGGGAGAGAGACAGAACAGAAATTGAGACAGAGACAGAAAAAAAGTTTAGTATTTGTTATAATCTTTATTGTTTAGAAACTGTGGCTTTGTGTAGAGCACTTCCAGCATGCCCAGTGTTCTGTGTAATCAGCATGACAAACTTACAAGTTGTTATCATTCCCATTCTGCAGATGAAGACATTGAGGTTCAGATTGTTTATGTGGTTTGTCCCCCAGAAGAATCTTAGTGACTGAAGTGCTGGGATTGAACTGAGCTCTGATTTGAAAGACTTTATTTTGTGGATTTCTCCAGGCTCCTTTTTCTCTGAAGTCTAGTAAAGGAGGGGTAAAAAGAAGACCTATAAGCTCTGGATGGAATAGTTTTCTTTGTCTCACCCAGAAACTCACTCACTGTAAGCCCAGAAACTAGCACTCTGCCTATTACATAGTAGGTGCTCATTAAATACTGTTAAATGAACCAATAAAAGAGGAATCTATCTTTCTAATCCTTCTAATGTAAATACACTGAATTATTTTCCCTAGCAGCTCACTGGGAGTTTTTCAAGTGTCACATTTAAAAAAAATTTTGTTTAAAGTTTGCTTTTCTATTTGAAGCAAAGTGCAAATTATCTCTCAATCTCTGATTTTGTGTCGGGGTACATTATCTCAGCATGTGCATTGATGGAGTGTGAGCAAGTTCCAACTATCTATCCCCTTTTGGGTTGTCTGTCATTTGAGTAAAGGTTTATATTCATTAAAGACCACTCCAGAAGCAATATTCAGTTAATCGTTGTTTGCTATGTTCTATTTCTAGACCATAAGGAATAAAAGTCAACGTTAGGTAAGACAAACTTAATATAAAGACCTAGAAACAATTTAAATAAATGTTTAATGCCTTAGATATATTCAAATACAAAATAGGCTATACATAAAATAGTATCGTAATTAAAGGGAAATCTAATCTTTTTTTTTTTTTTGGGGGGGGGGGAATCTAATCTTAAGGTATTTTAAGTTACTGGCAAACCAATAGGGTACATGGCAAATTTCTTCCCAAATAAGATTATTGCTTTTCTACAAACAATCAGGATGCCTGAAAGCAGATGAATATGTCAGGAATGTTGACAATATCACTTTGTGGAATGTTGGGAAATGATGTCTGAGGACAAAAATGAACAATGTAAAACATAGCATTTTATCCTATAAACCTGTGTACTTCCCAAAGAGGTTTCCAAACATTTCAGAGAAGTTTCGATCCTTCGAATTTCTCATTCTCTCTTTACATGATTATATCTCCAAAATGGTTCCTCTTTTGGTGATGAACTTTGATCAGTGGAAGTATAGTGACACCTGGATTATAGGTCTAAGTATCTATTTTTTTAAATTTAAAACATTTGTCTATTTGGTATCCTGGGCCTTCCAATGAAATTTTATTCCAGAGTATAGTAAAAGGCTATTTTATTATTTTTAAAGAGATTTTATTTATTTATTTGAGAGAGAGAGAGAATGTGACAAAGGGGAGGGGTGGAGGGAGAGAGTCTTCAAGCGGACTCCCTGTTGAGCGCAGAGCCTGATCCGGGGCTTGATCTAGCCTCTGAGCTAGAATCAAGAGTTGGATGCCAAACTGAATCAGCCTTTCCAGTAAAAGTCTATTTTAATGCTAGTCCTGTAGAATGATACTAATACCCACCTTTAAATTTACTGATTGAGGGATCCCTGGGTGGCGCAGTGGTTTGGCGCCTGCCTTTGGCCCAGGGCGCGATCCTGAAGACCCGGGATCGAATCCCACGTCGGGCTCCCTGTGCATGGAGCCTGCTTCTCCCTCTGCCTGTGTCTCTGCCTCTCTCTCTCTCTCTCTCTCTCTCCCTCTGTGTGTGACTATCATAAATAAATAAAAAATTAAAAAAAAATAAATAAATTTACTGATTGAGGGACGCCTTGGTGGCTCAGCAGTTAAGCATCTGCCTTCAGCCCAGGGTGAGGTCCTGGGGTCTGGGATCAAGTCTCGCATGAGCTCCCTGCCGGGAGCCTGCTTCTCTCTCTGCCTATGTCTCTGTCTCTCTCTCTGTGTCTCTCATGAAAAAATAAATAAAATCTTAAAAAAATAAATTTACTGATCGATTATGCCCACTGGCAGATATTCCATCCCGACCCACAGAAGGAATTGTAGGGGCTGGCCATTTCTTGAAATAGCAATGTACACCTCTATATGGCAATAACACAGCAGACTCTGTGCTTCATCATTGCAACCCAAACTAATCTAGCTCACTCACTGTAGACCAGGGGGAAAAAAAAACCCTAAATTATTACAAAGAAGCAAAAAAAAAAAAAAGTACTTTTGAATGCTTTTTGGGTCATTTCTTAAGCTCAGAGAATGAGAAATTTTACAAAGGGAAATAGGAAAACAACACAAAGGAAATGACTTTTTGCCTTGGAAGACATGATTTTCCTGCCAACCCTTCACATGGATGTCATTCCTTCTCATTCTGCAGGGGGATGGGGACAGGGGAAGAAAGGGACAGGGATGCTGAGAGCAGAAACCAGAATAAACATTGGGATTCTAGGGTCAGAAGAAGTGCCAGGAGAGAGCTCAGAGCTGTAAGGACATGCAACCAGACGGGGTGCTTGGGTGGCTCAGTTGGTTGAATGTCTGACTCTTGGTTTCAGCTCAGGTCATGATCTCATGGGTCATGGGATCGAGCCCCATGTCAGGCTCCTTGCTCAGCAGGGAGTCTGCTTGAAGAGTCTCTCCCTCTGCCACTCCCCACTTCAAATATATGATAGATAGATAGATAGAAGAACATGCAGCCAGAGCCAAGAGAAAGAAGAAGGCACAGAGACCACTGTCCAGGAAGTCAAAGAGTAGGGCCACTTGGAGGACATATTTGAGGAGAGCCAAGGAGGACTCCTTGGGAAGCAGGTGCAGGGGTAGAGAGGTGGAGTGGTTAGCACGCCCTGTTTCCAGGCAGTGTGGCATGGAAAATAGAGGCTGATGTCAACTCAGAGGATGGAGGCACCCCAGCACCTGAAATCCAGAAGGCTCAATTCCTCCTGCCCACCTTCCAGAGGCCCGGTGAATTGCCAGGTTCTAGTAATCCTCCTCACCTGCTCAAGTCTGCTCCTTCCTCCCCATCTCTCCCACATTAGGCCAGGGGCCTGAGGCCAAGGCTCTCCTCCCAGAATGCCTGTGTGTGGAGCCCTGCACTGCCCCCTACTGGTTTTGTAACCCTGGGTAAAGTACTTCTGAGGCCTGTTTTCTCATCCCATAGATGGGAATGATAGTACTAGGACCTACCTCCTGGAGTTGTGGGGTGTGCTAAGTGAGCTAGCACCATGAAGCACTCACACCATACCTGGCATGCGGTGAGGAGTCCATGTTAGCTACTGTGTCAGTTTCCCAGGACTAACCTAACAAATTACTCCAAACTGGTAGTAAAACATGACAACATAGTCTCTAGTCTCTCTCTCTTGGTTCTCAAGGTCAGAAGTCTGGGCAGGGTTGCTTCCTTCTGGAAGCTCTGAGGGAGGATCGGTGCCATGCTTCTCTTCAGTGTTCAGTGGCTGCCAAAATCTGGGGTGTTCTTTGGCCTATAGCTGCATAGCTCCCACTTCTGCCTCTGTCTTCTCTCCTCTGGGTCTGTGCTGTGTGTTCCAAATCTCCCCTTACTTTCTCTTATAAAGACATCAGTCATTGGGTTTAGGGCCCACCCCAAATCCAAGATGCTCTCATAGGAAGGTCCTTAACTTAACTACATGTGCAAAGACCCACTTTCCAGAAAGATAACAAAGCTAGGACTTGGACGTATCTTCTCAGGACTGTTCAATTACTACAGTCATTGTAATTCTTATTTTCCTTTCAGAAGCTTACCATCTTTCTTCAGGACTCTGAAAATAGTCTCCCTGCTTACCGTCCTCACACAACAATCCATTCTCGATAAAGAGCCCCAGTGATCTTTCCACAGTAACTTCCCTGCTTATACCCTTCAGTGGTCCCACCACCTGCAGGAGAACATGTGACCTGCTGAGCAAAGCTATGACCTGGTATCTGCCTCAGCCCAGCAGTGCCCTCTCCCACGTGCCTCCACCTTGCACATCCTTCTCCAAAACAGGAAGCACCTCCATGCTTCCTGGCCTTGCCCAGCCTCTTTCCTCTCCTTATGTACCCTTCCCCTCCCTATTGAGGATTTATGCAAACTTTGTAGTTCAGTTCTTGTTTCACCTCCTCTAAGAAACCTTCATGGGAACCACCACCACCTCCTGCCCCAGCATTCTCCCCCACTCCCAGGTATTGGCTTTCTCCTCTTTACCCTCAATGCATCTTTGACTTACCCCTAACACCAAACTTTATTCATTGTTCTTTATTTTTTTAATTTTTTTATTCATTGTTCTTTAAAGGCCTGTTAAGGTTTTTGTTGCTCTTTGAGAGTTGTGCCCTACTCAACTCTACATTGCAATGCCAGTGCAGTAAAGGAAGGCATTGAGTAGAGGGTGGATGGATGGATAGACAGATTGATGGATAGATGGGTAGACGAATGGTTGAATGGATGGATGGATGGATGGATGGACGGACAAATGGCTGCCTGGCTGGCTGGATGAATAATAACTGAGACAAGGAAAACTGAGTCATGGATTATGTGGAAACACAGGGAAAAACCTGAACTAAAACTGAGGCCACCTGCAATTAGATGATCTGATCTGTTATTAGAGGAGGGAATGGCTAGTTATGACTTCTATCTGTGTAGTATAAATTATCAACAACTATGTATATAAACAGTCCTTTTCATGATACCCAAGGTAACTGCTGTGAAAACTCATTTTAGCTCCCCAGAGTACTCTGATTCTTCTCAATTTTCAAGGTCCTAAATTAAAGAAACCACTATGAGACTAGATAAAATGTGGTTCTCGCATATTATACTTTCATATGAAAAAGATTGACTGGTGCATAAGCTTAAAATACAGATCCCTAGGCCCCACCCTCGGAGATTGTGATAAAGTCAGCATGGGACAGGCTCGGTGATTTGTGAAGAGGTTAAAAGTGCAAATTCTGTCTCTGCCAAATCCTCTCTGTATGATCTTAGATAGTTTCTTAAGTCTTCATCTCTGAAGTAGGGAAAATATAGTACCTTTTCCTAGGACTGTAGTGAATGAATACAGTGATAAGAAGAGTCTGAGATATGGAAGTGCTAAGGCTCCTTGCAATCATTATTGTCCTTGTCACTGTCATCATCATCATCATCAAGGAGATTTTAGATCAGTGGTTCTTAATCCTAGCTGCACAATAAAATCACCTCAGAAATTTGAAAACAGATCTAGGCAGAGTTGTTCTGGAGTGGGTGTCAGGGAGGGGTATTATTTTAAAGCATCCCGAGTCTACTGCACTGTCATGGTTGAGACCCAGCAGGCCCTAGACTGACGCTTCTCCAACTTGAACATGTACACAAATCACCAAGGGATCTTACAGAAAGGCAGATTTTTTAAAAAAAGATTTTATTTTATTTATTCATGAAAGGCACAGAGAGAGAGAGAGAGAGAGAGAGGCAGAGACACAGGCAGAGGGAGAAGCAGGCTCCATGTAGGGAGCCTGATGTGGGACTCGATCCCGGGTCTCCAGGATCATGCTCTGGGCTGAAGGCAGTGCTAAACCCCTGGGCCACCGGGGCTGCCCCCCAAAAAGGCAAATTTTGATTCAGTAGGTTTCAGGCTAGCTGAGAATCTGCATTTTAACCATGACGCCGATGTTGGTGTCCACAGACCCCACTTGTGAGGACCAGCCCTGAGCCCAAGAAGACACAGCGCACAGCTGGGTCAAGGGTTCGATGTCAACACAGGGAGTGACTGTGATGGAGGCCACGTGGTTCCTGGTTCCACCCAGGCCTGGCCCATGCCTAGTGCCACACTCTGTCTGGAGGCTCCCCCCGCATGTTCCCCGCCCCCATTTGTCACTAACCCAGCCAAACCCTGGGAGGAGATGCAGGCAGTCTCTCTCACTTCTCCGATAAGATATGTCAAATGAACATTCATTACTGTCCCAGGAGTCCTTTCAGGAGGCATTTAAGGAAATGCCACACACTTAGCACTTAGCTCTTCAGATTTCAGAGCTCGGGGTCATCGTTTTACCCATAAAAGGGCCATTTATGTGTGTGTCTAAACTGCCGAGCCGAGTGAGAATAGTATTATTGCCTCTGTTTTTGGCACAAGTGACTCGAGGGTTTTCCAAACACCATTAAATGCCAAAGTCCCTGGCCCTTGGTTCCAGGTGTGGTGACTCAAGGGTCTACTGTCAAACTGGGCAGGGGAGAAGGAGGAAGGTGAAAATCAGAGCCCACTGACAGGCAGGGGATGTTAATGCTCCAAGACTTGTGTTGGCATCCGGCAGACTCATTGTGGTTTCTTCAAAGCAGCCCCATCCAAGTTTTAAGTTGTCGGGGAGGCCCTCACTGCCTGAGTATATGGCATATGACAGGACTCACAGCATCATGAAATCACCCTGAAGGCGAAGCTCGGAGCATCTTCACTAACCACGCATGAACCTACTGTTACATCATCTTTTTGTTGCATGTTGATTAGGCAAAATTATGAGCCACTTAAATACCTGATTACAAAGACTCTTGCTGTTTACGTGGCAAACCAGTCCTTTAGATTTTCATTTCATATTTTATGATTCCTAAGATCTAGAGTCGATACTAATTATGTCTTTGTAGAAGGCATGCATTATTTATCACCCTCATCACTAGAAGAGTAAAAGTCAACACACACCTTTCTGTGTGCCCCATAAGGTAGATATTATTAGCCTCAAGTTACTCAGTTGAGGCACAGGGAAGGTAAGTGCCTTGCCAGGGGTCCCCCATCTAATAAATATGGAGCTGGTATTTGAGCCGAATATCCTATCCTGCCAACGCTCTTAACCACTGCTCTGGACTCCTTACCAGAATGCTTAGTACCTGCCAGGGGCTGTGCCAAGGGCTCCACATGGACTGTCTCCTTTTGCCCTCAAGACACCTGAATGGGCTAGGCACTGTTACTTTCATGTTGCAGTGGAGGGATCTGATCTTGGAGAAATGATATCATTGGGTTTGAACCCAAGGGGTCATGTCCCCTGTCCTCAGTCCCCTGTCACTAACTGGAGTGAAGGGAAGGTTCCCTGGGTCTGACCCTGTGATGGTTCCATCAGTGCCCACCCATGTTCATTCTGTCCCATAAGGTACCACAGTCACAGGTTCCAGGCTCAGCACATAGACGTCTTTGGAGGCCATTATTCTGTCTACCACTGTTACCTTCCATCTTCTCTCTTGTAAACCTCCAGCTGGTCTCCTGCTCACATCTTCTTGCATCCCTCCTCCCTCCCTGATGGCAGCCAGAGCGATCATTTAAAATATAAACACACCCCTTCACACCCCGTCTGAACCCTCCCAAGGCTATGCTGGCCTCTTTTCCCACAACTGTCACCTCGTTTCTTCTGCCCTTGCCACACTGGTCCCCTTGCTGCCACTCCAAGATGCTGAGCAAAGTCATGTCACAGCACAGAGGCTTTCCATTTGCTGTTCCCTCAGCCTGGGACACTCTTCCCTCAGTATTTGCATGGCTCTGTCACTCGCTCCATTCAGGTTTCTCTGATTGAATGTCACTTCTTCATCCCCATACCACGCTCTCCCCTTAGTGTGGTTAGTTTCCTTCAGAACACTTCTGAAGTTATGTTGTAGATTTTCCTGCCTTTAAAGTCTCTCTCCCCTGCCTGGAATGGAAGTGTGAAAAGGTTGCCTTGTTCTCTGCAGATCCCCAGAACCTGGGACAATGCTTGGTGAGAAGTGCATGCTCAATACAAGGAAGGAAGGAAGGAAGGAAGAGGAAGGAAGGAAGGATGAAGGAAGGAAGGAGAGAAGGAATAAGGAAGGAAGGAAGGAAGGAAGGAAGGAAGGAAGGAAGGAAGGAAGGAAGGAGAGAAGGAATAAGGAAGGAAGGAGAGAAGGAATAAGGAAGGAAGGAAGGAAGGAGAGAAGGAAGGAGAGAAGGAAGGAAGGAAGGAGAGAAGGAAGGAAGGAGGAAGGAAAGGAGGAAGGAAGGAGAGAAGGAAGGAGAGAAGGAACAAGGAAGGAAGGAAGGAAGGAAGGAGAGAAGGAAGGAAGAAGGAAGGAACAAGGAAGGAAGGGAGAAGGAAGGAAGGAGAGAAGGAAAAGGAAGGAATGAAGGAAGGGAAGAAGAAAGGAAGGAAGGAAAGAAGGAAGGAGGAAGGAGAGAAGGAAGGAAAGAAGAGGAAGGAAGGAGAGAAGGAACAAGGAAGAAAGGGAGAAGGAAGAAGGAAGGAAGGAAAGAAAGAAGGCAGGCAGGCAGGCAAGGGAGGGAGGGGTAGAAAAATAAAGAAAGGCGCGGTGGAAGAAATTTGCTTAGTTGACTGCCCTTTTTATGGTTGTTATCTGACATCTTACCCCTTTCAGAGGATGATATTCCAAGGATCTCAAAAGGAAAGAAATCACTTTTACCTCTTTCAATTGCATCTTATTTATAATACAGTTAAATCCTCCCAACACCGCAATAGCCCCACGCAGGTGTAAGCTTCCAACAGCACAAGCTTATTACCTGATATTATTACTATTTGCCACCTAAAGGCTGTGTGACTGGAGGCAGCTCTCTGTGTCTTAGTGTCCTTGTCTGTAAAGTGGGTATAGTAATAGTGCAGCCCTAGTAGGGCTGTTATGAGGATTGCATCGATTTATGTTTGCAAAACACTTAGAAGGGATCCGGGGACAGAATAAGCATCGTGTAAATGTTTATTAAATTTCAAAGAAAACCAGACTTTTACCCTTCAGTTCAAACTATTCTCTCCAGTACTCAATTCTAAACCTTTATTTTACTTAGAAAGACATTTGGAAACTTTCAGCTTTTCACTTAAATCAATTTGTTTCTGCTTTCTTATAACTCAGGAAAATAGTGGTTTATACTCGGGTTAGAGTAAAATGACAAAAGTGTATCTTCGCCCATTTTTTTTTCCCCCCAACAGTGGTCATAGTCTTACCAAATAAAGGTTTCCTCTACAGACCAGGGCTGTCACAGTGTTTTTTTAAATGATGGGGGATCCCTGGGTGGCGCAGCAGTTTGGCGCCTGCCTTTGGCCCAGGGCGCAATCCTGGAGACCCGGGATCGAATCCCACATCGGGCTCCCGGTGCATGGAGCCTGTTTCTCTCTCTGCCTGTGTCTCTGCCTCTCTCTCTCTCTCTCTGTGACTATCATAAATAAATAAAAATTTAAAAAAAATAAAAAAAAATAAAAAAATAAAATAAATGATGGGACTATGAAGTTTAGGCCCTCACTTGTTCAGAGGGCAAACCTCAGGCTGCTCTGAAGTCATCCTAAAAGACAGTATCATTTGCTTGGCTTTCCAGGGTGCTGGGGTTTGAAATCTGACACTCATTTGTTGCTTGCCTCACCACCTTGGAAAGGCTGCTTCCCCCTTATTAAGGAAAAGGCCGCTCCATTTGTTTTGGCTCCATCCAACCTAACAGTGTCTTTAATTCAGCGATGGACTGTTTTCCTTGGAAGTTGGAGAACCCAGTGGTTTTGGTTCAAGCTTGAATTCTTGCTGGAAGTTCCAAACTGGAAGTCAAATGACTTCACTCAGCAGTGGTGGCGGCAGGAAAGTGGAGCCAGCCTTGGAAAGTGGATTTTGAATATTGCAAGTTATCCCTAATGGTGCCTAATGAGGTGGAACCTAATGCTATTTGAGGAGTGATGTGGACAAATCATTTTATTATTCTTTTCAGACGCAGGGTCCTGATACCTATTTTTGTTTTGTTTTTATCGTTTCTACCTAGGATAGAAAGCAGTTTCAAGCTAATTGTGGGAGGCAAGAATAGATTGAAAGGTTACCTACTCTATGCAGGTGCGAGATAGATCTTTTCTGGGGAGAACAAGTGAAGAGCTCTCTAGGCCTAAAGGCTGGGTAGGCATTGGTCAGAGAAAGCTGTGGATTAGGAAAGAGACAGTACAGGTAGCTCAGGTGTGGGGAGGGGGCTCGCTGGCCCCCTTTTCTCTGCCAAGAGCTGTGAGTTGGAACAAAGGAAGGCGGCTACTAAAGGTAGCTTGGGCAGCTGTGGTCCGGGTCAGGGGGATGGGGAAGCTGAGCAGAGTTACCAGACCTTTGTCACTCTTGTGTTAATAACCCGGGTGAGCTTCCTGGATCTTGGAGATAAATCTGCTTTCTCAATTTTTCTGATATTCTAGGTTCCAGAGAAGAGATTTTTTTTTTTTTTTAAAACCAGATGTCCATTGGTACTTCTCAAAGTATCCATGGAAGAATTGAAAAGTTTTCCCAAAGCTCAGAAATTGTTTACAAAATGTTGTACGCACATAACATTTCCCTGAGAAGACAGTTCGTGGCTCCTACCAGATTCCCAAAAGGATTCTCTGATCTGCCCTCCTGTAGAACCTAGAATCATTGTTCAAGGTGGTAACATAAATCACTTTAGAACACTCTGCACTTCCATCTCCTTCAGTCTCTCATGATATGCGCAGAATTTGGCAAAGCCAAAATGTCACAAAAAAGTTTGCCCAGCATCAAAAGACCTTGGCTAGCAAACTCTAGTGTCTAGAGCATTCACAAGCTGCTCCAGTCCGAAGGGCCATATAGGCATACCTGGCATCTTAGACGGCTGTGAGCTGCTATAACAAGTTACCATATATAGGGTGCTTAGACAACAAACGGTTTTTCCTGATGGTTCTGGAGGCTGAAGTCCAAGAACAGGGTGCAGATAGATTGGGTTCCTAGTGAGGAACCTCTCCTTGGTTTACTCTCTTCTCGCTGTGTCCTCAAACGGTGGAAAGAGGAAAGCTAACTCTCTAGTGTCTCCTCTTCTAAGGGCACTAATCCCATCATGAGGCCTCCACTGTCATGGCCTTATTACTTCCCAAAGGCTCCATTTCCTTCACAATGGAGATTAGGGTTTCCACATCTGAATTTTGGGAGGACACACAGTGTCTGCAGTCCACAGTGCCTGGTGCCAGGCCAGACAAGCAACTCAGGAGCCTTCACTCAAACACAGGCACACCTATGGAAAACACATCCAGAGTGATACAGATATCAATGAATAAATAAGATTATGCTCATAATAATAAAAGAGTTTTCACTGACCACCTACAGTATGCCAGGAGCTTAGGATATATTACCTCATTTGATTGTCACAATAATCTCATAAAGTGGATTATAGTATCTTTCCCATTCTATAGATAAAGTAACATAAGCTCAAACATGTCAAATAAATTTCTCAAGGTCATTATGTGGTAAAATTGGGATTTAAGACCGGGTTTGTCCAACCCATGCTTCCTCTCAACTTAAGTCGCTTTGTTACATCCAAGCAACCATCATGGTGGCCTGAGCGATGCTGATTAAGCTACAGTCTCTTTCAGGGTCTGACTTCATGATTTTATTTTTTATTTATTTATTTATTTTTTTCTAAAGTGAACTGAAAGAGTGACAAGTCAAGCAATCAATGTGTACATCACACTATGTTAGGAATTGGGAGGGATAACCAGTTTTCCTTCCCAAAGGGACCGCCAGGCATACCCTGAGGGGCTGGGATTTCTGGAACTCTGTGGAGCTCACAAGAGGACAGTTAGAAAAGTGAGGGGGAGGCTACATTCCAGACATAGCATATGGTATGAGAAAGCACCAAATTTGGAGTGGGACAAACAGATGAAGAAGGTGTCAAGTTCTCTGGGGAGGAGTAGAGGGTAGGAGAGGCTATACACAGGGTAAAGCTTTGACAAGATGCTGGGGTGACTTAGCTGAGTCTCAAATAAAGGAGACCCATCCCAGAATCGGAGGAGTCTCCCCTCCCCCATCCTAACAAAGAGAAGTTTCCACAGATGAACGGGACCGAGTCCCAGATGGAAGCTGATTGCCTGCCCTATAGGGAAATCTTCACTTCTAGCAGAGAACTCTCTAGTCATAGGAAAACCTATCTCAATTGCAATGACTCGTCCACTTGCAACGCATGGCCTAGCAAGGGCTTGACTTAGGTAAGGAATTAGAGGACTAGAGGTAGCGGTTGAGTGGCAAGGAGAGAAATCATAAAGGACAGACAAGAGGCTGCTGAGTCCCAGCAGGGGCAAAACAATCTTATATCAGTTATGGGTGCACAGCTCTTAATGCCACACAGCTCACGAATGCAACATCCTCCCCCTCCTCTAACCCCCACCCCAAGAAAGCTGTCCCAGGAAAGTCAAATAACTAGAATGACACCACAATGGAAGGCAAGCTCAACTTTGCATGAGAAGTGGCCCTGCAGCCTCCCCGCTACTTTTCCTGGGGGGCGGGGGGGGGGTGAGGTACAGACACTGGGGAGGCCTGGAGAGCTGCTGAGTGTCCACTCCCTGAAGGGCTGGGCCAGAACTGGAAGCTCCTGGGAGTCAGAGAGCTGCTTTTCTCTGACATACAAGTTCTGAAGTCTTGTTGGTGCTCACACCCTTCTCAGCAATGAAGGGCGCATCTGCTCTAATGAAAACATGTCCCTTTGTCAAGTCACTAGGGACTCCATCCTTGGAGCCTCCAGAGGGGCGATCTTCCCTCTGCTGGAGCTCCCCCAGTGCTCCTGGCTCCCAGTCAGGCAGACGCCTCTGTGTCGGCTCTTTTACCACCTCCACCCCCCCCAAGTATGCCTTCCCCTCTAGTGGGATAAATTTAGCTCTGAATGAATGCAGAAAGGAGAACACATTCGTGTAAACACAGATCAAGTAGCTTTCAAATATGGGCTTGACACATACACAATTGGCACAGGAGATCCACGTTTTTATGTTTCCTTCATTCTGGCTTCTCTCTGCTTTTTTTTCCATCCTATCCTCAGAGCCCTGCACCCTTTTCTGAGTTTGGTTAAACTAAGTAAATATGTAGATCAGAAGGTGGGGCTGTTTGTCTTCAGACGGGAGAAAGCAGAAATCACCTGAGTGTTTGAGGAACATCTAGAAGTCAATGAGAGCCCTAGGTGTTGGTGGTCATTTTCATTTATGGATCAGATTGTCTTAGGGGCCCAGCAGAAACTCGGAAGCCTCTTTTGTCTTATGTCCTAGCAGAGTCTTTTCTCCCAATGGGCTGAGACTGTGGGCGCTACAGAGTGCTGTGCAGACCTGCAGACATTTCCCCGCTGACCATTCTGTCCTTACGTCCATAACTTTGAAGTCAGCCATCTCAATGTTGACCTTCATGCTTCCAGAGCATTCATAGTTCTCAGAAACCTTTCTCATTCCTGAGCTCCTTTAATCCTCACAAGCACCTTGTGAGGTAGTTAGCTATCTCTGTTCCCAGTTTACAAACAGAAAGCCTCAGCTCAGAGCAGTTAAGTGACTTGTTTGAGGTTTACATGGTAAGTGGCAAAGTTAGGATTAGGACCTAAGTTGACACTTGGTCTTATGCTCTTTCCACTCTACCTCGAGCTGCTCTTGGGGAAGGTAGTGTGTCCAGGAGGCCCCATCTGGTAGAGTTATGTTTAGGGAACATTTGCTAGTGTCTGGTGGCCAAGGGCTGGGCACATGGGATTAAGACCCCAGACATTCCAAAGGGGGTCGGGAGGGCTCAGCATCCAAAGATGGTAGGAGCTGAAGCAGAGCTTTCCCAATTTCATTACCCATTCTCCAACCAGGAGGGCACACAGGACTGAGAGGCCATTGTCCCTTCACTGCCAACCCCACAGGACATCTCTCTCTCCTGTCAGCAGTGCTGACTTGCAGAATGTGTACGGCATTATCGAATCATGGCTAACAATGAAAGTGTCGATGGCCACACTGCAAACAGGGATTCCACGCTGACAGGGCACATCGTGGTCATTGTACTAAGGCAAACTAGACTGGCCCCTAAGCTCCCTGAGAAGCCAATGACCCAATTGTGTCTACTGGCATTACATAACCAGGCTGGCCTCCCCAAAGACTTTGTCACTTTGTAGCTAATTCATACCCATACCTAGAATCACCTCCGCCAAGGAGCATATTTAATACGTAGGTATGTAGCTCTCTAAACATTCCAAAATCAAGCATGCTTTCCATCTTTTCCTAGAACGTCATCCACCTCTTCTTAAGAATCCCTTCTCATTCCTTCTTATATATAATTATTAAATTGACTCACTCCAAAAGATAAGACTGTAGGTGTCGAAGAATCATTAAAAAAGAGAGTCTGGTGATGAAATTTCTAGACAATAAATGACCCAGAGCAGGATCCTCCCTTTTAAAAGATGAGAAAGAAGAAGTAGCTACTAATGTGAGGAATTTTAAGAATAATGATAGTTCATTCTCTCCCTCTGAAAACAAAACAAAACAAAACAAAAACAAAAACACCTACATAAAAGGGTGGATAAAATCAAGTCACTCACTTGGTATGCTTTATGACATTTTTAGTGAAGCAACAATTAGAACCTTCCATTTCTGGAGCAGCTACTGTGGCCACTCGTGAGCATTTTATACTTGATATCCTGATTTCTCACAATATCCCCATAAGATTAGAGTTATTCTCCCCCATTTAAAGATGAGGAACGTGTGGACCAAACGTGGTACAGTTGGTGAGTCTCAGGGCTGGGAGTCACTCTTGTCCATAGAGCTCATGCCTTTTATGTGTGTCACGCCCGCCTACCACCTCCTAATCACACTTCCCGAAATTTTTATCAGTAACAAGATTATTATGAACCGACATGTGCATATCAAGCAAAGCAAATGTAAAGTGATCCCCAATAACCCCGCTCTAATGCCCGTATACTCTCCCCATACACCCCCATTTCCCCTCACGACGCACATCATCAGTCGCTGACGTTGCCAAAGCCAACTAAGAGAAAAGGAAGCCATCAAACTGAAATGCTAATAGTCGTTTCTGGATAGATTTCCAGCTGCTCCTTTTGAATCTACTATGTAGAGAGCCTAGTTAAGAGATGCCTTAAGTGACATCCAGCCTAATCTTAGCTGGTCCTGTTTACTAACTTCTCTTTTTTGCCCCATGGAGACTCTCTAGATGGATCTTTCATTTGAATCCTCTAGGGAAACACAGCGCATACTTGAAATCCCATCAACTTTCCCAAATTGTTCACAACCAAAGGAGCCAAAAGCTTCCAACCACTGTTCCCCTCCTTTTGATTCTGTGCAGAGCCATCACATATGTTTTGAATGACCACTTATTCTAAAAGACCCTAAAAGGCAAAACAGAGCTCCTACGAATACAAACATTTTGGAGGCCCCAGGCATTCCTTTTAAAATTACTTTTGTCAAGAGAAAGCTTCAAGTTACTCTGAAATTTCACACTCCGAGACTGCTGCTTAACAAGACTTTTCACTCAAGGGGTCTTGGCAAGTCATTTCCCTCTCAGTTTACAGAGCTCCTGTTGCCCCCACAGGGGAGTGGGCTATGGTCATCTGTGGTTCCCCAAAGACTCATGCTCTAGAATAGACTCTGAATCTTTTATTAATAAAACGTCTATTTTGCAAATCCAGCATTTGGTATTCTCTCCATGTAATGCTTTGCAATGCAGCATCCATCCGAAAAACCATTAAACAGCGCGGGTAGTGCTTATACAACACAATTTAATGTCCCAGCAAGAACTAGGGGTTTGTTACACACATTATGCACCATTGTAATGGATCTTTCTAGATTTTAAATGTGTGGAGGGCAAAAAGTCACCAATATTAGCACTAGACTATGAATTCTTTGTACTACCAAGCCATAGCCTAAAGTCTAGCGATGGATAGCTACACAATAAAAGTTTATGAAAGAAATGGCATAATTTGTGTTACATATGTCTGTGTTTGTAATGGATTCAATAATTTTCAAATGCTAAAATTTAGAGATTTGAAGGGAGGAGTGCTGGAAGAGAAGAAAATGTTTTACCTCTGCTGTGGCCAAGCATCACCCATTCATTTCACAAGCCTTCCTGTTTCCTTAGTGTTCTTGGTCACAAGCAACAGAAAGATTCTAGTTGATAGGAGCGGAGAAGGCATGAATTGAAGGTGTATTCACAGAAGAGCTGAGAGGCTAGAGAAGGAGGCTTGGACCATGGGCAGGACCAAAGGTGAGCTGCCAGCCTGAAAGAATTTTCAGATGCCGTGTCTTCAAGATCCTTGGCAGGTGCTCATGCCTGACTGAGCCCAGATTGCACACCATATTGTAGCTTCTAGGGAATCTGGGGAAGCAAGTGTCTGGCATTTCCCAGCTTCTACGGTAAGAGGTGGCTCTGTCACTATGGCTTGTAAAATGGGAATTCCCCAGAGATGGAAAGGGGCTCACAAATTAGGCAACCGAAAAATATGAAAGAAACTGCTCCACTTCCACCTGGACAAAACCCCCAGCATTCTGAATCTCTTCTTCCCTTTGACTTTTTGCCATATCTGCCTTGACAGTCCTCAACACTGACTAAACCCACAACCCCTGTGTATCATGGGTCTCAGGTGGTTAAAAACCACTGAGGAAGTACACACAATTGGTCATGAGTCTTTTGTCTACTCCTAGTAAACGCAGTACAATGGTTTTAACCCCGTCCATAACCCCTACCTCACCCCATAGGAATTTGTTTCTGTACATGTTCAGGGAAATGTACTCCAGGCAATTTTGATGCAGACTTCTGGGTGGGAACCATGTCTTAATTTTTGCAATTTTCCACAGCCTCTCTACAAACCATTTCTGTTTTTCTGAAGTCCTTCACCCCCACCCCATTAGTCTCAACCAATGATCCCTAAATGGGAAAACAAACCTACCTGATGTACACTCACTCAACTTTTCTGTCCTTCAACTCAAAATTTCTTCTAATCTCTACCCATTCCATCCTCCTGCCCTGCTTAATTTCTCCTTCTTTCCAAGGCTAAATTGGCTACCAGTCCATGGTCTAATCTGAGACTTAATACTTATCTCCCCTTTGACTGTGTCTTTGGCCTCACTTCCCTGATGCCAAAATTCTCTTCATTCCGGAAACATTTCAAGTCTTATCTGACCTAACGACTCTTCAGTTTGATCCTGCTTCCCATAAACCACCTTCCCATTCCACCAACCATCTTCGTCTTTTGCATCCAAAGGAGTGGTCTATACTCATGAAGGCTTTCCCTCCACCTTTCATTCATTCTCAACTCCCTGTAATCACTTCCAGCCTGACTTTACACACACACACACACACACACACACACACACACACGGGTCTCCCAATGCCACTCTAGCTTCCTGACTGCTCAAGCCAATGACCACTTCTTAGTCTGCATCCTTCTTGATCTCTCAGAAGCATCTGACCCTTTCGAAAACCCCTTTCCTCCTATTGTGGCTTTTGATACAATCATCCCTCCTGATATTTCCTTCTATTTCTCAGCTGACACTTTCTCAGACTCCTTTGCTGGGCTTTCTCCTCTTCTTGCTCTTTTTTTTTTTTTCTCACTCTGGCCATTCTCATGTCTTTAGCTATCATCTCAAAATAGATGACGCTCAAAAATGTGTCCGCAATCCTGATTCCTCTTTCCTGCGATTCAGAGTTTTCCAACTGCTCATTTCCAATGGGTGCCCAGGTTCTTCTCCCACCCCTTCTTATGACTCCTTTGAAAAACTTTTTGTGTGTGTGTGTGGTAAAATATACATGGCATAAAATTTACCATTTACACAACTTTTAAGTGTACAGCTTGGTGACATTAAGTCCATTTACATTGTTGTGCTCCTCTATTCCTTTTTAATGTCTATATAGCTGTGGCAGGGGAAGGCCATTTCCTGTTCATTACTTTTAATTACAGGGGCCTGCCCTACCTCTCTCTCAGTGGCCGAGCCTGGTGCTGAGGGGTGGAAGAGCATGGGCTCTGGAAGAGTCTGCTCTGAGTTTAAATCTCAGCTTTATGACTCTGGCTGAGGCTCTCAACCTCATGGGTCTCACTTTTCCCATCATGTTATTCTCTCCTGTTTTTGGGTACACAGTCACTCCGCTGAAGCAAGAACAGCTTGGTTTATTTGTGAGCAAACACCCTGGTAAGAACTTGACCTGTGGAAACTGGTGCCGGAAGTGAGGAGAAAATGGAGTGTGTGAAGAAAGGGATAGATCTTGGCCAGAAAGTAGGAGTTCTGGATGTACTGGAGTGGGATGTCCAATCTGGCATTGGCTTGGATTTATGACACAAATAGCTCCACCCACACCCCTCTTATGAAAAGGAAGAGAAAACAATCAATCAGGTTTTGGTGACTACTTCGGGCTTTGGGCAGAGTAGTAATTGCTCATCAAGTGACAGGTAAAACCTCTGTGAGAGTTAAAAAGGCAATTTAGTCGAATTGCAAGAATTTGCCCAGGAAAGAGGTGATTTGGGGGAAATCTGGTGTGCATACCTTTTAAAATGCCTTTCGAGTCCTGCGTTTATAGAATTATCAAGGGTCTGAAGGGGTTAGGTTGTTATCGCGGCATTTTATGGAGCCGAGTTTCCTTGCGAGGAGTTCCAGCAAGTCCCCGCTGAAGGGTCAGAGGTCTCTTGTTCGCATTTAGCATCTATTTCCTCTTGGGCTGGGTCTTCCCCGCTCGCTCCCACATGCAGCCCAGCCCGGCGCCGCTCACGGAAGATGCACTTCGGTTGCCCTGAAAGAACAGGTGGAGCGTTTTGGTGCCCAGGCCTGTAGGGAAGACTCGGGGTTGGAGGGGGGGGGGGCACGGGATGGGGATAGGGACAGATGGCCCTTTGCCAAGCACCCTTCTACGTTATAGCTCGTTCCATTTCTCAGGTGGGGAGACTGAGGTCAGAGTGGGTAGGCGCGTGGCCTGCGAGTCCCTGCTGGCCTGCGCGGAGGCTCCAAGGGCGCGCCCCCGGAGCGGGTGCCCCGCGAGGAGCCCTGCGCTGCCCCCCGAGGCCGGCGCGCGAGGCCGCCCTTCCCCGCCGGTGCCCCCCGGTGCCCGCCCGCCGCGCGCTCCCCGCCGGGGTGGGGGTGGGGGTGGGGGTGGGGGCGGGGGCGGCGGCCGCGGGTCCCCCCAGCCCGGGGGCGGAGCGAGGCGCCGAGACGTCAGGGCGGAGGAGCGGCGCGGGGCGGGCGCGCCCTCCCGGCGGCCGCCCGCGGCCCACGTCCCCGCCTGGCGCGGCCGCCGCGGCCCGGAGCTGCAGTCGGCGCGGGGCGCGCGGGGGCCCGAGCTGAGCCCGCGAGCCGGCCGTGCGCGCAGGTCCTCCCGCCTCCCGCAGCGAGCGGCCCCCCGGGCGGCCCCCCCACCCCAGCCCCCCACCCCACCCCGGGGCCCGTCCGTCTCCCTGGCTGACCACAGCGTGTGTTTTGTTTTTCTTTCTTTTCCACCCCCGTCCCCGGGTGCCTTTCTCCAGGATGGCAGAGGCGGAGTTGCACAAGGAAAGGCTGCAAGCCATAGCAGTAAGTCCGCTTCCAATTTTATTTGCTTGCTCTATTGTCTGGGAGGGCAGGGGACCCCGGGGGGTTTCGGGGCCCTCGACGTTCCAGCGCAAGCAGCCGCAGGGCGTGCATGGGTCCCTGCGGGCGCCGAGGTCGCCGAGGCTCAGCTGCGCTGCTTTTCCTTACGCGACAGGCTGTGGGTGGAAGCCCCCGGGGCGCGCTTTGGGCTGCGGACTTGGGCGTGAAGACCGGCTTGGAAAGAAGATGCTTGCTACTGGGCTTTGGGAAAAGACCAGACGCGTGGGGGTGGGGGGCGATTCCGGGGCGATCGTCCCCCCGCGGTCCGGGCTGCCCTGGCTGCACCCTGGCTGCACCCACGGGAGGGAGCAGGGGCTGCCACCCTTCCTGCGGAAGCTGCCCGTCCCCTAAGTGGGGACCCAGCTTTCCCGCGCCGTCCACCCTGCTCCCTGAAGCCCGGGGTCTTCATTTCCCCCTGTTGCATTGGGGGTTTGGCACGAGCCTTCACCCCGGAGGGGCCCCGGGCACTTCTTCCACCCGCCGGGCCCTGGGCGCACCTAATATTCCAACAGAGCATCCCTCTCCCCGGGCTGGACGATCTGAAACCTGTTTGCCGCGTACAGAGGAGCAGCCGGGTTTGGCAAAGTTCACGCGCACTTGGAGAAAAGTGTACCCTTGTGCATCTCGGGTAAAAGAGAGAACTTTCTGGGCCTCTGTAGGTTTGAGCAATCTTGCCACAGTGTTGCCAATGATCTACAGATGTGGTATTTTTACTGGAGCCACCGCAGCTGGATTATATATTTCCTTTGCAGATGAGGGAATGATTACTGCTGCTGTATGAAATAATAACAATTAAAAGAGAAGGTCTGTTAACATATTGGCATAAAAGAATCTCCAGACGTTCTTCTACCTAAGCACTCTTTTTTTTTTTTTTTTTTTTAATGGTCCAGGAGTTCTCTGGAAACACATATAAATTTGTCGGAGGAGTAGTGTGTCATGTTTTGGAAGCAAAGCCTATTAAAGTGTTTTCAGAATCCTTTGGACAGATTCTTCATAGGGAAAGTGCATACAGGCCCTTCTCTTTAAAAGAAGCATTTGGTATGGTTCCCGTGGCACCGAGACCCTCTTTATCAATGTCTTCAAATTTTAAATGTCTTGGGAACTTGACCACTGAAGTGAGAGGGACATTTGTTGGCAGTGTTGAAATGCTATGGTTTTTGGTTTTTTGTTTTTTTGCCTGTTGGGCAATCTTTGAACTTGGTACTTCAGAACTCAGGAAGGCTGTTTTTTTTTTTTTTTTTTTCCCCGATTTTTTTTGTCTTTTCCCTTCCTCTCTGTGAATGTGTATTTTGATGGTTAATGACGTGGTTTATGGTTTCTAAAGCTAGTGGCAAGGAGTGTGGCCAGTGTGTCATGAACTTGGTAAGAATGGAGATATTCAGTTCTTGGTGCCATGTAGCTGGTGGGTGTTTTATATAAACTGAAGAATAGGCTGCTTTAAGCGTCTGTAAGTGGCTATTCCAGAGAACGTTCAGTTGCTGCCATAGACTGTGTGAAGGTTTCCAACAGTTGTCACATTTTCTGCCTTTGCGTGAGCAGCTTTCAGTGGACGCCTGAGGGACAGCTGAGGCTTATGAAAGGACTTGTTCTCTGAATGGGGAGCCAGTAGCAGCTAACAGTAGGGCCACCCCTTTCCAGATGGGCTTCGGTAATCTCAGCAGGGGCCAAGTGGACTTTCCAGAAAGATCAAGCCAGCCTTTTGGAATTCTCTTGTGTGATAAGCCTAAACACAAATACCTGTGCCTATTCAGTTGTGGAATTGAATTTGCCCTGGACCTGGGAAGATGCTGATGATTCTCATGACATATCAGCCTCAATTAATAGATATGCTGTTATTGGTTTGGATACACTAACATTGAAATGACTCGTGTGTGTGTGTGTGTGTGTGTGTGTGTGTGAGAGAGAGAGAGACAGAGAGAGAGAGGGGTGGGGGGAGAGAGAGAAAGATTTAAGAAAATGGGAGAGGGCAGAGGGTCTTGTGACCATATCAGTAAATAGTTCTATGCTATCTATGCTTTGGCCTAGTGCACACTCTCCAAATTTGGCAAACTCTGCCTCTCTCTGCCATCTTCCTAGAGTTGTCAGGGGACCTGCAGGGGCCCCCAAGCCTCCTTCCAGAGCCTAGCACTCCTGAAGTCTGGAAATGTGAAAGAGGAGGAGAACAAGGCCTTACCTCTTCACCAGCTTGGGCTCCTCTCCAAAAGAGCAGATAGAGGAGGATCCTAGTCTGTGGGGTCATGGGCAGTTTTAGTCTGGACCACTGTTCTTTCATCTGTGTAATGAGCTCATGCATTCTACCCCTGGGCTCCTTGTAAGGTTTAGCTATGATACAGGTGAAGTACATGGCATGTGGTCATCATTAGATGGTATTGAGGGACAGTCCCCAAGCCCCCAATTTCTGTCTACAGCACTGCCTTGCCCAGTGAGGCTCAGAGACACACCTCTGAAGCATAAAGAGTCTGAACAGCCTTTAAAATGTTTCCCTTTAATTCTAACTAAAGGCCAGGGCTGTGTCTGGCATTTGTTCCTCTAGCGGCTTCATACATGGGTGCAGAGTTGTCACCTGAGGGTTCATCTATTCATTCAACATGTGCTTAGAGCCTTCTAGGAAGGTACTATCAACATCCCTAAGTTTCAGCCATCAGAGGAAAGATGTTACCTTCTACATACTTAGGTCCTGAAAGGACAGATGTCCTGTGACCCATCTGTCACATGGTCATCTGGGATTTCTTTTTTTTTTTTTTTTTTTACCCTCAAGGGAATGAAATATTCAGAAACCCTGGTACCTTAATTGAATCTTCCATTTGAACCCAGACACTGATCAATGAGAAAAGATGGATCTCATCCTACCTCTTGCCCAAAGAAGAGCAAGTCCATCTTTGACAACTTTCTCTACTCCCAGGCACTCCTTCCTCCTGTAGGGATACTCCCCAATTGGTAATTTGAGGAGATAGCAAAATGCCTCTGTAGCAGAATGAAGGTGGATAATAATTCCAGGGTATAATAATGCAATTGCCATTTATTGAACATTATCTATTCCGCAAGGCACTGTGTGATCTGCTTTTATTATTATTTTTTTAACCTTCAGTTGTTGATAGTCTGAAGGAGAAACACACATAAACAACTACTGTTCAGTGCCAGGAGTACTTATGCAAATGAACACTCAGGTGGCACAGGTTAACCAACCTCATGGAGTTGTGGAACCTTCCCCAGAGGGGAGACATCGGAGCAAGTCCTGAAGACTGGGTAAAATCAAATATAACATAATAACCTTCCCAATTAGTAGAAGGTATTTATTGATTTATTTATCGTTAGTTTGATTATTATTTATTTGGAACAGTTAGTATGAGAAAGGAAAAGCCAAAAGCATGAAGAAGTTCAGTCAACAACTAAAGGCACAAAGTCGGCAAAAGGACCAAAGTGCATTTTAACACACATTATGTCATTGAACAGTAATAAAGTGATGAGGTAGGAACTACTCTGTTATTTATATGTTATAGATGAAGAGCCCAATATTAAAAGAGAGTATCAAAGACAGGGTTTGAATCCACACTTCAGGGCCCTGGAACCCCTCTATTGACTACTGCCCTGAACTGCTACCCCCAAGATGAGCACAGCCTCTGAGCACACTGTGCAGGACGTTCCAACAGCCTCAGGGTGAGCCAACAAGGGAGAAGCATACTGATGCAGTTGCTCTGGGAGGGCCCAGACCAACGAGGAGGCCCACATGCTTTGGAGAGTCTTCCAAGCTGGCTTTCAGCACGTGGAAATATCTGGCGTATGTTCTAAGTGAATGAGTAACAACACTCCCTTGGGAAAGAAGCTACCGTGTGTCAATGGAAATCAAATTTGGGAGAGGATGTTGTTATGTCTGTACATCCGAGAGGAAGGAGTCTTCCTTGGGCATGTGGGAAGATAACTCCATGTTGCAGAGGTCATCTTGGGCAAACACCTCCAGAGTCATGTGGGCAAGGCCTCAGGCCTGTACCGGGGATCAATATGAGCATGCTCACATGTGCTACAAATATGAAAGGTCAACCCCACCTGATTTTTAGATAATTTTGTCATGGATAACAATGGATAACAATCCACTCTGTGGATTAATAAAAATGATCTTTTTTGCATCTGTATATCAGTTTACAATTTATAGACACCTGTGGTTGTTACCTTCATTTTGAGCTCTGTGGGGCAGGTCTTGTTATCTTCACTTTAAAGTTGATGATAGAGACATCCAAGCTCACATAATGAGATGTGAAAGAGTTGTCTTAAGTCCAGTCTCTCCCGATCCCTTGTGTTCGTGGCATTTCTTGCTTGGAGGGGGTACCCTGATAAGGGTGGGAGCTGCCACACGCATCCTTTCAAGCTAGAGTCCTGGGGTCAGGAGGAGAGGGATGGATTCATGGGTATGTGAGCCTGGATGGGCCTCCATGAATGAAATCTGTCCTTTTGGGGATCTCACTTTGGGTTCCTCTTCCTCTTGACACTCTCACACAGATCCCATTCTCTGTCCTGAGAAGGTCTGGATATAGGTGGGTGGCTTAGGCTGCCTCTGCCCTTCACTTGCTGAGAAACACTTCTGGCGTTTCCTTGGATTCATGTCTCAATGCCTCTTCTTGCCTAGAGATGACAAGGCTCGAATGCCAGAGTTAGAGTATGGGACCAGGGGCCGGGGGGCTGGTCAGCCTGCCTTTGATCCAGGCCACTTAGGTGGGTCTGCGTAGCCTGGGCAAAAGTCCTTGCTGCGATTTACATGTGATCCAGTCCAGTCCAGCTTCCCAAGTCAGGTACCCCTCCAGGATTTAGAGACCCAAACCCCAAACCCTACAGTAAAAAAAACAAAAACAAACCCTGATTCTTGTAGGGACCATTCCTATGCATGTCCCTTGTAAACCTGTCTCAGTGGCAGGTAACTGGCAAAGGAATGAAGAATCGAAGATCCTGAGTACTCGTTGCTATCTTCCTCCATCTCAGAGATGTGAGTGATATCCTGCTTCTAGAATTTCCTGTTAAGGCCCAACTGATGGTTTGCTCAGGATATTGGTGCTGAGGAAATGTTCACCGCGGCCAAATCTGCAGGGCCACCCAGGAGATAGGTGCCACCCAGGTCTCATTGCTCAAGGGTCATTGCCAGGTCCGAGAGTGCTGAGGTAGGCCTTACGCAAACACATGCAAGGGTCAAACACCCCTTTGGTCACTTATTTGGACCTCTGAGTATTTCAAGCTTTGGCCTCTTGGGACAAAGAGCAGCTGCTCTGGCAAGGACCCTGAGAAATAATAGCAGTGCTCATTAAGAAGTCATCGTTAAAAAAGCCAAACAGGGGGGCTTTGGGGGTATGATTTGTCATTATTTAAGGGAAACCAGGGCTCAGCACTGGTGCTTCTACATTCCTTTGGGGCTGCTCAACACTTTTGGGACCCCTGCTATTGGTCCTCTGAACTTACCCGCATTTCATCCCTGATCTCTTTGGGAATGTTGTTCAACTCGCTTGACAATAATCATTATGTGGTGTGACATTGACGGAGACAGCAAATGGGCACTGATGCACGGAGACAGTGGTCCCCAGGGCTGGTAGTGCCTCACACGATCTGGCCAGTTTCAAGGAAGTCTTCTGGTGTCCGGAAGCTGTGACTCAAGTCCTGGCTATTCTCTTCTTATCCGTATGACCTCACTGTCCCTCGTTTTCCTCATCAGTAAGATGGGGATAATGATAATACCCGCCTCATGGAATTGTTGTGAAAGTTATTTGAGAAATTTCATGGGACATTCTCAGAGCAAGGACTCAGAAAGCACTCGAAGTTCTCTAGTTATAAGTGAGTCGACGAAGCATAACTCATGGATCTTTAAACAGAAAATGGACACAAAGAATGGAAGATGAATTCTATTAACTCGAATCATTTTTGCCAAACTGGGAAATTTCAGATGAATATAGTAGCTACTGAGCATTTCCTGTGCAGGAAGATACTAACAATAACAGTGAAAAGGATTGTTTATAGTGGAGAGGAGTTACAAATTTAAAGACTCCAGGGCCGGTGTTAACACCGGGGAGTGACGCAGGCTGGGGGGCAGCAGTGGGGATCTGGAGAGCAGACACGACTCCTCAGTTGGGATAGAGTGAATTTATACCATGTGAGAATGTGAGTTCTGTGTTGTCACATCCACTCATTTTCAAGAGAAGTAAGAAATCTGCTTTTTAAAAATGTGAGACTCCCACTTAACAAAGAACTAGTTTCAAAACTTATAAAAAATTTATGGACACAACATTCCTTTGGGTCAACAGGTCAACCTTTTGTGACCTCCAGATGTAGGTAGAGCTTTGAACTTTATGATGTGTTTTTCCTATGCATGGACTCATTTGGGCTTTGTAAGGATACTGTGAAGTGCTCTTTCCAGCACCCCCTAGGTGTTTTAAAACGTTATAAAATCAGGGTGTATTTTCACCAGGGCTTTGTGAGTTTGGTGTCCAAATGTTTGGGTTGTTGGAAAAATAGTGCGCATTTGCTGTATCTTTTGATATTAAGTGAATTCTTTGTAATCACTGACATTATTGTAACCCAGAACATTCACATCTTGGTGGATGATTGCTCTCCCAAATTTAACAGAAAAATTTTAAACAGTACCTTGAGGTGGGAAATTCCTGTTCTAGAAGAATCTTTAGGAACAAGGTATATAATTCTGAGCCTCTCACATAAACCACTCAGGGTGCTTATATGATTTTATTTTATTACCAGCCTCACATAATAAACAATGTAGGGAGATCCAGCTGGACTAAGGACTTCTAGTAATAGCGGCAGCTGCCTTTGGGCCAGGTAAAATACAGAACGGCGATTCTCAAACTTTAATGCATTAGGAACCCCCGAGAGCTCCTTAAAACACAGGTTGCTGGACCTCACTCCCGGTGTTTGATTTTGTAGGTCTGGGGTGGGGCCTGAGAACTTGCATTTCTAACAAGTTCCCAGGAGATGTTGTACCCCGCTGCAGCTGCTATTCTGGGGAACACAAGTGAAGAACCCCTGGAAAAGGGGTAGAAGATTAATGGTAAAGGAAGATGGTGGCTTAGGTCTTGACCAGTACCACATGCCCACTGTGACATGTCCAAGAGTTTGTGAGGTGTGGATATCTTAAGAGGCCAAGCATGCATTCATGAAATATAAGAAATAGTGAAAGGGACTATAAGGGAAAGGAGGGGAACTGAGTGGGGAAAAATTAGAGAGGAAGACAAACCATGAGAGACCCCTAACTCTGGGAAACAAACAAAGGGTTGCAGAAGGGGAGGCAGGTGGGGAGATGGGGTAACTGGGTGACAGGCACTAAGGACGGCACTTGATGGGATGAGCACTGGGTGTTATACTGTATGTTGGCAAATTGAATTTTTTATTTTTTTATTTTTTGGCAAATTGAATTTAAATTTTAAAATTTTTAATAAGAGGCAAAGTAGAATAAAAATTTTTTAAAAAGAGAAGAGAGTGTCAAAGTAGAGTCTTAATCAAACAAAGCTCAGTTTGAATGTGATGTAGTGTGTCCCTCTCACATCAAGTGGCTGGCTGATCGAGAAGAGGTCTTTGGGTAGTTGTTTTAATTGATTTAAATAGAGTGAAATTTCTGTCTGTTGGTCACTTGAAGAAACCTGTTTGAAGGGTACGCATGGGATTGGCTGATTACAACTATAGGCCACAAAATCACGTAGGGGGCACGTCAGTGAAACAAAAAGTCATGCTGTAGGGTAGATATCCAACCATATAGTGGGAGGCCCTTGAGAGGTGCATGGTACCTATTAGGGCCCTGTAGATGGAGAGGTCCCATAGCAGATCAGGTGATCAAGCCTGGTGATAGCCCCTCCAGCCCTCACGCCTGATTCTTGGTGCAGCTGCTTCTCACGTGGGAAGCCCTCAGAGGATGCCAGGATGATCCGCAGTTGAGACTCACTTACTCAGTGATGGCTAATGATTCTCCTAAGCCAGTCTGTGTGCACACCGGTGTAGCATATCAAAGAGGAGTTTATTCTTGCAAAGATGCCATATAAGCTTCCCTCAGGCTCACTTGCAGCATCCATTGTCTGAACCAACCCTTCATGCGCAGAAGGATTCAGCCTCACTCAGACTCTTCTCTGTCCGGAAACACAACACACAGAGACCCCACTGCCCAGGACGAGGCCCAAGAGAGCATGGCCGGATTGGGGGTGATGGCCGCCCAGCACAGGATGCTTTGCAGAGGAATGTTCGCCCATGAGTGCTGTGGCTTTGCGAGAATACCGCACAGCTGAGACCTATTTCTGACAGGAAATGCCAGCAGAAGCAGGGGTTAGTGTGGGGTGCCATTGTTGGAGCTACATGTGCCCTTGGTTAATTCTGATGTCAGTCTTTTTCACTAGTTTCTTGTTGGATTAAAATCTTCAAAAGGAGATTATTATATTCATGAGAGAGAGAGAGAGATAAAGACAACCTATAGCTTATTTACATTATGCTTGCACCTACATAAAAAATGCTTTGGGGTTAGTCCTTGACCCTAGTATCAATGCTTCTGTTGCATCACATGAGCTTAGCCAGAAGATGGGAATAGGGAAGCTGGTACCTTTCCCTGGAATAAGATGGAAGAGGAAAGAGAAGCCATAAGTGTCCCCAAGATAAAAGGCCTAGTTGTAGTTGAAAAGGCTGTGGGCCAGACCTCAGGGCACATCTTCTTGCTCATCATTCCCCCACCCTGCAGGCTACCAGGCTCTTAAAAGTCTGTGCACTACCAAATGTCTTCAGGGCATTTGTAAAAACCTGCCCTTAC
Organism: Canis lupus baileyi; assembly: GCF_048164855.1. NCBI lineage: Eukaryota > Metazoa > Chordata > Mammalia > Carnivora > Canidae > Canis > Canis lupus. The sequence continues at coordinate 66,711,937 of NC_132847.1, forward strand.
TTTTTTTGCTGAATTATACTGGTTTACTTACTATTCTAGGTGGGTGGGATTCCCCCCTCCCCTTCTAAATTATAACCAGTCATCTGAGTATTCACTTTATTTTTAAATTCAGAGCTGAAACTTAAAACTTTGAGGGTTATAAAAAAATGTTATTCTTAAGAGAAAAACATATGCTTGAAAAATTAACCCCTTTGCTGGTAAGCAGGGGATCTTCTTTCTCTGAGTTTGAGCAAAAATGGCAACAACTTAGAGGCCAGTGAATACCACACAGGGCTCCAGGATTGGAGCAGCTCTGATAGTATGCATGTCCCGTATGTGACGTGAGAGAGAGGCTGGGATCTGGGAGAGGTGCCTCTTGGTGGAGAGGCATAGAGCCTTCTCTGGGGCTCCTGGGTTGGTCTCAAACACTGAGTTTCTATGGCCTGATTTTTCAGCTTGGGCTGATAATACCTGCCACCTCTAACGGGGTGGAAATGGTTCAAAAGTTTCCTTGTTCCAGTGGGACTGTGTGGCATATAAGATCTGAAAAGCATAAAAGAGTAGAGCAGTTCCTCAAGAAATTAAAAATAGAACTGCCATGTGGTCCAGCAGTGCAGCTCTTGGGTATAGATCCAGAGGAAATAAAGTCACTACTTTGAGGAGGTATCTGTACCTCTATATTCATTGCAGTGTTATTTATGATGGCCAAGATATAGAAACACTTGTGTCCATTGTCGGATGAATGGATGAAGAAAGCGGATGTATAATAATGGCATATTATTCAGCCTTTAAAAAGAAGGAAGGTCTGCCATCTGTGAGATAAGCCAGATGCAAAAAGATGAATACTGTGTGATCTCACTTATATGTGAAATCTAAAAAAAAAAAAAAAAAAAAGAAGTCAAACTTATAGTAATACAGAGTGGAATGGCTTTTACTAGGGGCTAGCTAGGAGGTGGGGGCCAAGGGAGAATATATATATATTTTAAAGATTCTGTTTATTTATTCATCAGAGACATAGAGAGGCAGAGACACAGGCAGAGGGAGAAGCTCCCTGTGGGGAGCCCGATGCGGGACTCAATCCCGGGACCCCAGGATTATGACCTGAGCCAAAGGCGGATGTTCAACCCCTGAGCCACCCAGGTGCCCCTCAAAGGGAGGATATTAATCAAGGGTCCAAGTTTAAGTTAGAAGATGAGTAAGTCAGAAGACCTAATGTATGACGTGATGACTACAGTTAATAATAAAGTGTTATCCACTGGAAATTTGCTAAGAGAGTAGATCTCATGTGTTACCATCACACACACACACACAAATGGCAACTGTGTGAGGTGATGGATATCTTAATTATGTTGATCGTGATAATCATTTCACAGTGTATATCAAAACATCATGTTGCATGCTGTAAATATATACAATTCTTACTTGTCAATCATACTTCACTAACGCTGGAAAAAAAACTATCAGTTAAAAAAAAATCTGAAGGGACGCCTGGGTGGCTCAGTGGTTGAGTGTCTGCCTTTGGCCCAGGATGTGATCCTGAGGTCAGGGATCGAGTCCCGCATCGGGCTCCCTGCGTGGATCCTGCTTCTCCCTCGGCCTGTGTCTCTGCCTCTCTCTCTCTCTGTGTCTCTGTGTCTCTCATGAATAAATAAATAAGATCTTTAAAAATAAATAAATAAAATGAAAATAATCTGAAAAGCTTGCAGCTAACATGAGTGACCCTGAAAGGAAATACTGCTTATCCAGGTGAGCAAAAACACCCTGTGGAAGAGTGAGGAGCCCATCCTCGGAGGGCCCCGTTTTTCCTTACCAGGTGCCGTACAGGCAGCCTCATTCATGAACAGTAAAGTCTGAGCATATGTGTTCAACACGTCATGCTGTTCATCAAGTAAAAGTCACAATGGAAGCTGAAGGATATTGAATCCTTGATGGTAAGTCTGATGGGGATGAGTCAAAAGGCAGGGCAGGGCCCGGAGGCTAGGATATACCCTCTAATGCCACCAACCACTAGAATAAGGCTGGTAGCCTGGTCATCCCCATCCTTATTCACCCTGGAGTGAGAATGATAGATACCTGGTAAGTATTGGAGCTGAGAGGGGAGAAGGAAGAGAAGGTACTCACTCTGCCAGCACAGAGGAGACGAGGTGAAGGGGAAGGTAATTTCAGTTGCTCAGCGATGCTCTCCCCCCACCTTCCACCATCATCTCTGTCGGGACACATCAGCTGCTACTGCCTCTGGATGATTCCAGCTCTCTGTCTGCCCTAAGCCTGGGTCCACAGAGAAAAGCTGGAAGTAGACTGGCTTAGCATTGGAGGAGCAGGTGTGGAGCATCTCCCCTGTAGGGAGACAGGGCACCCCAGAGCTCTAAAAACAAGTGAAATACAGTAACTTTATCCAATTGCTTTTTTTAGGGGGAGAGAGGATCTCCCAGGTCCCGAGGGCTTCCCTTGTGCCAGACACCCTGCGGAATGCCTGGTGTAAAACAACCCAGATGTGTACGGGCGCCAGGTTGGCACGATGGCTCAGCTCTTGGGATTGTGGTGACCCAGGGAGGGCGGGCTCCTCGGGGACAGGTGGCACTCAACCCTAGTTGATTGGTACTTTGTGGGAACACACGCCCGGGATCTTCTGCTTTTTCAAGAGAACCTGGAAATCCAGCTTTTGAAGGAAGTCTGTTGATGTTTAAGTGTTCACAACAATTTAAACACTGTGTGGGCCAAACCAAACATAATGAGATTTTAACACAGTGTGGGCTGGATTCGTTTCCCATTCCAATCGCTCCCCCCACCCCACTCAGGCCCCGCCACCACGAGCCCCCACCCTGGGCCACCAGCCTTCCACTTCTGACTTTCACAGCATATTTTATTTAATTGTCAGGAGTATGAGGAGGTGACGGGGTGGTAGTGTTATGGCTTGGAGCTAAGTGAGATGTAGATATGTTTAGGCATGTTGGGCAGATTGGTGGGTGGGCCTGTCAGGAACCCTTCGAGGGCCTTCTGGGATGGGGACCCTGTAAGAGAACCGTAGTCTCGGGTTAGGGTCAGGACTGCTACTTAAATTAATTCCTTATGCAGCTTACTGGATGAACTCATGAATTCTCTGTAAGACGTAACAGCTGAAACCCCTCTTTAAAAGAAAATTAACAGAGCAAATGTGACCTTTTTGATGTATGCTTCTCTGAACTTGTTTTTTTGGTGGGAGGAGGGAGAGGCAGAGGGAGAGGATAGAGAGAATCTTAAGCAGGCTCCACACCCAGTGCGGAGCCTGATCTCATGACCCTGAGAGATCTTGACCTGAGCAGAAATCAAGATTCAGATGTTTGATGGACTGAGCCGCCCCGGTGCCCCTACTTCTCTGATTTTTAACACATGTGTAGATTTGTGTAGCCACCAACACAATCAGGATACAGCCAGTTCTATCAGCCCCCAGAACTCCCCCAAGAAGCGCTGGCTTTAAACTCCTTCAAACAGCAGCATGTAAGTAATTCTGCTTGACACTCATCTTGCACCCCGACTTTAACCAGAAGAGGAAACTGGGGTTCCCAGTCTTTGGGGGAGGTGACCCTTTCATAACAAGCACCCCCTCCTAGATCTATAACAAATTCTAATTTTTCCCCAATAATTACCTTCTGCTCCAGGCTGGCTCCTTTTTTCCCTTCCCCCCTATCAGGGTTATCACATTTAGCAACTCAAAATTCAGGATACCCAGTTATTGAGCGGGACACACTTTTATACAAAAAGTTACTTGTTTATCTGAAAATCAGATTAAAGTGAACATCCTGTATTATATCTGACAAGCCCATCACCTTCACATACATGTTGCATTCACCACCGATTTCAGAATCCTCTTTTTTTTTCTAGGGCCATGTTTCACTCTTCCATTGTGAGTGTGAAGGTACTCACTAGTTTTAAATAGTAATATGTTTTTTTGTGGGGAGGTAGGGAACGTATTGGAAGGATAAGAGTGTGTCATCAAGACATTAACGTGTTTTCAAGAAATCCACCTGACCTATCTTTTCTGGAGAAGAAGAAATGGCCTAATGTGTGTTGGAAGGAGAACAACTGAATTTCAGAAATTGGTACATTGCCCAGGCCCCCTCCACCCCCCCGCCCTTGGCCCCAACCTTTGAATAATATCAAACTGCAAAGTCTAAACAAGAAGCTCGCTCACACTGAGTTTAAAAATACCACTGGAATGCGAGCCTTCAGCAAGCCATATATCTTATACTGCATTGAGCAAGATGGGGCCTTGTGGTGTGTTGTGAATGAGTCACGCAGTGGCCACAACCAGATGATTCCCAGCCTAGGTATTTTGGTTGAGAGCGCTGTGATGGTTGATTTATTTGTGTTGTTTGTTTGTTTGTTTTTTTCATTTATCAGTTTTACTAGTGTGATTTCAGAATCACAGTGAGACAGGAAGGAAAAATCAATTTTATGTAGCAGCTACAGAATTAAGAACAAATGGAAATTCCAATTTTCTGTCTAGGCCAAGGGTCAGCAAACAATAGCCCACAGGCCAGATCTGGCCTGCAGCCTGTGCTTATAGGGCCTGTGCGCTTTATGTGGTTGTCACATGTATAAAAAAGGGGAAACCGTCTTTTAAGGAATATTTCATGACCTGTGAAAAATATACAAAGTTCAGATTTCGATGTGCAGACATAAAGTTTTATCAGAACACGGCCATTCCCATTCGTTTTTGTGTCGTCTAGGGCTAACCTCATGTTACAACAGCACATGGTCTTGTGCTAACGGAGACCAGGTGGTCTGCGAAGCCTGAAGTATTTATTATCTGACCCCATCTAGAAAGATTTCGGTCTCCTGCTCCAGACAGCGTATCGTCTATGGTTGTGTCTGCCATTAAGGCTCTAGGTATCTTTTACCTTAAAGAAGTCACTGCTGTCTTACTGCTGGCAGTCCAGAACGATAAAGCATCTCAGACACGCTTGTACTGTTTCCTGGGCTGCCACAATGACAGGCTTATATTTGCTCAAGAGCTCACATGCGAGTTTTGCTACCATAGAATTTTCTTGTTATATCCTTGCTCTCTAAGCCAAGTGCATGTTGTTTCCTTTTGAAAGCCAGAAAACCTGATCTCTTAGAGGTAATGGTTTGGCCCATCTAAAAATAAATCACTACATTTAAAACCATTTTTTTTTCAAGTGACGGGGACAGAGCGGGTAGAGCAAAAACATTGGTGATTCTCCAGGTCATTTTTCTTTCTCCTTAGAAATTGCCAGAAGCCTCATTCTGCTCTCTCTGAGGATTTTAAGGGTAAAGTGTCAGAATGAGAGTCAGAGAACACACCTGCCACATTCCCTGAGTCCAAGCAGGAAGCCAGTGAACGGTGGCTTCTGACCAGCTGCTCTGTCATTTGTTAGCACTTTGTGGAGGGTTACCTTCTGGAACCCGGAGGCTCTCCGCCTTCAGTGCACGTGGAGTGACTGTCAGTTAAAGCTGACGATGGGCTATAGTAGCAGAACCCACACTGGCCTCCCTGAAGGAGGAGGCATGTTTCCTTTCTGCTCCCTTCCCTTTCTTGTTCGGAAAGGCCAGCTGCTCCCATGAAAGCTGGTGGGTGCACCCCAGCCCTGCGCTCTCCTGTGGCCCTGGGACAGCTGGCAGGGGCATGCATTCCACATGTGGGATGCTCCTTGATCACCTGGCTTCATTGGCCAGGGGGGCTTACGTTCCTAGTTCCACAGAACTGTAACAATTAGAGAGGCAGTTCTTAACAGGCTAACGTCCCCAGGGCACGACGCAGATAGGAGATTGAAACACATCCCCAGTTGTGGGGTAAAAAAAAAAAAAAAACCCATTTACTTGTCTGGAGCTTCAGCCTGAGGGCCAGACTTCAGGTTCACCACACATGTAGAAGCTCCAGAAGTAGTCTCAGAGAACGAAGGTGGGGGGATGCCGTCTTTGTGCTGTCCCTTGGCCTCATTACAGCTCAGTGGTACTTCTCAAGAAGGAGCTTATACACTCATCTGAAGCCCTGATTTTTGCAACTGTCACCTAGGGCATATCTCCAGAACCTGGTCCGAAGGCCAGCAAGGATTACAGTTGGGGTTCCACGGGGCTGTATAAATTTGCATGCTTTATTTATTTATTTTTTGCATGCTTTATTTTATAAAGTTTTTTTTAATTTGGTTATTTGAGAGAGGGGCAGGGGAGAGAGAGCAAGAGAGAGGGACAGAGAGAGAGAGAGAAGCAGATTCCCTGCTGAGCAGGGAGCCCAATGCAGGGCTCTACCCCAGGACCCTGGGATCATGACCTGAGCCTAAGCCAGACGCTTAACCAGCTGAGCCACCCAGGTGCCCCTATTTGCGTACTTTAAAAGCTGCTGCCTGAGGGTGCTGATTGAAATCCCTCCCTTTGGGAACACTGACAGGTCTTGACATAACATTAACAACCAGGACCTATCAAGAGTAAATCAGGCTGCTGAGACAATCACAATATATTACAAGGATCATACACCATCATCAAATGAGATTTATTCCAGGGATACTAGGATGGTTCAACATTCATAAATCCATCAACTTGATATATCACATTAATAAAAATGAGGGATAAGGATTATATGATCATCTCATTAGATGTTTAAAAAGCATTTGACAAAATTCAACATCAATTTATGATAAAAATTCCCAACAAAGTGAGTGTAGAGGGAATGTACCTCAACCTAATAAAAGGCCATATATGACAAGCCCACAGCTGATGATGTGAATGATGAAACATTGAGTTTTCAATGATGAAAGGCCGAAAACATTTCCCTAAAATCAGGAGCAAGACAGGGATGTCCACCCTTGCCACTTTCATTCAACATATTATTGGAGGTTTTACCCAGAGCAATTAGGCAAGAAAAAGAAATGAAAGGCATCCAAATTGGAAAGGAAGAAGTAAAGCTATCATTATTTGTGGATGACCTGATTTTATATATAGAAAGCCTAGCCTAAAGACCTCACCAAAAAACTGTTAGAACTAATAAAAGATTTCAGTAATGTTAAGGGTACAAAATCAACATACAAAAATCTGTTGGATTTCTATACAGTAACAATGAACTATCAGCAAGAGAAGTTTATAAAACAATACCATTTGCAATTGCATCAAAAAGAATAAAATACCTAGAAATAAAATTTAACCAAAGAAGTGAAAGCTTTATACTGAAAGCTAAAAGACATTGATAAAAGAAATTGAAGAAGACACAAATAAATAGAAAGAAACATCATGCCAGTGCATTGAAAGAATTAATATTGTTAACTATTCATCACTCATCTAGCCCATCTCCCTACAGCAACCCTCAGTTTATTCTCAATCGTTAAAAGAGCCTGTTATGGATTGTTTCCCTCTTTCCCTTTTTTTCTTTTCCCTCTCTCCCCCTATGATCCTCTGTTTTGTTTCTTAAATTCCTCATATGAGTGAGATCAAATGATAATTATCTTTCTCTGATGGACTTATTTCGCTTAGCATAATACCCTCTAGTTGCATCTACATCACTGCAAATGGCAAGATTTCATTCTTTTTTTTTTTATTGGAGTTCAATTTGCCAACATATAGCATATCACCCAGTGAAGTTTCATTCCTTTTGATGGCCGAGTAATATCTTCTTTATCCATCTATCATGGGATAGACATTTGGGCTTTCTCCATAGGGCTATTGTTGAAAATACTACTATAAACATCAGGGTGCATGTAACCCTTCGAAACTGTATTTTGTATACCTAGTAGTGCAATTGCTGGATCATAGGATAGTTCTATTTTCAACTCTTTGAGGAACCTCCATAATGTTTTCCAGAGTGGCTGCACCAGCTTGCATTCCCATCAACAATGTAAGAGGGTTCCCCTTTCTTCACATCCTCACCAACACCTATTGTTTCTTGTGATGTTAATTTTAGCCATTCTGACAGGTGTGAGATGGTATCTCATTGTGGTTTTGATTTGTATTTCCCTGATGATGAGTAAGGTTGAACCCCTTTTCATGTGTCTGAAAATCCATCTGCATTTTTGGAAAAGAGGACAGTCTCCTTAATATACGGTGTTAGAACTGAACGGTCATATGCAAAAAAATGAAAACAGATCACTATCTTACACCATACACAAAAATTAACTCAAAAAATAAGACCTGAAACCATAAAACTCCTAGAAAAAAACATAGGAGGTAAGCTCCTTGATATTGATCTTGGTGATGATTTTTTGGATCTGATTCCAAAAGCAAAGAGAACAAAAGCAAAATCAACAAGTGGGACTCCATCAGACTAAAAAGGCTTCTGCACAGCAAAGAAACTATCAGCAACATGAAAAGACTACCTACTAAATGGGAGAAAATATCTGCCAATCATTTATCCAATAAAGGGTTACTATCCAAAATATATAAAGAATTCATGCAGCTCAACAGCAAAGAAAACCCCACAGATAATCCAAATAAAAAGTGGGAAGAAGATCTCAACAGACAGTTTTCCAGAGAAGACATACAGATGGCCAAAAGGCACATGAAAAGATCACTAACATCAACATCATGAATCATCAGGTAACTGCTAATCAAAACCACAATGATATATCACCTATGCCTGTTAGAATGGCTGTTATCAAAAAGCAAGAAATAACAAATGGTGAGGATGTGGAGAAAAGGGGGCTCTCATGCACTGTTGGTGCAAATATGAATTTGTGCAGCCACTATAAAAGCAATATGGAGGTTCCTCAAAAAATTAAAAATAGAACCCCACCATATGATCCAGCAATCCTACTTCTAGGTTTTTATCTGAAACACTAATTCAAAAAGATATACGCACCTCCATGATCATTTCAGCACTATATGTAATAGCCAAGATCTAGAAACAACCTAAGCGTCCATTGATGGATGAATGGATAAAGTTGTGGTGTCTGCACAATGGAATACTACTCAGCCATAAAAAAATGAGATCTTGCCACTTGTGACAACATAGGTGATCTTGAGGGTATAATATTAAGTCAAATAACACAGAGAAAGACAAATATCGTATAATGTTACTTGTATGTAGAATCTAAAAAATAAATGAACAAACGGAACAAAACACAGAGTGGTGGTTACTGGGGAGAGGTGGTTGGGTAGTGGGTGAAAGGGATGAAGGAGGTCAAGGGATACAAACTTCTAGCTATGAAGTAAGCAAGTCATGGGATGGATTGTGCAGCATGGTAACTGCAGTCAGTGATATTGTGGTGAATATTTGAAAGTTGCCAAGAGAGTAAATCTTAAAAGTTCTCATCATGAGAAATTTTTTAAAAAACTTTTACAATGCTAGATGGTAATTAGACTTATTGTGGTGATCACTTCACAGTGTATACAATTATTGAATCATTACATTGTGCACCTGAAATGAATATAAAATTGTATGTCAGTTACACCTCAATTAAAGAGGAAAGCCACAAGTTTGACTCTTGTCTGCCTGGAAATTTCCAAAGGGACTTTGGTGCCTTAGTAAATATTTTCAGATTGCCCAAGGTTTTGTAAGATAACAGAGCCATAATTGTGAAATCAGGTTTAAAAAAAACCCAATTAGTATAGTTCTTGGGCTGCCCTAGTGAACGTGCGGTAGTGAGCAGCGGTGTGGGCACACATGGTTGCTGACTCTACAGATGGATGCCTTTTGCCCTGGACCCTGAAATAAACTCCTGACCCTGAAATTCTCTTTCTGGGCAACTTATGGAGAAGCTGCTTAGAGAATAGGATGCCAGTCATATAGTGCAGAGTATTTCAACTGTGGCACTATTGACATTTTGGACCAGATAATTCTCTGTAATATGGGACTGTCCCATGTATTATAAGATGTTTAGCGGTATCCTTGATCTCTGATAGATGCCAATGGCACCCCCCCTCCATTCCGTATCATGACAATCAAATATGTCTCCAGACATTTCCAAGTGTTCTCTGGGAGACAAAATAAAGTCTTTGAGAGCCACTGATAACGGTATAACATAAGGGTTACATGACCAAATGCACTTTCCATATTTTTGACATTAGAGATTGATTGCTTTAAGCCTTTGCTTTTATCCTTAAGGATTCTTTTTTTTTTTTTTTTTTTTTAAGCCTTGAAGGCTTCTTTGTTTTCTAGAACTTCCCAAGAAAATACAAGTTTTTCAAGAAGGGTAAAGCCTCAAGCCTGGAATGGCAAGTGGTTTTCGTCTCTTGTGTCCACTCTGACTGATGGGTAGTAGCCATCCGTAGTACTGTCTTGGGAAGATCTCTGAGGCTGAATTGGGGTTTGGGGTAAAGAATAAACACCATGATAGATTAGAGTTGTCTTTCACATGTAAGAGACGAGGGATCTGTGTGTAAGGAGCCTTGTTACTTAACATCTCTGTAGAGATTCATTAGTCAGGTCTTTCTCCTGGAACAGCACCCACATATGGTCACTGTGGCGTTGTGTATTTGTTAGGGCAAGTGCCGGAAAGGTGTCTTCAGAGGTGTCCTGTCTAGATCCTGCAGAGCTGTCTAGTAGAGGTGCTCAAGTTGGTTTGATGAGAATAAGCGACGGGAAGCAAAACAAGAGGCGCACAATGTATGACTTCCCATCTCTCTGCCCCACTTGATTATAAGCTTCTGGAGGACAAGAACTGTGCTCTTTTCATCATTATCTGTTTGCCGCCTTCCATGGTACATTTTGCATTGTGTCAAAACCTGTGTAGTGACTTTAAGCAGGGATCTTAACCTCTTTTATATCTTGTGCCCCTTTGCAGTCTCATGGACTCAGTTCAGAATAAAGCCTAAAGGCACAAAATATAACACATGGTATTAAAAAGAAAACCTCTTGAACTGAAATACAGTTGGAAAAATATTTAGAAAATTGCAGTAGGAAACAGATGTGCTACTTGGTTATTACATTAAATAAAATCCAGTGGCAGTTCTAATACATAGTCCAATCTCAAATTATTGATGAGCATAAGTGAGTGGTATTTTGAGTTATCTCAAACAGCTATAATGTAAGATGAGTATAACTGATTTCTACTCATGACAAAGTCATGGGTACCAATGGCATTCCTGAGGCCGTGCTTACGTTCATAACTAAAGATGATGCTAAATTTCAGCTGGAGGTTAGTGAGAATAACCTTTAACTGGACATCCTGGTTTCTGACTTATCCCTAGATTCCCTGCATTCTTTCCTAACCAGGGCCCTGCTTTAAAGAAGGCTTCCTCCATTCTCTTGCCTGGCATTTCCCCTGCCACTTTCTTGGGCACTCTTCCCTTGCAGATTTCTCCAGGTTCTGTCTTCCACACTCCTTTCCACCTGAACTCTGCTAGCCGGGTTGTTCTTTGGTTCTTAACTTTCTCACTGAGCTTAGCCAGGGAAGGGAAGATTTTAGCCCCAGCTCATGGTTCCCCTGAGCTCAAGAGGAGAGAGACAAGTGGACACGTCATAGATGCCCAATGAATGCTCGTTGAGTTGAAAAGGTTGCTTTGCCAACTTCACCCTTTTTATCTGGTGCTGCTATTGGATCCTCGGGGTGTGTTGGAGATCAGTCCACTCCTGATGGCTCCCCTTTGCGTGGAGAGCATCCAGTATTTCCAGTTAGAGCATAAGCTTTCAGCCTGTTTGCCTGGCTCCTGGAGGTCTGCAGAGTAAGATTGTGAAATTTGAAATTATCCTCTTAGGAAGAGAGAGGGCCACACACCCATTGGGACTTCAGAAGCAGCAGTGAAGAGTGGGAGCAGTAGGACCCTTGACCAGTGAGGAGCCCATCACATGCACTCTGCAGAAGCCATCTGCATCCCTATGGCACACCTTGCTCTGGACCAGCCCGGTTTGGGGGTGGGGGAGGACGTGTACACAAACCAGGCAGCCTGGGGATTGGTGGTTGCTTCATGAGAATTTCATAAGAAAAACAAACAGAAATGGGCCGTCTATAACTTAGTTCCCTATGATATCAAGGTCACAAGGTTCCAAAAGATACTGTGTGAGATTAGCACCTGCGGTTTTCACCCAATGAATACATCTACCCAAATTGGACTCTTGTGGCTTCCCTGGCTCTTTTCCCCCCCTAGATTGTTATTGTTATAAAGGATCTGCAGTAGTTTTCTAGGGCTGTCATAACAGTGCCACAGAAGTGGGCAGAAATGTATTGACTCACAGTTCTGGAGGCTGGAAGTCTGAGATGAAAGCGTCAGCAGGATTGGTTTCTTGTGAGGGCTGCGAGGGAAGGGTGTTCTCTGGGCCTCTCTCCTTGACTTAGGCATCTTCTCTGTGTCTCTTCACATTATCTATGTGTATCTGGCTCAATGTCCAATTTTTCTCTTTTTATAAGAGAAGAGAATCCATCTCCTATTGGATTGGGGCCCAACCTAATGACGTAATTTTAACCTGATTAGCTCTGTAAAGACGCTATCTCCAAATCAGGTAATGTTCTTAGGAAATGAACATTAGGGATTCAATGTATCTTCTTTGGAGGGGGGGGCATATTTCAACCCATAACAGTCCTTGCGTGTCGTCAGATGGTACCTGCATCTCACCCTGATCATCGTTTGCATCTTACTCTGCTTCTGGCTATAGTGCTAGAAATTGTTTGAGAAGGAAGTGGCCCAGGAGCCCATAAGTAGTTGTTCCCATTTGCCGTTAATGCCTCAAATCTCTGCCCTTTTTTCACACTCATGACTTCCTTTTAGCACCCACTGCCCTTAGCATCCTACAACCTTCTCTCTCCAGTCAAAGCCTTGTATCTGGAAAGGTCCAGAAGGGCATTTCACACTAAGGTGAGATGAAGAAAAACTGAAACGTTCTCTCCCTCTGAAAGCCAGTTAAAAACAGGGCAAAGCTGTAAACGACATCACAGGAGCTCAGGATGTCGACTGAGCCTCCATTAATGCTCTGACCCACCATTAGTGCTGTCTCTGTTTTGTCTGGGACCCTGAGTTGTCCCCCTGACTCACCATCAAAAATGAACAAAACATTCCTGGTGGGTTCGTGGCTATTCAGTTAGAGAATTCTTTCATTTCCATTATCTTGTTTCGGCTCCAATGAACCAGGCAAGTATTATTTTCTGGATTTTATTTCAGAGAAAACAGCTCAGCTAAGGAATCGGTCCACATTCGTCCAGGACAACATCATCTGCATCTCTATGCCAGCTCTCTTTCCGCAAACTCCAGCATCTCTGCCCAGTCCCCTTGCATTTCTCCTCTGGGTTTCCACAGTGCAGTCCATGCAGCCTGAGTCCTAGTCTCACTGATTCCCTTGCTCTGCTCCAGGAGCCAATCCTGGCCCTTCCTGCTATCGCAGGAGGGTAAAAAGTAGCCTACCCCTGGTCGGGATGGCCAAGGTGAGAGCATTCTTTGTCCCAGGTTTAGGCCAGAAGAGCAGCATGGGCAAAGGCACAAAGCTTGTGATGGTGCAGAGCAGCATCAGGAAACCACATGGTGTTGGGTATCATGGAGCATCCCAAGAAATGAGGCTAGAATGGCAGGAGGTGCTGGGTTCTGGGGGTGCCAGCAGGGGGCCAAACTTGCCCCACACGTGGTGGGAGCCACTGAAGACCCGTGGTCTATCAGAGAATGGTCTGGTGGCAGAGGGGAGGCAAGATGAGGCAGGGAGCTGCTATGGGTCCCTGAGCACCCCACTCAGGGCCCCATCACTGCCAAAGCTGGTACATTCCTGAAGGGTTCTGAGGTGGCCTCTCCTGCCGTTCCATGCAGAGGTCACCTTTAGCTTTTATCATCGCTTAAATCATTCTCTTTATACTAAAATCCAGAAGCAGAAGCTTAACCAACTTCAGCTGAAAGCCTTAGAACCCATGGAAGCCAATTTGGAGCCTGAATGTTGGAGGTTATTTCTGGACATTGTGACATCCTGTTCAACTTTCAGAGGAGCCTGGGTATAAAGGGGTGACTCAGTCTGTGAGCTTATTTTTAGGGAAAGCTGAGAATTCGGTGTGGAGCCACTCGGAGTCTGCATTGCCTGCCTATGCAGTGTGTGCTATTGGTGAAGAGATTTCTGGGCAGAAATGCTGTATTTATCATCAACTGCATGTTACCCAGCACCTCCTACACACCAGCGCAAGGTTTATTGATTTGAGAGGAGGGTGGGAATCCAATATAAACAAACCTTTAAATCAGGGGAGCATATTTCGGGGCATTTACATTTGAGAGCTGACTTTAGAGCTAGAGAACAAATGTCATAAGAGTTCCTGTTTATTGGGTTTTTCATAGGTACTACGCATTATGCTAAGTGCTTTGCAAAGCGCAAGAGGAACTTTGATTGTCTGTTATTAGAGGTATTGTATTGTCATCACTGTTTAATAGTGAGGAGATGTTGACTTAAAGAAGTCAAAAGCTAGCTTAGGGCCAGGGAACTGAGTCTAGATTTGACCTGAGGCCTGATGCAAAGTTCATGCAAATGACCACTCAAGTTTTGGCCAATAAGTAGCCCACGTGCTGCCACTTGTTGGTGTAGGACTCGCTGATTGATCATAGAATTATTTCCTGCTCAGCTCAGATTTGGCTCGGATTTTCCACACAGTGCTCTAGATAGTTCCTATGACCAACTGACCAGCATTAGTACTTGAGATAAAGCCCGTCTGTCATCTTGTTTTTCTCTTTGTATTTGCTCAAAATAAAATCTTTAAGTCTGGAGACTTTTTTTGTTGTTGATTTCTACAGATCTATTTATAATCTTTTATTTCCTAAATACTTGCAAGCAATAGAGCATTTAACATCATTTCCTCTTCAGTCAGTGGAGACTCTGTATTCTTTAATAGGGGAATCCAACTGCCTTGGAGGGAAGAATGATGTTTTTAGGACCCAAAGCCTTGATATGGACAATCGGCTTATGTATTGGTGTCTGCAGTGATGAGTGGAAGATGGAGAATGAACTATAGGAACTCAGGCCATTTGTAGCAGTAAATCTTTCAAGTAGCCCTGTCTGATTAATTATGGCAGGATGGTAAAGTGGGGTGGGGGGATGTGGCATAAAAGCTAAGAAAGCAAGATAATGGGGCAGATTCTGGGGGAACACGCTCTGCTTCAGTTGCTGTGAAAAACATCAGCTCAGCACGCAAGCCTGTTGTCCTAAAAGTATAGCAACAGTTGGGGCTGGAAGTCCCAATGGGAGAAAAGAGCCCCTGAAAAGCAAACTCAGACAAAAGGAAGGGGAAGGCAATCTTCAGCTTGGTGGCAAAGGAAGAAACTGAGGACCCAGCCATGTAGCCGGAGGAGATACAATCCACCCAAGAGGAAGTCCATGATCAAGATGTAAAACTGGAACATTAAGAAATAATAATAGAAACATATTGCGTAGGCAGTACATGGAGGCTAGCATGATTTATTTAAGATTCCAGACAATTGAGCTAAAAAAAGCAGGGTTCAATAGTTGAAATGGATGGAAGGTAGTACATCATATGGATCACCAATACAGGGTACAGTTAAAAAAAAAAAAGAAGAAGAAGAACCTTTTTGCTATGCTTAAAAAAAAAAAGAAAAAAAGAAAAAGCATCCCCCTCTCCCCCCAACTCAAGAAGCAATGGAAGCCTGTCAGCAATGGGCAGGATCTCAGTCGTAGGCTGGGGTTTAGGGTCAGGCCTCCTGGCACTGGGAATGGGATGGGTAAGAGTATATCAAGGCTCACTCTGAAATCAAAACTGGGATGTAGGTCAGGGCAGAGCTAGAACTGACACAAGTGTTGCCCAGCCTGGGTCCCCCTTGTTGAACAGCAACCCTCCTCTTGCTAATTTCATCTTGTTGAGCGTTTCTTCTGGGTGTGGGTATTATTCGAGCTCAGAGACCCTCTGGATCATCTGGGTCCAAGCCAGAAAAAGGGCTACCTTGCAGATGATTTTACCTTACCTCTTAAAATGCTGGTGATTTGCCAAGCAGGAATCAGAGACCTGATGGCTTCCCAAAGCCCTGTTCCTAAACACGTCTCATCTGGTCTCTCCAGTTTTCTCTTGCGCTCAGAAGCTTGATGGGGGGGGGGGGGCTGCTGAAGGAACCACGGTGTGTCTGTGGGCATGGGAAGGATGCAGAGGCACGAAGACAGCTTAGCATCAGCATGAGGGGGTACCCACCACAGGCCCAGTTCCCCATCCCTCACCCTGCTTCTCCCTCCAGTAGTAGTAGACATGGTGGGAGAGGAGATGGAGAATGGAGACAGTGGCTTGGAATTCTTAGGGTCTGCATTTAATTGGTTATGTGCTCCTTGGGAGTCCAAACAATGGCCTTAAGTTTACTCCTTGGAGCTTGGAAGCCCTGTGGCTGTGTCCCAGACTGGGCCCATAGAGTCCAAAAAAAAATCTAAGGCTGTCATCTAACTGTCTGGCCACCCCTGAAGCCCTACCTTTTCCCAGGCAGCTTCAGAGAAAGACAACTCCTAGCCTGGTTCTGACAGCTGACTTGGATGGCTGAGTTGTGACAGTACTGTTGCCAAAACCACTTGGATTGTTTCCCCAGGGGGGCTTAAGGAAGCAGCCAAGTGTCCTGCTTCACCCCGAGTTAAGCAGAAATCCTCACCTGCCTGGATATTGTTAGGTCTGTGTCACCTCATCATTGGAGCACATACATTTTTCAACCTCCTGCAGTTTATTTCATGAAACGGAGCACGGCATCAAAGAAATAAGATAGTCAGCATGACATCACAGCAGGTCAGAAATAGTATCATCTACATATTTTGATTATATTTTAAAATTCAGTTTACACACAATTAGAGTTCAGTTAATTAACTCCAAGCCATAATATCAGTCTGGGTTTGAATGGATCTGCATTTCAATAGCTTCTTCTTCCAAAATAATATTTATATGCCCAATAGCAGCCTATCATTCTAACACTGAAATCATGCAACTTGGTTGTTTTCTCCTCATTTTTCAACAATCATTATTATTTTTGCAGTAGTAATGAAATCAAGCAGTTATCATTGGACTTTTTTGTAGATGAGGTTAATTTGTCAGTTTCCTGCCAGTCTTCTGATACTTGCACCACACATTTTCCTGGTTAGCTGACAAATCAGAATGCTAATGATGACCGAGCAGAGAGGACTGGCAAAGTTTACTTCTGTGGGTTTTACCCAACTCATGATTGGTTGTTTTTTTTTTTTTTTTCTTTAGGTTTTCCAAGACAGAGGACTTAAAAATTTTTTTAGTAATTTTTTTCATTCAAAAACAAAATGTGAAATGTACAAAAAAGTGAGAAGAATGGAATAATTTAAAAGTGTTCAGCATGGGGCCTGACACACAATAAATCTTTTAATATTTTAAAAGAAAAAAAGTGTGTGTAATTTCAACACCAAACAAATTTGGGGGATTTTCTTTGCATAGATTGTATATGGTTATAATTATGCTCCATATAAACGTTACTTGGAACTTTTCCATTTAATGTTTTCATGAACATTTCCTCATGCTGTTGTAAACTCTTTATAAATACAATTTAAATTGGTTACATGATTGTTTGTTAGGAGTACATTTGGCTGTGAGTACCAGAAAATCCAAGAAACAATAATTTAAGGAGATTTTAGTTTTGTGAATGAAGAAATTGGGACAATTTGAGGCTCCTGGGACAAGAGAACTGCTCAGTGGGGACACAAGGAGCTTTTGATTCACTGCCCTTCTTGGAGAAGGCTGCCATGAGCCAGGTATGGGGTCTTCCTAGAGGAAACACGAAATTATGCCTCCTGCACACTGAGTCACATGATTGCTCTAGCTCAAGAAAAGCCTGGGAAGGTAGGTAAACTGATAATTCTCCAGCTTCCATGGTGGAGGAATGTGGATTTCTTAGAAAAAAAGTGGCCAAAATTACTATGTTAAAGGGCAGTTGATTTTTGTGTTTTCAGAATTTCATCTGGATTGCCTCCCTGGCAAGTGGCAGGATTTAGAAGCCTGTGCTCCATTTACAACCATCTAATTTGATCTAGAAGCACAAATATATAACCAATCATGAAAGTAGCGTCAAAACTCAAACCGGTGGATATTGGTTTCAGGGAGGCAGCTATTAATACAAGGAAAAATCCCTCAACATCTAGAGCTGGTCCAGTTTGGAACTGATTACTTCATGGGATGATGAGCAGCAACCTGTGCCAAGATGTAGAGACTGAACAGATACTTGGTATGTAGACAGGAGAGGTAACTTATGCATCTGGTGAAGTGGGCTAGGGAACCTCTAACATCTGTACATCTCCATGTTTTAAAATTAGGGGATGTTTGCTAAAATACTTTCCCAATCACCTAGGATATTGGCTGTGTGGTAGAGCCTTGCTCCAATGTTGGTTCAGATCAAAATATAGTTGCCTGAAATAGAGTAATTGCCTGAGGTGACAGGATTTGCCTTTCAGGCTTCAGTGCTGTAGGAGAGCTCTGCCCCGGGCTTGGGCCAATCATTACCTGATCCATAAACCAGCCTCATTCAAAGTTTTTTTTCTTTTTTAAAACGATTTTATTCATCTATTCATGAGAGACACAGAAAGAGGCAGAGACATAGGCAGGGAGAGAAGCAGGCTCCCTGCAGGGATCCTGATGTGGGACTCGATCCCAGAATCCTGAAATCATGAATTGAGCTAAAAGCAGATGTTCCACCACTGAGCCACCTAGGTACCCCCTCATTCAAAGTTAGACATCTTTTCCCTCATCGCCTGTTACCATGACTCTATTATTTTCCTCAACGCCATGGCTTTCCTCTTCACTGCCAACAAAAGTTACATGTTTCTTTCTTTTTTTTTTTTTAAGAATTTATTTATTAATTCATGAGAGGCACAGAGTGAGAGGCAGAGACACAGGCAGAGGGAGAAGCAGGCTCCATGCAGAGAGCTCGATGTAGGACTCGATCCCGGGACCCCAGGATCACGCCCTGAGCCCTGAGTCAAAGGCAGACGCTCAACTGCTGAGCCACCCAGGCATCCCAAAAGTTACATGTTTCTCATGTGGACTCTATCTCTGATGTTACTCAATTATGAAAATAAGGAGAAATTAAAAAAAAAACAACACTGTTCTTTGATTTATTTGCAAGAGTGGTTTTACTAAAATAGGAAGTTTTGCTGATTAAACTTGTGTGAACAATTTAAAGCTATGAGATTAGGTGCAATCAATAAACAAGGGAGTCTGAGTTTAGGCAACTCAGTAAACAAATATCTTTTGAACATCTAGGTGGTAGACACATTAGTGGGGGCTGAGGATGTTAGAGTAAATACAACACAGTTTCTGCCCACATGGAGCTTGCATTCTGTGGGGCATGGGGGTGGGAGGGACAATTTACAAATAGAAGAGTGAATATATACTGTGTTGGTTTGCAGTATGGGAGCCAGGGAGTGCTGAGGAGGGGAGACCTTCAGAGGCTGGTCAGGGAAAGCCTTACTAATAAGACCATGTTTGACACAAAGCAAAGGAGTGAGCCTTGTGGGTGTCTGGGGAGGAGTATTCTCCTGTAAACAGGCTATCAAGACCATTG
The DNA here is from genome assembly GCF_048164855.1 of Canis lupus baileyi. Taxonomy (NCBI): domain Eukaryota; kingdom Metazoa; phylum Chordata; class Mammalia; order Carnivora; family Canidae; genus Canis; species Canis lupus. The sequence goes on from NC_132847.1 coordinate 66,731,296, forward strand.
GCCCTGAGTTGAGAACCTGTTTGGTGTGTCAAGAAGCAACTGGAAAGCCAGTGTGATAAAGGTACAGTGGTAACAGATGTGACCAAAGAGATGGTGGCCAGGTCTAGATTATGAAGGTATCTAAGATATCAGGATAAAGACTTGGGCTTTGACTTTAAGTGAGATGAGAATCCATTGAAGGATTTGGAGCACCATCTGACTTTTTTTTTTAAATGGATTACTCTAGCTGCTATGACAAAAGCAACTTAGGAGGAGGGTAAGCGTGGAGGCAGGGAGACCAGTTGGGAGAATATGATAGTAATTCAGAAGACAGATGAAACCTATCTTGGGGTAACAGTGGAGGTGGCAAATGATGGGTATATTTAAATGGTACAGCTTAAGGGGTTTTCTCATTGAGTAGAAGTGGAATGTGAGAGAAAGAAAGAAGTCAAGGATGCTCCAAGAGTTTTTGGCTTATGCAACTAGTAGGATGGAGTTTCACTTTAATGAGTGGAGACAGCTATGGAAAGGCCTGTTTTAGAGAGAAAATAGGAGTTCAGTCTTAGAAATGTTAAATTAGAGATGCCTGTTTTATACCCGAGTGGAAATATTGAGTGGGCAGTTAGATGAATGAGTCTGAAGTTCTAAAGAGAGGTCTGGGCTGATGACATAAAGATGGGAATCATCAACAGCTGCATGGCATTTCAAGCCAGAAGGTTGATATCACCAAGGGGGTAAAAGTAGATAGAGAAGAGGTTTGAGGATGGCACTCTGGGTTGTTGCTGGGGATGTCGAGGAACCAGCAAATGAAACTAAGAAAGAATGGTGGGTGAATTAGGAAGAGAACAAAGAGAAACGGTGACCTGAATTGAAGGAAGTATTTCTAGAAAGAGGAAGCGATCATCTTTGTCAACTGTTGCCAAGAAATTTGAGGCTTGAGGATGGTTGGGTTTTAGTGAGTAAGACAAGAGGCAGTAGCAAGAGAGTTGACTCTTTCAAGGAGTTTGGCTGTAAGGAAAAAGAGAAAGGGAGGTGTAGATGAAGGAGAATGTGGCCTCAAAGGAGCCTTCTTCTAGGGATACTAGAAGGGCTTCTGAGAATGGTCCAGAGACTGGGAAAAGTTGGTGAGGCAGGAGAGAGAAGAGACAGTTGCTGAAGACCGTTCTTGAGTTGGGGAGTGAGGACGCCATCCAGAGCACAAATGAAGGATCGTCCTCATACCAGAGTGATGGCACAGCCTCTGGGACTCTGGGCAGGCTGGAACCTGTGGTAGTAGGGTATGGATGAGCCCTTTTGGCTGCTTCTGTTTTCTCAGTGAAATGGGAAGCAAAGTCATCCACTGGTAATGAGAAAGGGGGGAAGAAATATTGCAAGTTTAAGGAGATAAAAGGTGTAATATAATCTTCTGGGACAGTTCAAGAGCAATTAGTCTAGGGAAATGTTTGATTTCTGGATACCTCCGAGGCTTTTCTGTCATATGAGGTCATGAATTGAAAGAAAAACCAAACCACATTGTCATATGTTTTTCTCCAGCATTTTCAACTGAATATGTCGAAGTACAAATACACAAAGTGTTGGGTTTCATCTGAGTTGGTCTTTTCAGAAAAATGTGATTATAGTTATCGATAGTGCTATCTAAAAACTGGCCAAAGAGGGACGTGAAAGCCTGTGGTGGGTAAAGAAGCAGTGGAAGATTGATAGGATTAAAACAGTATAAAAAGATATATACTATAATATACTATATTATGCTTTAATAAACTGGATTCCTTTTTATAAACTCATATTTCCAATGCATGATGGAGAGTTACTGTATTTAAAAAAATCTGTAGTAAATTTTTATATATGAAACATCCTGTATAATAGTAAAAAAAAATTATCTGTCAGCGTTGCTGCTTATATTGCAATTTCTCAAAGCAAGTTATGGTATACCTGGGAGAAACTGGTTGTAAGGCACCATGGATAAGTCCTGATGCAGTTGGCTGACTGGGAAGGATCTGTGTGGAGGCAACATGTGAACTGAGGGTCATTGGCCCAGCCTCCAGGGCTGGGTTTGAAGATGCAGCTGGTGCCGCACCAGCCAAAGGAGCAACAGTTTTGGTCATAGTAATAACCTGGTGATCAGTGGAGTGTCTGGTCAGAGTAATAGAGACAGCTAGTAAGGAGAGGACAGCCGGCCTCCTAGAGCTAGGATCTGTCCAATCCAGGACAAGAGAACTGGTAAGAATGGAGGACAGTGGGCAATGGGGAATGGGGAATCTGAGAAAAAAGCAGGGTAGTAGGGCCGAGTACCAGACAAAATGGAATCCAAGAGACAGCAGAGGTAGCCCAAGAGAAAGGGGAGAACCTGCTATGGGCCTCTTAGCTTCAGACACTCTCCGCACCATGGCCTGTGTGGGCTCGGGCATTGGAGAGGACTGAGCCCAAGGGTGGGGGCACTGACAGATCCAGCTGTGGAATCTGGGAAAGGCAGGGGCAGAGGAAGCCAGGAGGGGCTGATGAGGACCAGCTGCTCTCTTCCCCCAGAGCAGATGGGAAGCCAAAATACCAGCACACCATTTATATCATCCATGGCAAAGTCCACATTTATTTCCTCCATGGTCCCATTGTCCATATTTAGCATAAATCAGAACAGCATAAAGGGAAACTACAGGCCCTTTTCTAAAGAATAAAGCCTCACTGGCTTTATTCTTGCCCAGGGCAGCTATGTTGGTGGGTCAGTGTTGTGAGGTGGGTGACTCTACAGGGCATAAGCCCTGATTCAAACCCAGCAGCGTCACAGCCTTGGCGCAAGAGCTTCCCATTTTTGAGTCTCCTCATCCTTGATAAGGAAATGACAAGACCTGTTCTCTCAGTAGCACCAGATACCAGACCTGGAAGGGCTCGCAGAGGTGCCTTGGAAGGCACAGCTGGGAGGCTTCCGAGGTATGGGATATAGCAGCCCCGGCCTTGCGAAATGAAGTGAGGTCAGCACAGACTAAGCAGACCAAATCAAATCTTTGATGGTTGAGTGATTTTTTAAAATGATTGCAGGTCTGCACAATTTAACAGGACTACCCATAGTGGCTGAAAACATTTTTCAGAGCAGATCAGATAAAGCCAAGTTAGAAATTGGTCGTCGCTGTAAATCAAGTGGTACGCTATCAATGACCCAGATTTCCCCAGAAGTTTTCCCACAGGAAGCAAAAGAAAAACCACTGTGTGGCTGCCGAGTCTTGATTTGTCAGGAGCAAAGAGATCGACACAACATTAAAAGATGGCTCTTCTCTCAGCTTGCCCTAATGAATTGGGGTCCCCTTAATTCAGAAGCCAGTGAGATGTGTAAATCACTCCTATAGAATAAATGGTCAGATTTCAACCCCAGTTGGCAGCAATCTATAACGGCTCCTGGTTGCATTGTTCTCCTGTTAGCTTAGCTCACAGAATGCTTGGGTCATTGCTGAAGCCACTGCTTTTCAATGCCTCACACTGTGAGGTCAGTATTTTTCCCATTTTCTGCACAACCCCCCTCACCCACCCCAGGCCCAGGAGGGTAGGGATGAGAAATGGTATAAAAAGAGGACTTGTTATGGACTCTGAGCTGAAAGGTCTAGAGAGCTGGTCCTGAAGCAGAGATGTGGATGGGTGCTCTCATTTGCCCTATAGGAAACAGGGCCAATCACAGTGGTCTAGTCCCAGGAATCCTGGAAGAACTGGGAGCCAAACACTTCTCATCTGTACTGTGTCAGGTCTACAAAGCAACGTAACAAGCTACACCCTGCACCTGGGATCCTCCTTGATCCACCTGGTTCCCCACCTGCTACTATATCAACCTTATCACTCCCATGTTCTGAACCCTTGGGCCTACAGCCTACTTTGACCCACCTTTGGCCCTTTGGGTTTGTGTGACTACCCTGATTGGGCTGACCCACTCCCTGGCTCACATACCCTGAGGTGTAGGACGAATTTAGGGGGTCCTTGGTGATACCGCAGAGCTCCCAGTTCCACATTAGGACATAGTGGGTGAGCATAGTCAACACAAAAATAAGCACCCAGCACACACTTGTACCTCCACCTGAAATCTGCATGATTCCGTTGCACTGCTATGCTGTATGCACATGAAGTGTAAATACGTATGTCCTTAAATGTACTCTTGCCATACAAGTGTCAGTGATGGAGTTCTCAAGTGAAGAAAAATCTAGAAACACTAAAGTACAGGCCTGGAAACCCTATGTGAGTGATTGTGGGAGGTTTCTAAGCCTCTGGATGCCAAATTTGAAGAACTTTGTAATAGCCAGATGTAAAGATGCAATATTTGGTCCTAAGAAGAAGTGAGCTTCCTGTCACTGGAAGAATTCATTCATTCTCATCATTTACTCATCTGCAGAGTACATGTTGGTAGCCACTGGGTGCTGGGAATTCAAGGACGGCCCAGTGGAGTAGATGGACCGTGAGTATTCTGAAAGAGAGCAGCATGGTCACAAACTAGGAAGTGTCAGGGCTAGATTTGAACACACGTCTATATGACATTAAGACTTGTCTATCAGCCACTAAACTACATGATTTCCCAAGCATTTCCCTGTAACTAAGGGGAAGGTTTTGAGCTAGGATTGATGAGAAATGATGGGAAGATGGACAAGTTTTTACGAGGTAAAGTGTTTGGATTTTATCCTGTGGGTAATGGGAAGACTCTCAGGGAGTGATCGCATTGCGTGTGCTCTTCTGAAGGAGAATTCCACTGTAGTACCAAAAGTAATTTGACTTGGGAGAGAGGGGGGCTGGGCAGAAAGACCACTGAGAGTGATTTCACTGGTCTGGTAATGAAGTACTGATATCCTGAAGTAGGAGAGTAGCTGTGGAGGGGGTGAAGAAGGCTGGACGTGATAGTTATGAGGTTGAATTGACGGATCTTGGAATGACTAAGGTGGGAGAGGTATGGAGAAAGACAGGTGCTAGACAGGTGTTTAGCCCAGATAAGTGGATGGGCTGTTGGTATTCATCGGGGTCGGGAAGGTATTTGCGGGGAAAGCGATGAGTTTAGTTTGGATGTGCTAAGATTATGTCGCCTTTGGGAAATGCATGTGAGATACCTGGTAGGACATACGGGCCGAGAACTCAGGAAGGAGATCTTGTGTGGGGATTTTAAAGATCTGCAGATAATCGTAACTGTAGCTGAAGGAGTGATTGAGGCTATCCGGGCGGAGAATGTGGTACATGAAGTCAACCTGATGACTCACGTTTAAGGGATGAGGAAGGCCAGTGAGGTAGGCAGGGAATCAGGGCAGGTGGGAGGGGGGCGGGGAGGATGAAAGAGAAAGATTTCAAGAAGGAGGGAGTGATGCACAACACTGAAGGTTGACAGGTAGTAATGTGATCTCTGGAAATAACGTAATGGAAGGAACCCAAGTGGAGGGTCACTGGTGGCCCTGCAAGAATGGAAACGCTGGTTAGACTGGTGGGGTGTGGAGCTGCATGGGGAGGAAGTGAATGAGAGGAATATTGAATGAAGCCTTTCTCTCCCCAAATGGTGTGATTGTGGGGAAATAAAGAAAAGAAGTGAATGTTCGGTGGGTGAGGGCAATCAAGATTATACGGGTAGCTGTTTTAAATGAGAGGAAGCCGAAATTCTGAGGGGCAAGAGCAAGTTGACAATAGGGAAACAGAGGGAACACTGCAGATGAGTGGAAGGAAAATTGATGGCACGCACTCTCTGAGAGATCATGAAGTGATGGAATTCAAGGTACTAGTGATTAGCTTTTTGTGTACAAGCAGAAAAGAAACCCAAAACCAAAAATAAAAATCCCATATGGAGTTCCTACATGAGCTAAGCATAGGCTTGTGCTGGAGAGGAAGTATCTTCTGCGGGCACCAGAGAACTGACAAAGAACAGGTACAAAGATTCTAGACAGTGTGGAGAGCCCACCTGAGGCAGCAGACCTCAGATTGGGGGTAGCGTCCTCTTGCCCGGTGTTAATGATCTTCTCCAGCACACTGTGGCACCCTACTGGGTTTTTAGTCTTGGGAAATCAGGATGAACGCCTAACTTGACTTGGGATTTTTCTGGGTGGGTCTAGATCAAGGTTAGCGGAGAGGAGATCGTCAAGGAACTGTGGGGTGACTCATGCACGCAAACACTGAGGTCACCCAGCATGATGGTGGGATTTGATACGGATACTGGGAGCCAAGAAGTGAAGTCATCATCAGTAGAAATGAGGAGGTGCCTAGAAGAGCAGTTGGTGACAGAGATGATAAGGTGATAGGGTAGACCAAGGGAATGAGGGAGACTTTTTCCAAGAGGTCAGAGGAGTCACAGTCTGGAAGCAACATTAAGAAGTAAAAAAATTGCCAAACCCACTTCCTGATCCTGATACAGTCTGTTTTTTTTTTTTTTAAAGCCCTATTTTAAAAACTCTTCTGTACTGTTCACTGAATCTGACAACCACCAGTTTGCCTGGAGGTGCTATCAATATCTTAGAAAAAAAATGCTGTAGGAAGTAGCCTATTCTTAGCTTTTTTCAACCAGATTTACTCACCTCTACTGAATTTTCCAAATCAGTGAGTCCATTTTTAAGGAATAAATCTTAGGCGCAAGAAATGGTAGGAGTTCAATGATATGCACCATCACACTAATCTTTTCATCAAACTAATCTTACAGATCTCTGGTTAAAATTTAGACAGCAGTGGATACTTAAACCTGAAAACATTCCAGTTGGCACTTTTGTGGCCTCTTGACTGACACTTGGGCACAGTTGCTGGCCTCTTGGTCTGATCTGAGGCCAATTTTGAACTAGGAATACCCCATGCGCACTCATGATGTCCTGTTATCTTTAACACACGCCTGGCATCTGAACCTGCCTGTTAGGCTAAGAATCATCCGACCAGAGAAATGTAAATAGCTGTGAATCACAGAGGTGGCAAATTTCCTGTAAAAAAAAAAAAAAATCCTTCTAGACCTCTATAATTAAAGAGTTCATAGACCTATTACTCAGATTTTTTTTTTTAAATCTGAAAAACTAAAGCAAAAAAACCCAAACCCACTGGGGTTTGTGGATGTGGATGATATAGGCTTGTGTACATTTGCAGTGGCAATTGGTACAGATGTTGAAAATTGGGACCTGGAAGCAAAAAGTTGGTCACCTCCAAGCCCATAGGGGTGCTCAGAACTCCTTAACACGTCATAGTGGTGACCACTGAAAGTTTTGTGACTTGACTTACAGCGAGGAAGGTAGCACAGCTGTAAACCAGCTGTATTTCATTTATGCTTGGACACAGGGCCCTTTTGTCTGTTCCAAATGTTCTTGGCCCCCTCCCTCAATCTCATGGAGTTTGGTTGTTAGTGGAAAAGTAGTTGTTGAAATATAGGTTCACTCTTGCTGAGCCTGCCACTCACCAGGACTTCTGGGGGGGACCTCTGGGTATTGGATTTAAGACAGCGAATCTTGCTTGTGATATGTGCCAAGGTAGGGGAATCATTCAGCGGGCTGACCATGTGTTCATCTGTGACTTCATTCATAGAAAAGCCTGGATTGCTGAGGTTAAGGGCTGGCTTCCCAGTTGCCTGGGATCACAAAAGGATGTAGCGCCGCCTGGTGGAGGTGATTTATTAGCATGTGTTCTGCCTCTCCTTTTTTTAGGAAATTTTTTAATTAGCAAGATGTTAGCAAATATGTTAGTGAAGGCATTTATCAAATGCGGGTAGCCGTAAAACAAAAAGATACAGATAAGCCATCAAAAAATTTTAATTGCACAATGTTTTAATGGCGAAAATAACGACTTTGAACCACAGCACCTTACAACCACAGGGGCTGTGGGGTTCATGATATAGAAACTAAAAGTTGTGGTTATGTGGTTATTTTTTTTTTTAAATATATTTTTTAAAGCTTTATTTATTTATTTATGATAGACAGAGAGAGAGAGAGAGAGAGAGAGAGGCAGAGACACAGGAGGGAGAAGCAGGCTCCATGCCGAGAGCCCGACGTGGGACTCGATCCCGGGACTCCAGCATCGTGCCCTGGGCCAAAGGCAGGCGCCAAACCTATGTGGTTATTTTTGAATGAAAGGAGAGGGGTTGAGATCGGGATGGAACTCATGGAGAGGCTTCTGGAAGAGGGTGACAAGTTCCATTGATTTTTAACCGGGTGGCGGTTATAAGGGTGTTTGTCTCATAAGAACTCATGTAGCTCAGTAATGATTTTATGATCTTTTCTGGGTCTGTATTTAATTTTTTTAAAACAAGTAAAAAATATATGGGAAATTTTGACCAATGCACCACTACCTAAATTTATAGCCCTTTTTAAGAGAAACCTCAAAAATGCTACGGGTTGTATGGTTTTGACACTATTTCATCATACTTTCAAAATAAAGCGTAGGTACTGACAAATACCTGCACCGACAGGTTTGGGGGCATCATTCAAACTTAGTAAGTTGTCTGCCTCAGTAGACGTATTGTGCTTTTTACTAGACTGTGTACTTTTGTCCTGTTGTGTGTTTGAATCTGAGCTTTCTTCTTCTCTGTGGCACAGATGTTCCTTGTCTCAGCTCCTCAAAGAAGTCCAAATTCAGTAATGACCTTAGAACATCTGGTTGCCATGGAAATGGCCATTTGGGTTATAAATTCATTTTTGTAACCGGTCAGAGAGAGAAACTAAGAATTACTTAGGAAGGCATGAGCCGGTTAGAAAAATCCTTCATAGAGCCCCAAATTCAGAAAAATTACATTTTGTTTCATAAGTGAGCTGTGAACAGGTGCATGAGTAATGCTGAAATATTTGACTGCTTCCTCTAATGGGGAAAACTCTTACCGAGCATTTTACAAGGAGGAATTATTTCCGAGTGATAGAAGTGATGGCAAATCAACATTGGGTTGTAATATCAAATCGAACACAGTTTAATTCTGAGTTATTCAGTCGTAACTAAATTTCTTCAAGACATAATGCATTTAAAATTTTACCTTAAAGAAAATCTCAGAAAAAAAAGCTTTCATGGGATCCAGATGAGGAATGAGAAAAAGGCAATGAAGTTGAAAGGCTCAAATTGATTCCAGAAGCACTTTGCCAAGTTTCTGTAATTTCTCATTAGCTATTTGGAGGTGGGGGGTAGTGATAGCTTGGGAAAAGCAAGGATTCTTATCTAGGTTCTCAGGGTAGGAAGGGAGATTTTGATTGGTCAGCCTGGTCTCTATTCACGTCTTCTATCTTATCCTGGACAGATCTGTCCCCCATAAGGGAAGAGGACACAATGATAGCACATGTTCCAGGGGCAGCTCCTTCTAGACCCATCATAGAACGCCACCCACCTCCTAGTGGTTTGGATACACACACCCATCAGCAAACACTGAGTTATATGCATGTGTGTGTTCTGCATATTAAGCTGTGTGTTCCTTTTCTCATTCTTCATAGCACTGCTCATACAGAGGTTAGCCGCTGAGTTGGAATATACCGCCCTTATTCATTTGGCATTGTGAGACCACTCAATATCAAAAAAAATCAGCTTTTAAAAAAATTATAATCAAAACGAGAGCACCCCAATAAACATGAACTAGAAAGGTTTTTTTTTAGCATTGTTTGTAATAAAAAATTGGGCACAAGTCAACCAAAGACAAGGGAAATGGTTAAATATGATATGTTCACAGTATGGAACATTATTATGCAGCAGTCTAAACTGTAAAGTCCATCTGTATGTACTGATGTGAAGAAAAGTGTGTAGACATGCACATGCCTTATGTAAATCAAGAAAGGGCCAGGAATTTTAGAGAAGGTAGAGGAAAGGGGCTTTGGTCTTTCCTCTATTGTTAGGATTTTAAAAATATCAAAATGGTGTTCATATGTTACTAGTGTTAATAAAAAAAATTGTCAGCCAGATTTAAACATCTTTGGAATTGACTTTTTATAAGTTATCCTACACCATCTGGGGGTAAATATACCAAGGCAGTTGAAATTGCGACGGTAACTTGGATTCTCATTGGCCCTTTTAATCTAGACTTTTTCAAAGGAGGACTTAGGGGGAAGATCCCCTCATGTGTGTCTGCCTGGGGTACTCTAGAGGTGGATGGATGTTGTAGCCTCAGTCCAGCCTGTTGGTTGATGGCTTACAGCTCGGTCCCATCCCCTCCTACCCACTGTTAGCTCAAGCCCCCTGGATAAGGAAGTGGAATCATTAAGGACCAACCCACCTCAGTGTTTCCTGGAACCGTAAAAGCAGATGCTGACCTACTCTAACATTTCTTACTCAAGATACCACCAGCCCCAGATGAGCCCAACTCATCAAAGACATTGGGCCGATGTGAGCTGCTCCTTTGTCATTTGAATTCTGGCTTATGAGCAGATCTTTTGCCTGAGATTTAGGAAACCTCAAAAGTCTCTTTCAGTTGTCATCTTGGAAGGATCCATGGAGTGACTAGAGAAGGTGGATCCAATCTTTTTCTTTGAACAGCTGTTTGGACAGTGTATACCAGTGCCTTTGTAGACCTGGTTTTCACTGCTGAAGTATTCTCTCCAGGGGCCCATGGAAGCCACCTGCACATTTCAGTTAGAACAGCACGCTGGAGCTCATTTACTTGTTTGCTGCCTGACGATTGTCCTGGCTGGGCTCTCATGTACCCCCAGGAACTCCTAGCTGTAACACAGCATCCTGATTTTAGCCAGAGAAGTCAGTTCTATGTCCATCACCTCAACTTCAAATCATTTCTTAAAGTGTTCTCCTGTCACCGCACCAGGCACGGATTACCACTCCCAACTCCTGTCCCCACCAGTGAAGGTGGTCACCTTGTGAGCTGCCAGGTGGGACCAGGCACAGCCCAAAGCAAGGCCACCAGACATCTCAGTTGGTAGAGTAGGTGCTGAATAGTATCCCTCGAATGGTTGAATGGACAGACATTCATATAACCTGGGTAAGTCAATGGCCTCCCTTCCCCACCAAAGACCCTTTGTAACTGAGCTCCTGGGATCCACCTCCTTTAGAAACCCCTCAGAGGTTATTGTGTATCCTTCCGTTCACGTAGTCGTGACTGATTAAACAAAGACTGATTAAGGACGTACTCTGTGCCAGATACTACGCTTAGTGGTGGGGATATAGCGGTGAGAAATGCCATCATGGACTTCACAATCTAATGAAAAATATATTCTGGGATGACTGTAGGGTGTTGCATAACCCCAATGAATTGGTCACGATGTTCTCCTGTGTTCACTGATTAGCAAAGGACTGTGGGCACCTGCCCAAGGCCTCCAGCCCTGCTTTATCTTCATCTCCTCCCTGGATATGGCTCCTCCTAAGAGGGAGCCCATTCTCTTAAGTACCTTTGTAAACCGATCTTCTTGTGTCAAAAAATAAAAATGACTCGGATTCCATTGCTTATAATAGGCATTTGGACCAAAGGCATTTTGTTGTTTTTAAATGAAAAAATAGTTTTTCATAAGTTACTGTTTTTTCTCCTACACTGGATGCCCTTCTCTTATTCGTCCCCTGCCCATTGCAGCTAATCAGATTTGAAGGGTAAAATAACACCAGACTCATCATCAAATGTTTCATGAGAAATACATTACTTAGAAGCCTGGGGTTCTAAGAAATAGAGACCAGATTGAGCTTGCTCAAGGGTAAAGGGGTGGGGGTTGTTATTATAGAGATGCAGGGGTATCTCACAGAATCAGAAACAGATATATGCCTGGGCCTAAGGAGAATATTAAATCTGGAAGGCAGAACGTCACTGGAATCCTTTCTCTGTATTTTCTCATCTCATCTTCTTCATCTATCCATCTCCTGCCCTTCTCTCTTTCCCCTCCTCTTCTTCCTCTCTCTCGCTCTCTCAGTATCTCTCTCTACCTAGCTTCCTCGCCTTTGTGATGCATACAGTCAATCAAATATGATGGCCTCACAGTTTCTAAGTTCATATGTTATAGGCCCAGCCACACCACAGAGACTCCCTTCAAATCAGGTGTGGTCAGGGGTCAGAGTCCCAGTGTTTCAATATGGCTCCTGGAAGTCACTCTTCTGGATGTGGGTTAGCTTCTAGAGAAGGGGGACACATATGCCCAAAGGCATCTAGTATGCCTGGGTCTGCACACATAGACACACTTATAGCCCGTGTGCCAAAATCCCTTTCATGATTGCTATACATTTAACTGGAGATGGTCGGATGGGCTCTGCCCTGAACCTATGTGAGAGGATGTAGTTCTGACTGAAGCTGTAGGATTCACAGGGTTCTTGTGCGGTTCTAGGAACAGCCCTAGGTTCTAGTCACGGATCCACCATGAAATAACTCAAGAATCTTGGACAAGTCCTTTTCTTGGCTGAACCTTCAGAGAATTAGAACCAGCCTTTACTGAGTACCTACCTAATGGTGTGCTGAGCACTTAATGCTTGTCATCTCCTTTAAACCTCACTCCAGTCTTCCAAGGTCAGTAGTGTCACCAGCATTTTACAGATTTTAAAAAACCTTGAAATTCAGAGATTTTGGAGGGATTTGAATTGGATCACTTATTTAAAACCCAACGGGCCCGGATGTGTATTCTCCTAGGCATCTACAATGGTTTGTTTCATGAATCATTTTGTCACGGCAACTTACTCTCCAAATTAATGAGATACATTGCATTCATTCCAGTTTTCCTAATGTGATAGGCCATAATGCTTTCTATCCCTATTCCTTGAATTTTTATGCCAGGTATGGGGTGGCCACGTGTATCTCTTCAGGATTCATCCAGGCACGAAATTCCTTGCATCAGCACACTATTGTACAGCCTGCTTCTGTTTTACTCATCAACTCTCAGTCAATGATTTATTGACAGCTCAAACAAGTGGCTCATTCATGTGAGTTCGTGATTTGTGAGTGATAGCACACTTCCCTGCCTAGTGTCTACCTCATTTCAAGTGGGTTCTGTAATATAAAAGTGATAGATATACAAATAACTCTACCTATTGTACAACTGTACCATCAGCCGGAGATTTTTATTTGACGTTTACCATTATTTCCCGAAATAGGAATTTGTTTCATAAAGAAGATGAGTTCACACAGAGAAATTACACCTTGGGTTTTCTTTTTCCTTTCTTTCTTTTTTCTTAAAAAATGTTTTATTTATTTATTCATGAGAAAAACACAGAGAGAGGCAGAGACACAGGCAGAGGAAGAAGCAGGATCCCTGTGGGGAGCCTGATGAGGGACTCAGTCCCAGGACCCTGGGATCATGACCTGAGCCAAAAGCAGATGCTCAGCCACTGAGCCACCCAGGTGCCCCAACCTTGGGTTTTCTTAAGAAATGGTGAGTGTTGTGACATTGGGTTCATGGGTTCACATTTTCTGATCCTGTGGAAAGAATAATACCAGTACATGAATCTAATAATGGAAGGGGGTAAAGTGAGTCTTCGGGAACCGACCTAAAACAAGTTCAATTTATTGTTATCAGAAAATGAATCTCAAAAGAGTCCTCCTGGAAGGTGGTGATGTGGCAATGTGGTGTACAGGTTTTTCTCTGAATGGACTCTTTTATTCCAATTTGTCAGAAGAGATGGAAGAAATATGATTTGTTTTATAATGCTTTAGTTATTGACTTCATAGGAGTTCGCTTTCTGCTGCAGCTCTTGTTCACAGCCACTAACAAGTGTCCAGAGGAGATATTGCTTAATTATATAAATAATTTTTTTAAGAAAGTGAAAACTCCCTATGGTTAAACTTATACAGGTAGGCTCTGTTCTCTCCCTGGATGCCCACCTCACTTCTCCATTGGATTGGGGAGCACATACCGTGTTGCACCACCCTCTCCTATGAAGCTCTATGCCATCCTTTCTCCTCTCCTTTGTATTGCATAATACAAGGTGTGTCTTATTATATCCATAGCGCTTAGTGCATCTGTTGTCTTCTCATCTGCTTTCCTCTATTAGTGAGCACCTTGAGAACTAGGAGTGTGACCTGTTTATCTTGGTTTCCCCAGCACCTTGCCAAAGAGCACAGCATGTTATAGGCTCCTGTGGCAAATGCAATTCGAAGCATCATGGGACTGCCCTGCTCACTGTGGATGGAGGACTCAGAGGTTTCTGAGTTCTCTGCCTGCCACAAAATTCTGGGCTGAAAAAAATATGAAGTGTTCCTTTCTACACACAAAAAAAGTCTTCCATTTCACAATCTCAGGACTGAGACAACCATCTTTGCTGGACAATCAGGTCCACTTATAAAAATCAATCCATCAGTCAATTAGTATTTTTTATGAAAAGAGTCAATACAAAATAAACCTTGATTTATAATTTGATCATGCAAACATTTGACGAGCTCAGTTAGACAAACAAAAAACTGAAAAAGACAAAATCGAAAGGAGAAAGAATGACCTATTTGAATTGTGTGAATGATTCTTCATGAGCATATATTCCGGTGGGTATGGAGTGGGAGACTGATGAATTTACTGAAATCCCTACTGGCTTCTGTTTATGATTTAGTGTTTAAATATTTGGATATATTTTTCATGCCTTCATGGCCCCTAGACATAAGCCAGATATCTTTATTTGGTGGTCAAACAGGCAGCCCGGGTGGCTCAGTGGTTTAGCGCCGCCTTCAGCCCAGGGTGTGATCCTGGAGACCTGGGATCGAGTCCTTTGTCGGGCTCCCTGCATGGAACCTGCTTCTCCCTCTGCCTGTGTCTCTGCCTCTCTCTCTCTCTCTCTCTCTGATGAATAAATAAATAACATCTTTAAAAAAAAAAAAAGATTTTATCTGGTGGTCAAGCCATGCCCTGGTTCACAGGAGAAAGAAAGAGGTGACTGTTGGACTCCAAGCAAGGCACTGTGCTGGAGGCATTATAAACATTTTAAGGGATTTAATGGGCAATTTGGGTGATAGATGATTTTCACCTTATACACTGACTGGAAACTGAATGTGACTTTCTTGGAGAGGCAAAATTTGTTGTGCAGATAGACTTCAGGATTGGCGGGCTTAGTGAACCCATCACGTAGATCAGTGGAGCTGAAGGGAAGGTTGGGGAGGGTCTGGTTAGCCCACCAACCCAAGGGCTTGTGCTGATGCTTGATCAACAAAACACATCGGAGCCTTGGATTCTGACCTTGGTCTGGCTGCCAGCTGGGGTTGAATAAAGCCTTTTCATGCCTGCCTTCCCTACCTCAGTTAATGGGGTGGGGTGGGAGTGGGTGGGTGGGGGAAGGATCAGAGGTGAGAACTGCTAAGGAAAAAGAGGAACAGCAGAAGCCAGGCAATGGCTCCATTCACTGAGGAGAAGAGAGTGTATATATTTAATTTTAACTGAAAAGGCCCAGCCAGTAGTTTTAAAGCTGGGTTGGAATAACAGAATGGCCTTGTGGGAGAGGAAGAGAGAAGAGGATGCTTGGTTTTAGTGTCTTCTCTGCATTGTGTGTTGTATTTAATACTTGTGACAGTCTTAAGTGGAAAGGACAGTTCTCTTCGTTTTACCCACGATACATCTGAAGCTCATGGGCTGTGGAAGGCCACACAGTCAGCATGATGGAGTCTAAATCAGAACCCAGGCCTGTCTATTCAGAGTCTACAGTCTTCTCACTGTAGACTCTTAAAATTGGCAAAAGTTGAAGGCCAGAGGGAGACTCCTGCATGCTACCCCAGATGCAGTCAGAACATCAGGTTAGGGGTTGTGTGTCAGGAGAATGGGAAGATTGTGAGTCTTTGGGTCCCCAGAGCCTTGGAAGAAAAAACCTGCCATTGGGATTAGGAAGCGTTCAGTCGGAGGTGAGGTGTTTAGTAGGAGTTTCCAATGAACCCTCTTCTTTCTCGTGGAGAGCTGTTTTTAGTTGTTTATAATTGATGCCACCTAGCATTTCTTGATAATAGTTGGAAAATATTGAGGTTTGCAGTGCTTAAAATAGTCAGTCCATTTTCTCTGATGAGCCAACTCTCTAAGTCAGTATAGAATTCTATCTTTTTGATTGCTGAACCAGTCTTCTTTTGCCTTGGTAGAGAAAATGACCTAAAAACTCCTTGTTTTGGGTGACTTGAACTGTCAATTAAATTTTAAAAGCCAATTATTTCTAAGCAGTAGAGCCTTACGAATTCCAGAGTTGCAGACTGGAAGCCAACCAACCATCCAAAGTGTAAAGATTTCCTTTTTGGGGGAATACTCAGATTCTTTCCATTTTATTCCAACTCCAGTGCCCCACCTCCATTCACAGACATAGACACAAGGGAAAGTTCATTCATTGGCAAGGTTGAGCAGGTAAGGATTCAGCACATGAAGAAGCAAGATCCTGAGCTTTCATGGGGGGAAGTGCAGAGCATGCTTGTGGAGGGTGGTTTTGGCTGCATGAAAGGTTCTGGAAGAGCTCCAGGCTCGAGGTTTGGCAAGTCTCACTGGCTGAGTTCGAATCCCACCCAGTTCAGTTACTTGCTAATATGTAAATGTGGCCAATTACTTAATGTTTCTAAGACTTGGCTTTACTCTCTGTGAAATAGGATTATGGTAGCCATACTCACTTCATAAGGATGCTGTGTTGCAAGGAGCAAATGAATGGTCCATGTGAATAGGGTAGCACAGTGCAGGGCTCACATTTGATGCTCAATTGATGTCAGTTATTAGCTCTTTGGAGCTTTCTTACTTCAGTCTCAGAGGTACATTAATCCTTCTTTCCTGCCAAATGGTAATCTGCCATTTTCAAAAGAAATGCTCAATTTTAAGTTAAGAAAAATGTACCTAGAAATCCAATTTCTGATTTCATTTCTATGCCTTAACAGAAAAGCCCAAATACCTTAAAAGAGTTCCACGAGGGGCACCTGGGTGGCTCAGTGGCTGAGCGTCTGCCTTCCGCTTGGGTTGTGATCCCAGGATCCTGGAATTGAGTCCCGCGTCAGGCTCCCCGCAGAGAGCCCACTTTCCCTCTGCCTATGTCTCTGTGTCTCTCATGAATAAATAAATAAAATCTTTTAAAAAAAGAGCTCTGAGAAATACGGATTTCTGATCTAGAAAATTCTTTATCAGTAGCAGTGAAGAGCTTTTGCAAGCCCCAGAGTTCCCTTATGCCAACAAAACCATTCCCCAGTCACAGATAGTCTGACATAGTTTCATTGTAGTTCTCAAATGGGCAGAGCTTGTTTAAAATGCGTGTATCTGAGCCCCACCCCTAGAGAAGCTGATGGGAGCCTGGGCTAACTCTGATGAGGCAGTTAGTGAGACAGCACTTTGAGATATCCTGCCCTAGGCCTTTGGGTTCCTCGCATTCCCACAGCACCCATCTCCCCGGGGCAGGTGCCCTTTGGTCTTTCTCATGGTGGAGGAAGGTGAACCACTCTACTAAAGACAAACTGTCTCACCTTTTAAAATTGACTTCTCATCCATGTACTGAGCACCTACTGGGTGCTAGTCACCATGATGGGCCTGGAGTTGACAAAGATGAATTTAGCATGCCATGTGCTGACGTGGAGCTCACAGGCCAGCTGAGGACCCCCAGAAAAGGCCTTCCATGTATAACGAAGGTGCTCACAAAGGATCGTGAAATCAGAGCTGGACCAGACCACCCTGGCCCCCTAGGGCCAGCACATAGGTCCCAGGTTCTGGTCTATGGGCTCACCTAGTATGAAGACTCCCTTGAGCATCAAGGGATGTTTCAAGCATGACTCATTCAGGAAATTCTTGGTATACATGGCAGGACAATTATTCATTGTGTGGGACTGCGCAACACACCAGAGGATATTTAGCATCTCTATCCTCCCAACACTAAATGACAGCTGTGCCCCACCCTGTCATCATGACAGTCTGGGAAGGAAGTGCTACCATGCATTTCTAAACATCCCCTGGTGGGATGATACTGCCCCAGGTTGAGGACCTCCCTCCAGTTTAGCTCCTTCTCCCTCTGTCTCTAGCTTTGTCCCTCCTTAAGTGACCACCTCCCTCCAGGGCCATACTTTCTTGGGGCTGAGCTTGAAGTTGATATGTTTTAAAATGCAAATAAGTTAACATAATGTCAACCAAGGGGAAAGAAGAGTCATTTTATAGCAGAGAGAAGCCAGTTGGGATTAAGAAGTTCCTTAATCACCTGTGATTTTTTTTCTATAAAGAAAAATCATCTTACTTCTTTCCAATGATGTGCAGATGAGAGTCTTAGAGTTGTCTCAATCAGTAAATATAATTTATAATCATATAAATAATAATCAGCATTTCTCAGGATGTCCAGTTGTACAGAGTCTGAGGCCGACCGTTAGTTGATGTGAGGAGCGGGGCCAGGGGATGGGCCTTGGAGAAAGGAGGGGCCAGCCTGAAGCCCTGACTTGTGGGGTGTCTCCTTTCTGCCTGAGATCACCACATTTGGAAATCAAGCCAAGGTGACAGCTTTTGTCCACTGCGTGTCACCATGTGCCAGGCACTGTGTTGAGCATGGAGAAGGACCTCTTAAATCCTCATAACAGCCAAAGCTTTTGCATCTTACAATTGGGGAAACTGAGGCTTAGCAGCCAAAGTTGGACAGCTGGGAAGGATCGAACTGAGATTCATTTTAGGCTGTTCAGATCCAGATCCAGGACTCTGAACCACGGTACCATCCATCCACCTTCTCACCCATCTTTTGCTAAATTCGCCTTTTATTATTACTTACAGATTTAGTCTCCTTCCCCCCAATCTCAAATTCTTCAAAGAGGAGCAGCACTTTTCATATAAGCTCTTTGTTCTTATACGGGGGAGGGAGGGTTTGTTCACTTAGTTGCTGTTGCTGTTTCATTTAACCTTTTTTTTATTTGTGAGATCTGAGACCATACAAATCCTAGAAGAGACTGCAGGCATTAATTTCCCTGACATGGGAGGGGTCTCCACTTAGATGGCTCAGCTGTCACAATGCCATGGTGCTGGCTTCTCTGACTGCTCAGATTTGGGCCATGGAAGCTGGCATTTAATTTTAACAGCCTGATAGATGAGAAGAGGCAGCGAGACATGCTGGCAGGGGAGGAAGGACAGGGAAGGGTGACATAAAAGGAAGGCTGGAGCTGGCATGGAGAGACCTGAATTTAAACCCCACTTTAAAATTTACCCACTGGATGACATCATGCATGCTCAAATTCTCTGGGTCCATTTCCTGTTCACATGTGAAGCAGGGATAGCATTATCTACTTACCTATTGGGCTGTTGTGATAATTCAGAGCAAGGAGACAGTGAGATCCAAAGAGGACAAATGCCCCCCCGCCCCGCCCAGGGGTGAACAAGATAATCCTTAGGAGTGGTGTGAGAAAATTTGAGCATTTCTTTCTTTTTCTTTTTTTTAAGATTTTATTTATTCATGAGACACACAACACAGAGAGAGACACAGGCAGAGGGAGAAGCAGGCTCCCTGCGGGGAGCCCAATGTAGGACTCGATCCCAGGACCCTGGGATCATGACCTGAGCCAAAGGCAGATGCTCAACCACTGAGCCATCCAGGCCTCCCAAATTTGAGCATTTCTATTTATTTTTTTTTTAGTAAGAAATTAAGCTGCACTGATATTCAATATAAGGATTGATGCTGATACCCACAGCATGCTGTGTGTTCTCGGCATGTCCTGAAAGGAAAGAGGGGAGTTCCAGAACCAGAAGGGGGTGGGCAGCTCTGTCCTCATTCAGCACATTGTGTTGTCTTGCAGTTCATCTCCGCAGGTGACGTGGGCTCACAGAGTTCATGATCCATTTTAAACTGCACCAAATTGGAGATGTGACTTACAAAAAGTTTTTGCACAGACAGTATGAATTAAAAGCTGATACTAATAATATCCATATAGACAGAGCTAACACTTCTCCTTCCGGATGGAATTTTTTTTGTCAGCTTCAGCTAGATGTTGAAAACAAAGACAGGCTAATCATATCTGATAAGAAGTTGGCCCCAAGAAATTAAAAGTTATCAAGACTCTTTGAAATAAAGGTTTATATCTACTCTCATTAACAGTTCTCTTACTTGTTCATTGATTTAACATGTTGCTTATTTCATCTACAAATTATCCATTTTAAAAGCCCACTTTGTGCAGTCTATAATGTGTGCATTAGTTCAGTGGTACACATATATATTATGTTATATAATAATATAATATAATATATTATATTATTTGTATACATGCAGATGGTATGAACTGAAAATATTTTATGGATAAATGCGTGTGAACAAAATTGAAGGCCAGGGGCATCTGGGTGGCTCAGTTGGGTAAGCATCTGCTTTTGGCTCAGGTCATGATCCCGGGGTCTTAGGATAGAGCCCCACATCGGGCTCTTTGCTCAATGGGGGTCTGCTTCTCCCTTTCCCTAGGCCTGCCGTTCCACCTGCTTGTGTTTTCTCTCTCTCTCTCTCTGTCAAATAAATAAATAAAATCTTAAAAGAAAATCGAAAGCTGCTGTGTGTAATATATGTGCAGGGCCTGGCATAAATGTTAATTTCCATCCTCTTCCCCCCTGGCATAGAGTCTGTAATACTGAAATGGGCCTTCCTGATTTCTGGAAGACGGTGCATCTAAAGCTAACAGCTGTGCTCCCCGAGGCCTGGCCCCATCCCAGCTGCTCATGCTGAGCCAGGATGAGGCCAGCTGGCTGCCTAACGGTGGTCCTCCTCTGTCACCACTGCACATTTGTCACAACTCTGGCATTTAACCACCAGACACAGCCAAGAGGACAAACTAAGATTCAGTCCTGTAGTTCTTGTCTGCAGCAATCACTCCCAGTTTTCTGGATGGTCAGACACAAAAACTATACTTTTTCATATTTGGGGTCTACTCCTCAAACTAGCTTCGAACCATTCATTTCTTGGTAAATCTGCACTCGGGATGCAATTGCTCTTCCAGGTGATAAGAGCAGATTGTAGTAGCTCACATTTGCTGAGCGGGGAGTATGGCTACCCTTTGGCTTCACACTCTTCCAGAATGATTTAATTGTCACGACAGCCACATGATGAAGCTCTGCTGCTAGCTCCATTTTACGCATACAACTCAGAGAGAGGTTTAGTAATTTTACTAAAGGAAAGTAAGCTAAAGGTGGAAGTGAGGGTCTTAGAGTCTCATTGCTCCAAGAGTCATTTTCTGGTTGCAAAATCCGTTTTGTTAGGAACAGAGGGGATGTACCTCCTATACCCTCAGGTAGAAATGCCCTAAACGCAATGTGGTATCCTGGATTGGATTCTGAAGTGGAGAGAAAGGGCATCGATCTAAAAAAATAAAAATAAATTTTAAAAAAAGGTAAATCCCAAGAGTCCATAGTTAATTAATAGCTCTATGTTCCTGTGGACTTGGTTTTGACAATGGGACCGTGTCGTGCAAGATGTTGGCATTCTGGGAAGCTGGGTAGGTAACGCTTATAGGTGGACTTTCTGTACTTCTCTCCATAACATTTTTATCAACCTAAAATGACCCTAAAACTGAAATTGCAGGGGCAGCCCGGGTGGCTCAGCAGTTTGGCACCACCTTCGGCCCAGAGGGTGATTCTGGGGAACTGGGGTCGAGTCCCACGTCAGATTCCCTGCATGGAGTCTGCTTCTCTCTCTGCCCCCCGCCTCTCTCTCTGTGTCTCTCATGAATAAATAGATAAAAATCTTAAAAAAAAAAAAACTGAAATTGCATGTAAAAATGGAAGCGCCAAGTTCCCATGTGTATGTTTGTGGACACGCATGGCTTGCATGTGTGCATGTGGATGGTTGTGCGTGTGCTAAGCTCTTGCAACCCACTCTGCACGTTCCTGTGCAGCCGCTGCTGTGCCCGTGGGCTACGTGACTCAAGCTGCAGGGCTTTCCCACCCAGCTGGGAACTACAAGGGGCCCAGCCAGAGGGAAGCCTGCAGAATGCACACATGACATGCCCTGTTGCTGTCGTGTCACACCTCACCTTTGCCGTAGAAACCCTGCTTCGTGGGTGCTAGTCTTGTCCCCTGGTGTAAATGTCAGGAAGGGGTGTGTGTATATGCTGGTAGGAGGTCATCATGAAGTCAGTCATGAAGATGGACTCAAGTAGGGCTCAGAATGACCAATTTGTATCTTAAACGCTGGTCCCAGGTAGGGCCATTTGCAGTGACCTTTTTGGGGGCAAGTGCATTGGAGGATTCCTCTGCTTTATCTTTCCCTCCAACTCCCAAAAGGAAACTAAGGGCCCCGGGCAATTCTGATCCAACAGGCAAGCCGAGGAGCGGCTGGCCATGGACTTTTGCTTTGTTTCTGAACATGTGTTGATGCCGAGAGAATGTTCTGATTGTCATTCAGCCAATGGCTGTCTCTTGGGCCGCATCGTAAAGCTGGAATGAAGACGGTGCACAATTTAGGCGGGAGCAGTCGCTTCCCCAGATGGCTAGGGGGCCACCATCAAAAGTGCTTGACTTGCTAGAAATTGCTCGATTAACTAGATTCAGGGCTTTTCAGGGTTTCTGGGTTAGACTGTGTTCATTTCGTACTGCTGCTGAGCGTAATTGCTAGAGGCCCCCGGTGAGCAGAGGAGATGGGTATTCAGGCTTTCCTGGGTGACTCTGAGCACGCAGGCCTGGGAGAGGAGGAAAACCCACTCATCTGCATGCTTTCCATGATGAGGTGGAAATACTGGGTGCTGAGAGCCCGGTAGGCTGAGCCCTCACTGGAAACGGAGGGTGCCGGCTGTATGTGTATTTATCCTCTACTACGAGCCAGACACCATTCTAGGCATTGAGAATATAGTGCAGGACAATCAGAAGGTTCAGCCTGGATTGGGTGGATCAGGGTGGTGACTTTGGAGTTGAGATCTGCAGGATGAGGAAGAGGCAGGAGGAGGAAGTGACAGCCCTGATGGGACAGCAGGTGTGTTCTCTCCTGCAGCTCTGGGACCCTTCCCAGAAACCGACAGGGGTAGAGGAGCAGAGGAGGAGTTTGGGGTGGGAGGGCCAGGTCCGTGGGCTCAGGCAGCAGGAGAAGCTCAAGGCACCCAGATAGCAGACACCTGTCTCTAGAGGTAGTGAAGGAAGGGGCAGACTGGAATCAAGGCTGCCATGCAGATCAATCTAAAAAGCCCCCTGGGGGGTGGGCAGCCACCCTGGCCAGGGTTCAGCATCCTATGAGAAGTCTCTGGCCATTGTGGTTCTTTCTTGCTCGAGTCCCCCTCAGCCCCACACGGGCCATTTCTGGCCAAGCTTTGCAATGCAGAATGCAGGCCTTAGGAGGGAGAAGGCCCAAAGCCCAACTCTCCTTATTACTGAAGCCTTGCCTTTGGGGAAGACACAGTGAGGGATCAGGACAGACCTGGGTGCAGATGCCAGTGCCACCCCTCCTCCCTCCCTGTCTGCCCTGGGCACTCTACCCGTTGGCCTCAGTTCCTTCCTCTCCAGAGTAGGGACGATGTAACCTTCTTGGTATTGTGAGACTTAAAATAACATCTGACAGTTCCAGGTGCAGGGACTCAGTGAGAATCCCCTCCCTCCGTCCTCCCTTGCTCCCTCCTTCCCTCTGGCAGCAAGGAAAAGACTTGTGAGACGTGATGATTTTCCTTTAATTGTGACTTATCTACGTGCATCCCCCCCCCCCACCACCACCCAGCAGCACCACTGCTTTCAACACTCCCACAGCTTGTTGCTCAGACTGCAGTCTCCTAGCGCTGTGTCCATAGCAGAGCTCAGGGGTGGTAGTCAGTTCTTGATGTGGTGTAGCCAGGGTCTGTAGACTCCAGCCTGTGGGCCAAATGGAGTACACCGACGTCCATTCGTTTATGTATCGCCTGTAGCTGTACAAGGGCAGAGCTGAGTAGTTGTGGCACAGACTGTGAAGCCAAAGATATTTACTATGTGGCTTTCTACAGAGCAAGTTTGCCAGCGCTTGTGCTGGAAGATAGAGGTCATAGGATATAGGCCCCAATATGGACTCCTTAAAAAGAGAGGGAGGGTGAGATAGGAGAGAGAGAGAAATCTCACTCAGAAGATTTCAGTCTTTTATTTCCTAACAAATGCAATGCTCAATATTAGGTATAACCTATGGGCACTTCCAGCCCCCTGCTTGAAGGCAGGAATCTTCCAAAGATCAAATGCATGGGCCCGAAGCCCCAGGATCCTGGGCTGGTGTTAGTTAATAACTTTGTGGAGAGGTAGACATCTCAAAATGAGCCTAAGCATAAAGCATCCAGCTGGGGATTTGCAGGTAGATACCTCTTCTCTGTTAAGAAATTACTATGTGGTGTCACTTAATATAATCTTGTTTGTTTCTTGGATAACCTGTGTGTGTGTGTAAGTTGGCATTCCCATGTCAAGAAACACGTAATAACACGGGGGCCATTTACGAAGTTTGTGCTTTCCCGTCTTGTCCGATCATTGTCCTTTTCATTCAATGAGACCTTTATCAAATGTCAGCATGAGCTCTTCAGTCTTCCCCCCCATCAGGAATGTGCCTTAACTAAATGCTAAGTTCATGGGAAGTGCTAGAACAAAGGAGAAGTGCTCATTATGTGTAGGGTACCCAGGGAGGCTGAGCCAGTTCAGAGACACCCGTGGGTCTCATGGGCCCTCAGTCGTATGGATTCCCTCTCCTCTTCTCAGGTTGTCATCAGCCTCCAGAGGAGACCAAATAGGGAATCCCATGAGGCTTTGGAGATGCCTGTGGGATCTACTGCCTGCAACTCAAACCTGGCAGAGAACCTACTCAGCTCACCTTTATTTCTTTCCCTCAGTACTCACCAGATGTTATGGGTGGAAACTGCATAGAAGGAATCCATTCTCAGGGATGATCTTTTTCCTAACTATGGTCTTTCTCAATTTTGAAATGTAGTGTAGCATCGAGGCATTTAAATAAATTTTCAAGGCACAAAACTTGTTTACTTTTGATCAAACCTGCATTTGAGATGTTTTCTGTGTTTCTATTTTGAACCCCATCCCCCCGACCTCGTCTGACTTGGTTTATCACCATGTTGTGGGGTACAAAATTGTAATCTAAATGAATTCTAGGAGCCTCACAGGAGGGCTCGAGAGCCCAGACAGTGAGGATGATAAATACTAAAAAGAAGGAGTGTTGACTCTTGAGAGACAGGTGCTCAGTATAAGCTCTACAGCCCTTGTGTCAAAAACCTACTGACCTGTGGCCGAAACCCAGATTTTGAAGAGCGAAGAAAGTAAGGACTTAATTGCAAAAATAGGCAAGTGACTGACCCAGTGCTGAATCCTCAGCAAAATTTAACCAAATAGCTTATTTTGGACTGATGAAAAGGAAGCTCAAACGAGCCAAAGCAGAAGGAACTGCTTCTGAGTCATGGGATTGCCATATGCCCTGCAGTGACTTTCCACCTTTGCTAACATTAAAACTACCTGGGAGCATTCACAGCTTCCAGTGCCTGAACCAATAAGACCAAAGTCTTGGGAGGTGGGGCCTGGGCTTGGTACTTTGTAATGTTCTTCAGATAATCTTAATGGTCATCTCGGGTTGCACACTGTGGGGAGAATTAAGGTCAAGGCGTGGAGGCATCCAGCTAGTTTATGCATGTTCAGAACTGGATGAGACTGGAAGCCAGACGTTGGAAAGAATGAGGTCAGGGCACCACTTACATGGTATTAATAGCCAGACATCTTGAGTCTTGCCCCAAATTGTAGCCAAACTCTGGAGGGTTTTCTGGAGAGAGGTCATGGGGGATAAAGCCAAAGAAAAGCAAAGTCCCATATTTTTTTTTCCATTTATTTATTTATTTTATTTAAATTCAATTTGTCAACATATAGTATAACACCAGGTGCTCATCACATCATATGCCCTCTTTAATGCCCATCACCCAGTTACCCCATCCCCTCGCCCCTCCCCTTCAGCAGCCCTCAGTTTGTTTCCAATGATTAAAAGTCTCTCATTATTTGTCTTCCTCTCTGATTTTTCCCCATTCAGTTTCCCCCTCCTTCCCTTGTGGTCACTTTCACTATTTCTTATATTCCACATAGGAGTGAGACCATGTAATTCTCTTTCTCTGATTGACTTATTTCACTCAGCATAATACCCTCCAGTTCCATCCACATTGATGTAAATGGCAGATATTCATCCTTTCTGATGACTGAGTAATATTCCATTGTGTTTTTATATATATATATATAATATATAATATATAATATATAATATATATACACACTGTATCTTCTTTTATCCGTGTAAAGTCCCATTTGATTCTGAGGCAGACTTGGCACAGATTCCCCACCCACCTCCCTGGCCTCCATGCCACAGCCAATCTCTGGTTAAAGCCAGTGTGGCCAGAGTGGGAAGTGAGCAGGAAAAAGAGACAAGATGAGGTGCAGGAGAGAGGTAGTCAATGCATCATGGGTGCGTTTGCTTTGATTTTATCCCAAATGAAAAAGGAAGTCATTGGATGGTTTATAAGATGCATCGTATTTAACTAATCACTAGCTGTTTAATTTATTATTTTTTTTGTGTTGCATCTATCTCTAGGTTGAATATGCTTTCCAAAAATCTTTGAGCCTATCAAAGATAATTTTCTCTGCATAAATTCTGTATGATAAATGCAATCAATACCTTTGTAATGACCTTCCAGAAAGACCATTCTTATTTGTAATTCTGACCGAGATTAAAGAGAGGGTCTCTTTCTTCACACCCTCTCCAACACAGAACACATGATATTTTAAAATACCCTGTGGGTGTGTAGGAAGGAAGAGAGTACATTTCATAGGTGGCAAATGGCATCCCAGTGCTTAATTTGCATTTCTTTGGTTACTGATAATGTTGAGCATTTCCCCTATATTTTGTTCTTTTTCTGTATTTCAGTGTTCATAGCTTTATTTACAGATCATATAGTTTTGTAAGAACCCTTTATTTACTAACAGTCTTAGCCGTTTGACATATATATTGAAAATATTTTGTCCCAGATGGGCACTTGCCTTTGAGTTGTATGTTTCGTTGGTACTATAAAAACCACATTTTTAAGTTTTATGTAATGAGGTTATATAATGAAGGTTCATACTTTGTGGTTTCTCTCTATGCTTTATGTTTTTAAAGTCTTTTCCCTAAAATCAGATAATGACTGTATTTTCTTATGTTTTCATTTTTTATATTGCTGAAGTCCATCTAGGAATTATTTTAGTAGATGGAAAATTTTGTACTTTTAAACCATGGAGGATGGCAACCACAGCAGAAGAAGTAAACCTTCTTTCATTATAAATAAGTGGGCACAATCCAGCTGTATGATAATTCTGACATTAACAGTGCAAGGAAGAGGGGTATAAACCTGAGTCCTTCTAGAAAACCAATGGAGCCGTGATAGACTTCTGTTCATCAAGTAGAAAAACATCACTTTATTTAAACCTGAAAAGTGCCCTTTTAGGCCCCCAAACACAGAATAATAGTCTGTGATAAATATAGATGACACAAGGATGTTTTAAGAACAGCTTGCAGTTTATTCACAAAGTGGTAGATACTTTCTCTCATTTAAACTCCCCCTGGGTCACTACAGATATAGCTAACAAAGGGGGAAACTGTCAAAAACCCTTGTTAGGTGCTTAAGTCTTATTTTCAACTCAGATTTATGCCATTTAAAACACAGAGAAAATGGTTTGGAGAGGGCAGTTTGGCCTTATTAAAATGTTAAATCCTCATATGTTTTGACTTGGCAGCCTTCCTGCTAGAGATTTACCCTGTGGACACAGCCACAAAAATACATCTAAGATGTATGTAGAAAAAGATTCATTACAGTCCTGTTTATTATAGCAAATAAAATACTGGGAACCCACCTAAATAATCTATCAGCAGCTGACCAGTGATATAAAGAAAATATAAGCAGAAGTTACAAAGAATGAGGTGGGACCCCCCTGTGCCGAGGTAGAAAAACCTCTAAGATACATCACTAAGAAAAAAGGAAGGTTTCAGGAAGTATATTTTGTAATTCCTTTTATATAAAGAATAAGAGATCTCTATGGATAATAGGCTGGCATACTTGTGGGGTTATTTCCCCTGGTAGGATACATATAAAACGTGAAGGATACCCTCAATTAATGGGGGTGGGGTGTAGGGAGACTCAGCTATTCATTTACTTCTTTGTGTATTGTTTGAATTTTCTCACTATGCACACTTATTTGATATTTACCATGTTTTTATTTTTTTAAGATTTTCTTTATTTATTAGAGAGAGAGAGAGCGCGCGAGGGAAAGCGACAGAGATAGCAAGAGAGAACACGAGCAGAGAAGAGAGGGAGAAGCATGCTCCCAGGGAGCCCAGTGCGGGGCTTGATCCCACGACCTCAAGATCATGACCTGAGCTGGAGGCAGACCCTTACCCTACTGAGCCACCTGGGCACCCCATATTATGTTTTTATTTATTTATTTATTTATTTATTTATTTATTTATTTACTTACTTACTTATCTATTTATTTTTTCATATTATGTTTTTAAATGCTGTATTTATCTGGGCTATTTATATTTCCTCCTTCTGTAGCTTTTCTCGGGGATATAGGTAGATGTAGATATAGGAACAGATACAGGTAGATGGTCACCAGATAGTGACATCTAACGAAACAAACAACATAATTGGCGAGAGTCAGAAAAGGTGTGTACGTCTCTGTGGGGAGTGATGCTTGTCTCTCCAAGTAGGCTTCCTTTGTTGTCAGAATGCCCCACATTGCATCCACGTTCTATTTTTGTGCATGCTATTTTATCTCGTATTTCCAACAACCACAACTCTGTTTGGTGGCATCCCAGCCCCGCTACTCATCCATGGGCTGCTGCTCCGAGACCTGCAAGCAGCCAGGGGGGTAACTGCTTCCTGGGAGGTCTGTGCAGGGTCCGCTCCTGCTCCTGGCTGAGGGACATTTCCTGCAGGCCTTGCGCTTCTTCCCACGATAGGACTGTCAATTTAGTGCATGCCTCTGCCCCTTACTCTTCCTGTCATCTAATTTTAGAGAGATATATTCTAGTACCTAGAAGCCCCAGATTTAGAGAGTGTCTCCGCTCATGAGCCTGACATGGTAAATTGAGAGCTTTCCCAGCTGCAGCCCCATTTTGCAACCATCCTTCTCAGATGAAAAGTTCAAATGGGGGAGACTTATTTTGCATTTGCCCTCCTGATGAAATCGTTCAATCCCCTGGAAGTGTCTGCGGCAGGAATTGAGAGAAATGAATAATATACTGGCTCACGGGGGGATTGCTGCAGGTTCCAATCCAGCCTCGACCGATTTCTGTTTGGAATTGGGAAGTGCTCACAGATTTTGTAAAAGGTCTCCTGTCTGGGGGGTTTGGGGTGGCGGTAGAAAGACTTGACATCAGAATGTTTTGCATCCTCAACATCTCCTATGTTCTGGAAGGTTTTGGCACATGGGCGTGAAGGTGTGTTCTGTGTGTGTTGTGTGGAGCTCTCTCAGAGCTAAGCAAATGTTAGTAGCCAAAACACATCTCTGTTCACAATAATGTGCTCAGGAGTCAGATGATCTGGGCTTCAGCCCCTGCTTGGCTACTTCCCAGCCCATGTTTACCCACTCATGCTCAGTTTTGACTATTGTTGTCCATAAAAAGGGGATAGTAAAGGAACCTACTTGAAAATGTCCTAGGGGCGCTTGGGTGGCTCAGTTGGTGAAGTGTCTGCCTTCAGCTCAGGTCATGATCCCAGGGTCTTGGAATCAAGCCCAGTGTCGTGCTCCCTGCTCAGAGAGGAGCCTGCTTCTCCCTCTCCCTCTGCCTCTCTGCCTGCTTGTACACACACTCTGCCTCTCAAATAAATAAATAAATAAAATCTTAAAAAAAGAAAGAAAGTGTTCTGAGGATTAAATGAAAAACTGGAGGGATCCTGGCACATAGCAAGTTAAGTCAACAAACTTAATTACCATTATTATTATTGTTTTTGTTGTTGGTATTTTTCCCACCACCACCGTCGTTATTCTTAGGTTCAGCCAGTACAGATCTGAATTTCGGTTCCATGAGTAGTTTGCAGTTGGCTAGAGAGAACCCTAAGTCAAAAACTTCATACCAGGTGCAAAGGAAGCACTTTTCCCTATGGAGTTCCCGTACTGTGTCGGGAAATGTGCTTCTATTTTTTGTTGTATTTCATGTAGCCCCATAAGACATTTATATTTCCATTTTTCATCCTGGGTTCAAATTCTGACACGAGCCATCTGAGCTCATCTCTGTATCTCCCTGCACCTCAGTTTTCTCCTCTGTAAAATGCAGATGATGATCATACCTCATGCACTGGGTGGTTGTGAAGGTTAAAAGTGTTAATATTTACCAATCAGAACAGTGCCGGGCACACAGTAAGCACCATGCAATGTTTGCTGGTATGACTTTAGAGCTGGGGAAAGGCACGCGACCGTCTAGAATGTAAAGCCATTGTTCTCCTTAGTGTCACGGATTCTTCGAGATGGAGGAAGCTCACAGTGAAGTTGGTCTAACCTGCTTATTTCACATGTGGGGAATCCAAAGCCCAGAAACAACAGACTCATCTAAGTCACCCGGGGGCCAGCAGTGGAACCTCTACCCAAAGCTGGGTCTCCCGACTCCTAGTTCAGTGCCCATGTGGCTTCATGGTGGGGAAGAAAGCAATACTTTGAGACTGATGATATGGAGATTACATTCTGTGGATGAATTTAGTTATGTTATTTCTGGCATTTGGGACTTTCTCAGAGCTCTCTACCATTCCATCTGTATAGAAAGTGCTCGATTTTTTTCTTCACAGTGGACTTATCTATATGATACCGTAAAACAGATCTTAACTTTTCATCAGAGCTGTGTCAGACCACTCTCCTTTTTGGTTCCCAGAAAAGGACACTAAAGGGAAGCATGCCTCGCAAGGAATTTGATGTTATGACCATTAAAGCAAAACTATAGCTACGTGGTTCAATAATTATTTAAAGGGTAACACTGAGGGCAGATCTTAAAAATAGACTTAAGACCTAATCCATATGGACTATAAAGTATCTACCAAAGACCTTAGACTAAAACTTTGCTGTGTCGTGCATTGGGTTTGTCACTAAGAGGCTAGCTATCGGAACTGTTCAATTTTGCATTTAAGCTCTGTATAATGTTTGTTAAGATTTTAGGTGTGAAAGTATCCTTTCGAAAACCCATAGTGAAAAATAAAACCCCATAGTGAAGTTTGAACTAATCAGTGGCTTCTTTCTTGTTTAAAATTCTTTTTCTTAACCATCATTTCTGTTACAAGCAAAACAAAGTTGGCAGTTCCTTCTGTTACCAGTAGATGGCAAGTTCAAGGCCTAGTAATCAGTTGGATAAAAGATAGTTACCTAAATGGAAATGCTGGTCCAAACTAAGCCATGGGGGA
Organism: Canis lupus baileyi; assembly: GCF_048164855.1. Lineage (NCBI taxonomy): Eukaryota > Metazoa > Chordata > Mammalia > Carnivora > Canidae > Canis > Canis lupus. The sequence continues at coordinate 66,762,389 of NC_132847.1, forward strand.
TGAATAGAACTGTAGAATCAAAAAAATTGTTGGGTGAATGGGTGCATGGCTGGGCAGAGCAGTGTGATTATGGAAAATGTAGTTTACTTGTCCTTTTGACCGAGCCTCTTGAACTGATGCCAGATTCTGCTCCTTAGATTTGTGGGATCAGAAAATCACATAACAACTTCGCCTTCCATACACTCATCAACCTAAATCCAAATGCCATGTTATTCATTTTACAGCGGATGGACATTGCAAGGGGCTTAACAAGTATTGCCTCTCCATTTAGCTAACTTGGGGAAGCTGAATGTAAGCAGAATCGTGATTGGTGACCTTCAAGTCAGAGCCAGGAGAGAGAGTTTTGATACCTGGTGGCATTGAGATCGGATAACGGATCTCTCGTACGGATGTGTCTGCTGAGCAAACCCAACATTCAAGTTAGCTGGACAGGCAGTTGGGCAGAGATGAGTGGGTACCTCCTCGATTGTTTTATACATGATCCCTCAGGTATCTCAGTTATCAGACCGACCACCCTGCTTCTCTTTCCTCAGGTATATAAGTAACACTGGTTCCACAGCAGCGTTAAACAGGTAATTATAATTCAACCACAACTGAGATGACATTCTGATTCCTTAATAGAAAAAGCTCACAGGGCCTCCATTTGCAAGTTGATTTTCATAATTTAATTCTCACAATTACCTTACTACTTAGCGTAACCCATATGAAAGCTGGCACCCTGGCGATTCCATTTCAGCTAGAAGGCACCAAGAAGCACAGTCTGAAGAAAAGTCCAGTATTCTTACTGGGATCTTTGGGAATACAAAGAGGATTCATTTTATAAGCCACAATAAAATACTGCAAGATGCTCTCCTCCTGATTTTCTAGTCTTAATATCTCAGCTCCTTTTCTTTTTAAATGGGTGAACTTCAAGCTGTCCCTAAGCCATCTCAGTTTTTTTTTCTTCATTCCTTCTCTCCTCTCTGATTTCCCCCCTATCAGCTATCTACCCTGTTTCCTTTCCAAGTGCAAACTATTTAAAACAGTCCAGGTCAGCAGTTCAGCCTTCTGCCCCTTTCTCTGAGTCTGCACTGCAAAGCCTATGAAGCAGCTGGCCCAAAGTCACTGAAAGGCCTCTGTGAGCTCAGGGGAGGAACACCCAATTCCCTTTGGCTCACAGTGAGAGGCATCAAAGCAAACTTCTCTTTACCTAGCAATAGCTGGAGGAAAGGCTGCAACATTTACATTTTAACATATTTTCTTTTTTTTTAACCTTCTCATCTAAATTCCGGCATCTCTTGAAGGCAGTAGTGCTCTGAGTAAGTAGGTCTTCTGGTTCCTTCCCACAGATGCATGCTGGGGCTCTAAGTATCTGCTCAAGTCAACGTGGGCCTCAGGGGAGGACAGGAAACTCCCTGTCTCTGCTCCTTACTGCCCTCCCTGCTCAGCCTCTTTCCCTCTCTCACTGTTTCTCAGACTCATCTGGGATACCTCCCCAGCCACCACCACTGTGCCTTGGTAGCAGCCCGTGCTGATGAGGGAAGAGAGGGCCTGCCTCTAGCTGCACCAGGGTGCACATAGACTTCCTAATGACTTCCTATTATACTTACCAACCACCTTTGAGTAGAATGTGCTCCATTCCATGGGTGCTCCTTACTCTGCAGAGCCTGCAGTTTCATAATGTTGCAATACTTCCAGAAAATACTTGCCAGGAAAATATACAATTTACATAAAGACAATGAAAGGGACTTGCTAGGCCTCCCAGATAGTAGAGGGATCTGGAAAACTTCCTAATGGATTGAGATCACTTCATTCCAGATGTCTCTTGAGTCACATTCCCCTTGAATGGTTTGCTACTGTCAGCTCATTATACTTTTCCTGGAATTTCCCTTACCCCAGCTTTTCTCCTCAGAATGAGCTTTCCATGATTCCTTCTCAGAGCTAGCCTTTCCAAGTCTTTTTTTATATGCATGGCAATAATGGTCTATTCCATATGGGCTAATGTCTCCAACAGAAAGATACTTCTGGTTCTGTTGACTGATTGCTAATGTGTTTTCAATGATATATTTTACTGCCATTGAAATTATAATGCCTTTGAGGGAGGGATTTCTACAAACAGAAAATGACCAAAAGGGAGCAAGTATCTCAGTCAGGTAGATGTATCTATTACATGTCTTCATAATGCAGTGCTCTAGGCTTTGGAGATGCATCAGCCAAGATTTCTTTTAAGATTTATTTATTTATTTATTTGAGAGAGGAAGAAAGAGAGAGAGAGACGGGGGGAGAGAGAGAGTGGGGGCGGGGAGGAACAGAGGGAGAATCTCAGGCAGACTTCCCGCTGGATGTGGAGCCCAGTGCAGGGCTCAGTCTCTATCTCAAGACCCTTGAGATCATGACCTGAACTAAAATCATGAGTCGGACACTCAACCAGCTGAGCCATCCAGGTACCCCTGCATCAGCCAAGATTTTTGTCCTCAAAAAGCACATAGTTTGGTAAAAGGAGATGATATGTAAATAGTTAAATGTATAAGTGCTAAAGTGATCAAGGTACTAAAGCAGAAAGACCCACAGCCTGTAGAGGGAGCAGAGAAAGAGGGAGTGATTAATTCTATTTGGAGGGAACAGAAAAGACTTCTGTACTTGTCATTATTCTTTGAGTTGCAAGTGACAAAATACTAAATATTCTAAACAAAGATTTCATAAGAAAGCTGTATATATCTCACTGCTCTACTAGAAATTATTTTGAATTTTCAGGTAATTAAAACATAAAATACATGGAAAAATTTTAAAAGAAGCACCACTCAAACCAGCTTAAGCAAAAGGGAGTATATATAACTTAAAAAGGCCAGGGATGGAGGATCCCTGGGTGGCTCAGCGGTTGAGCATCTGCCTCTGGCTCAGGGTGTGATCCTGGAGTCCTGGGATCGAGTCCCACATCAGGCTCCCTGCTTGGAGCCTGCTTCTCCCTCTGCCTGTGTTTCTGCCTCTCTCTCTCTCTCTTTTCTCATGAATAAATAAATAAGAATCTTAAAAAAAAAAAAAAAAGAAGAAGAAGGCAGCCAGGGATGGTTCTGGCTTTGGTGTAACTAGGCCTGGGACTCATTGGTGTCATTAGGATCCTTCTTTCTCTGTCTTTCAGCTCTGCTTCTCTCTGAATGTTTGACCTTTCTCCAACATGGATGCATGTCTTCCACGTGGCTTGGGAAAATTGCCACTCAGATGTACATCATTCCAGCTTAACCTTAGTGGGGAGGAGTTTTCTCTCCCAGTATTCATGTATATATCCCTAGAAATATTTCTTATTGGTCCTACTTGGGTCATTTAGCCAACCATTGGCCAAATTGCTATTGCAATGACATAAAGTAGTATGATTAGCTCAGCTTGTGTCACACACACAAGTCCTTGTAGCAGGGATGAGCCTGGCTACATAGATTAGCCTTTGACTGCCAAATCCACCAGCTCCATTTATAGTGAAGGTAGGTCAATTTTCTGAGGGAAAGAAGACTGAGCAGATGGTTACTCTAGTTTCATTGATACTTAAGCCGTATTGTCAAAGAGGAATTCTTAATTTAAGAAAAGATTTTATCTATCTATCTATCTATCTATCTATCTATCTATCTATCTATCTATCTATCTATTGAGCTCGAGCAGGGGGAAGGGCAGGGGGAGAGAGAGAAAGAGAATCTCAAGCAGACTCCTCATTGAGTTTGGGCCCAATGCAGGGCTTGATCCCATGACCCTGAGATCATGACCTGAGCTGAAATCAGGATTCAGACACTTAACCAACTGTACTACCCAGGTGCCCCAGTACTTTTTTTGTCAGATGAAGCAGTGAGGGAGAACTTTCTATTTGCCATTGCAGGCAATGGGATTTGAAGCAAGGGATGGAGATACACTTCCATTCTAGAGTATCACTCTGGCAGCCATGCAGAGGGGGACTTGCTCAAGAGCCAAGACGCAGAGACAGGGAGACTAGTGAGGGCACCCCTGCAGTAATCCAGATGGAAATTGAGTGTAACAGTTAAGTGCTGTAGAGTGCTGAAGATACTCTTGTAGAATATTCTACATGTGCAGGTGGGGAGATAAAGGAGGGAGTATTAAGGTAGTAATAAAGGTTGTATTAGGGAAGCAGAAGATGTAGACAATGACAAGCAGAATCAACAGGAATTGGCCTTTCAAGAATGTGAAGTGTCTAGAATAACTGCAATTTCTGACTTGAGTAGTGTCATTTGCTGAGATGAAGAACACAGAAAGAACAGATGTGAGGCTAGGGGAGGAGGGATGGCTGAGATGATGCAGGCAAGTGCTAAGTTTGAAGGAATGGGTATGAACTGTTGGTGGCTGAATATGGGAATCTGGAATTCAGAAGAGAGATCTAGGCTGAAAATACAGATGGGGAAGCTATCAACATAGAGTTATATGGTCGATGAGATGAAAGGGAATCATGTAGTCTAAACGTCTGGAGTGGGAAGAGAGTTAGTGGTTTTGCCTTGATCAAAGGAAGGGGAAGTCTGGAAAGCAGCACGCTAGCAGGTGAGGAGCACAGCTCACACCTCAGCAGCCCAAGCAGGCGATACCAGGAACCAGGAACCAGAACTTGCCAGATGTTGACTCATAATTGATTTTATACAGAGGCTGACTGCACATCTTACCTCTTTTGTCAGGTTAGTGGTGACTTCAGGACCTAACTCCCATCACTGTGGAAGGGGACTCAACTAATCAAAGAATCTTGTAACAGCCATGGATGTACAAGGGGGTCCTTGTGACGGGGCCAAGCCTGAGTCTTCAGTAGACAAAACACAGATGTGAACATGCTGATGCTGGTGCCTGGTTGTCTATATTAACACTATTTGGTTTTGAGTTTTAACCTAATAAGGAGTTTCCTCAGGGAAAATATGAATACAGCACATGTGGGAAAGTACTGGTTTCCCATTACTGCCCATTCCCGCACCAGTATGCTTTGGTCTGTGTGGCTAAAAGCCAAGACACTGCCTTGCCTACCCCCCTAAATCCTATTAGTCCTGAGTCTCATCAGTTCTGGTTCTTATATTTGTCCTTTTCTTTCCATTCTGATTGGAGCAGCTCTAAGCTAGGGTGGGCTTGTTAGTTTATCTGTCTCCATCACACTGCAGCATCCTCTTAAGACACTTCATGATCTTTTCATCCAGAAGTCAGCAAACTAAGACTACAGGCTAAATCTGGCCTACCACCTCTGTTTATAAATGAAGGTTCATTAGAACACAGCCACAGTTGGGGTGTCTGGGTGTCTCAGTTGCCTGGGCATCTGCCTTCAGCTTGGATTGTGGTCCTAGGGTCCTGGGATCAAGCCCCACACTGAGCTGATTGCTCAGTGAAGAGGCTACTTCTCCCATCCCCCACTTGTGTGCTCTCTCTCTCTCTATCTCTGTCTCTCAAATAAATAATGAAATCTAAAAAAAAAGAACACAGACTAACTGATTCATTTATATTTTATCTAAAGCCATTTTTGCATGGCAATGACAGCTTTCAGTAGTTGCAACAGAGATCGTATGTTCTATAAAACCTAAAATATTTACTGTCTGGATCTTCATAGAAAAAACATCCTGACTCCTATTAATCTATCCTGTATACCAGTGCCAGATTAATATTCCTAAAATGCCATTTTACCACATCACTCTCTTGCTTAGAACCCTGCAATATTCCATTGCCTATAGAATAAAATCCAAACTTCTTGGCCTGGCATTCAGGGTCCTCGATAGTCTCATCCTAGCCAATCTTTTGAATCATTGATTTCTATTCCAAAGAGCAAGCCCTACACTTCAGTTGAATTTCCCTCCTCATTGTCCCTGGAATGTGCAGTAAGTTTCTACCCTTGTTCACACAATTCCTTTTCCTGGAATGTGCTGCTCATTAATTTATATCTGTCTAATTCCAACCCATTCTTTTTTTTAAGATTTTATTTATTTATTCATGAGAGTCACAGAAAGAGAGAGAGAGAGGCAGAGATACAGGCAGAGGGAGAAGCAGGCTCCCTGCGGGGAGCCCGATGCAGGACTCTATCCTGGGACCCCTGGAATCGTACCCTGAGCCAAAGGTAGATGCTCAACCACTAAGCCACTTAGGTGCCCCAGTTCCTACCCATTCTTAATGAACCAACTTAAAACCTGCATCTTTCATGATCATGTCTGTTCACAGTGACCACCAATGAATCTACTCCTTGGGCATTTAAGGTTCACTGCCTGTACCATCGGTAATATTTTTTCTATTTGAGGCATAGTTCATTCGTATCATGGCGGGCAAATCTGAAGTGAGGCTTTTCTATATGAACAAAGACCCAGAGGTGGGAAAACCCAGGTTTGCAAAATGACCAGGCATGTAATTAGAACACTGGCTTAGTGCATTGAGGTTTCTTTAACAAAATACCATAGACTGAGTGCATTATATACACCAGGAGTTTGCTTCCCACAATTCTGAAAGTTGGGAAGCCCAAGATCAAGGCACTGGCAAATTCAGTGTCTGGTGGGGGCCTGCTTCCTCGTTCGGAGACAACTGTCTTTTCACTGCGTCCTTACATGACAGAAGGAGCAAAAGAATACTCTGAGATTTCTCATATAAGGGCACTAATCCCATTCAGCCAGGGCTCCATGTAATCACCTCCCAAAGGTCCCCACCTCCTAATTACCATCCCTTTGGGGATTGGGTTTCAATGTATGAATTTTGGGGGAGGACACCAGTGTTCCATCTATAGCAAACACGTAGCACTCAGTTAACATGTATGAAAGCACCATGTCATCTGCATCTTGTGTCTGTGACACACTAGATGGGTTCTGGATTTAAATGTGGACACCTATATGTCTTGATAGCCAGTGGGAGTGAACGTTAAAGTCCAGTAAGCCTACTCTTGAGGAGCCCCAGGATATAGAGATAGTGGCTGGTTCCCGAGGTCCTTGCTTTATCATGTGGCACCTCTGAGGGACTGGATAAGTGGGCTCTTATCATTAGGCCTCATTTTCCATCCACTGTCATATATTATATGTTCTTAGATGTACTCTGGGAGCATCCATAATGCACCACTGATTGGAGTTGTTTGGTAACTGGTAGGTCCTCGGGCCTCCCTTTGGCAGGGAGGTTATGTCCTTGACTCGGATATTGTGTCTCCTAATGTCTGGAGATTATAAACTAACATTTCTTAACAGTCTGGGCATCACACAGAAGAACTTGGTTATAACCCAAATCATTGCTACGTTGGCTTGAATAGCAGTGGTGCCGGCACATCCCCAGACACGGCAACTCCGTAAAATAAAGGCTTCTGTTAATACAGAGCACCCCAGCCAGCCTTCCACATTATTGTCCTCTCCAGGATTTGGCTGTCGTTTTGTAGCATGCCACTATGTCTGTCTAGCAAGTTTCTCCCTGCATATGTGAATAAAGGAAAATAATCCAGGGCAGTAAATGTCCCAGCAGACCTCCCCACTGTGCACTTTGGAAATTAAACATGGAACAAGCAAGCTATCATTAAAGGCAGGCCTTTCTGTTCTTAAATCAATCCCATTTATAGGATGTCTATTGTCTGCATCTGAGAAGTATGGAGAAGGAAAGCATTAAGTGTGCACTCCAGGGGAAAGGTTATGATCCCAATAGGGGGGATTTACGTCCCTTTAGAGCCAGTGTCTAGGCATTACCTAGAAGTAAGCATGTGGCAATAAGTATAATAACAAATAACATTTATTGAGCGTGTACTACGTGCCAGGCCATTGTTCCGAGTCCTTTACATGATCATCTCATTTAATCCATGCCCCAAGCATCTGGTCTAGGTACAAATTATGATCTCTTTGTGTGAGAGTCTAGACCCAGGGAGGTATAAGAACTTGCCAGGGGTCACACAGGTAGCAAACGGCAGAGCTGGGAGTCGGATGCGGGCGGACCAACTTCAGATTTCAGGTTTAACATAACCTCAGTGAGCCCCGCCCACATGCACTGCTCCCCCCTCCAGCCCCCCCAGACTCGTTTCAGCAAAGACCACCCATCGCATTTGCATTGTTTGTGATGTCCAACGGGATGATTTGTCCTACGAGATTGGGAATTGTGTTAGATCCTTTGCATCTGTGATTTTGATGAAAGAAAGCTAACCCTCCTCGAATCCCCATGGTTTCATTCTGTCGTATTTGCAGTTTATAACAACCTCATCTTTTCGATTGAGACATTTTGATTCTTTGTCTCCAAATTAGCACTGCATAGAACATGACTCTGTGAGTGTGTGCATGTGTGAGTGTGTGTGTGTGTGTGTGTGGAAACCGCCTTTTCTTCTGGATGAAATTGCTGCAGCCCGGCTGACGGAGGAGACTCTCCCACTCGCCGAGCCCACAGCAGGCAGGTGGGGAGAAAGCCGCTGGAGGCGGAGGGGCAGGTGACACTGCGTGTGTGCCCAGCATCTCTGGAAGTGTGTCTCCAGATGTGTGCTGCTGCTGCTGCTTCCGGCCTTAAGATTCTGGGAGCCAACACCCACCTACTCTTACAGCCTCTCTCTCTTTATTTTCAAGGAAAAAAGAAAGAGGCAGACTGAAATAGAAGGCAAGCGGCAAGAGCTCGACGAGCAGATACTCCTGCTGCAGCATTGCAAGGTAAGTGGCTGATCCCAGGAACCTGTTCCAGCATTAGACATGCAGGTCACACTCCGGAGAGCGGGGCCGAGCCCGCCCTGGCGTGAAGGCACTGCCGCCGACTGCACGAGCCCTTTCTCGTTCCATCAGGAAAGCCACCTCTTGGCTTCTCTTGTGCATTTTTCAAATTCAGGGCATTGTTACAGCATTCCAGTTTCTGCGAGCATGATGCGATTATAGTGTGCATGGGGACGGGTTTGGGGGCTGGTGTGTGCATGTGAAATGTGGTGGTTATATATAGAAATCGGATGAGAATTTCCACATGGTGGGTGAGGCAGTGTTCCGGGGCTGCCTCTCCAGCGCAGGAGGTGCCGTGTGTGTGTGTGTGTGTGTTTGTTCCGAGGTTCCAAGGGACACATTGGACATCGTGTTCTTTTAGAGATTAAAAACCTTAATATTTTCTTTCTGAGATGGAGAAGAGGGAGGTGAAAGCGCCGTGCTCTGATCCAAAGAGCAACAACCCTGTGTGTTTCCGATGATTCATTCGTTTTATTCCTACTTGCACGATTTTGGAAGTGTTCTGTCTCCGAACGAGCAGTTGGTCAAAAGATGGCATTGAAATGATCTGATTTAGTTGAGTCTCCATTGCACACACACACACACACACACACACACACACAGAGAAAGAGAGAGAGAGAGAGAGAGAGAGAGAGAGATGTTTATTTATTTATTTTTCTTTGAAACATAAGCACTTAAGCATCATAATTGATTACAGCCCACGAGAAAGCTCTGTCACTGTCACCAGGACTCCACAGGCTACAGAATGTTGCTTTCTGCAGGCTTGCAGAATATTGTGAACACATTCCAGTGGCCATCTGGGAGTTGCTGCATGCCTTCTACTGCTCTGGGCTTTTTTAGGAAAACCTTCTCCTGCTCACCTCAAGTTGCTGTGACATTCATGTACAGATTTGCATTGCTCAGAGGGCTGGTTGGGAAGGTGGGGCTGACTTTCAGGGTGATGCTAGGTGTGGATAATATAGATTCTTTTAAACAAGATGAGTCTTTATGATTGTATTTCCCTTTCTTCTCTGGAAGATGGGATTGTGCTAACTGAATCGTTAGGAGCAGAATTATCAGCAAGTTGGTTTCAAACAGCAGCATGACCTAAATCTGCTTAGCATATTTATCAGTTTACTATCAACTTTAACCAGAGAAATGTGTTTGAAAGGAAGAAAAGCAGCATGGTAATGAGAATATTGCCCATTTATCTTTGCTCTTGTAAATCCATTAAGAGCTTACAGTATATCCCATATGCTATTATTCCCTCCTTACAACATTTCCGAGGAAGCATTGAGACCTAAAGTTACTATTTTCTTCCTACAGAGAGAGGGACTTAAAAACACTTAATAGAACCAAGTGAATTTTTCAAGGTCAATCTGGACAAAGCTGGGACTCTGGCTCCGAGTACAGTCAACTCCTTACAAGAGACCAAAATGTACTAAAACCTCAGTGAATTCTCAGTTAAAGGTGGCTTTTTTTTTTTTTTTATGAAGAGGACTGAAAAAATGAGAGGCTTTTTGACTAGAGAGCCCCACTCCTCTTTAAAATTAACGTAGTTCTTTGCTTTTGCATTCCTTGCAAAACATATATGTCAGAAGATTAAATTTCTTTTGTCCCATTTCTTACCCTGGGCCAAATAAGATACCCAGGACTCTCATTCGTTGCTGATTTCCAGCACAATATCCATCCATGTATCCATCCATTAATGGATCTATCCATCCATGTATCCATCCATCCATCCAATTAACAGAAATAGCAATAAAAAGGACTTAGTATTATTGCATATGGAAACAGTGAGACTCCTTCAGAGACTTGGAAACAAGGGAATCAGATAGTTCTTTATGGTTATCCTGGTAAAATTCGCTATCTCAGGGAACATCCAGCACTTTCACCTAAGTAATCTTCCTATAACCTGCAGAGAAAGGACTGGAAGTGATGGTAATTTAAGAAGTGGAGACCAGTGGATTGTAATTTTCTCTCTTTGGGGAAAGCCCAGGTAGACAGAACGAGGGTGGATCGCTAGCCTTGAACAATGAAAACAAAACCAAAAAAACCTCAGAGGCCCCAAAGGTGGTTTATCTGGTACTTTTCCAGAGAAAGACTCCACCTCTGGCAGATACCAAGTTTCTATGCTCTGGTGAGGTGGGGTCTGAGGTCAGGTGAGGAGTGTCATCAGGTCCCACCTCTGCTCAGGTGAAACTTCTTTCATGAATCTTTGCCTCTCTTTGTTCTGAGTCCATTATTCCTAAAAAAACAACTGAGTTATTTTGGTGGTGCCTGACTGAGAGGCATGATCATTCAAGCACCAGAAAAGAATATGTTCTACTTTCAATCAGTTAGCTGTTGACTGAACTTGAATAGCGTGAGTCATCTTCCCTGTGATCATTCAGTTTTGAGCTTGGCAGCCTCACCCCTGGATGGTAGTAAATTCATTGAGGTTATAGTACCTCTGTGAACCTCTTGGTAGGGACTCAGCCAGTTTTCTCCTGGCAGCATGGCAGCCTTGTCATCCCCTTGTCCATCCTTGATAATCATCATTTTTTTGAGGGCCTAATATGTGCCAGGTACTTTAAATACATCCCCTCAATAACGGCCACAAGGTAAATATTATTTTCCCTGTCTCTCCGTGAGGAAACAAACTCATGAGGTCAAGTGATTTGCCCAAGAACATAGAGACTCTAAGTGAGGGAGCCTTGGTTGAACCCTAGGGCTTGTCTGCCTTTAAAACCAAGTCTTCTCCAGCTCACTGTTTTCTTCAAGTGAAAATTTCCATTTTGAGTAATTTGTTTAGAGAGATGCCAATTACCATCATCATTGTCTGTTTACTCGAGTTGTGCTTTCATGGACTCCTGAAAATTTAGACCATGTGGAAGCATAATTGATTATTGGTAGTCCCTTGAAGTAGAAAATATTAAGAAATATGTCAACAGTTAATATTTATTTCACTAATTTATAAAACCGGAGATGCTGCTCAAAAAAATAATATATGCTTAGTGCAAAGTTAAATGGAAAGGCACAAGAATTAGATTTTGTAGTTATGAAGATATAATTCTCACTGTCATAAGTGTCTATGGACACTTATTCTCATGCAGTGAGATATGAATTATTTAGATAAATTTATGGTCTCTTGTCAAAGCAAATGAATAGAATGCAAGACAACAGTTTTGTTGCTTCTTCTTCTTCTCCTTCTCCTTCTCCTTCTTCTTCTTCTTTTTAAAGGATATTATTTATTTACTGGAGAGAGAGAGAGCCCAAGCGGGAGGGAGAAGCAGACTCCCACCTGGCAGGGAGCCCAATGCAAGGCTTGATCCCAGGACCCTGGAATCATGACTTGAGCCAAAGGCAGACACTCAACCACTGAGCCACCCAGGTGCCCCAATACTTATTTAATATTCTTGGTAATTGTGATGTGGAGGGCTATGCAGTGAGCTATACCACATAATAAAAATATTGTTACTTTATAGATGGATAATAAACAAATTCTGCAATGCAATGAAAGGCCCAAGTATGAGATCTTGAAAGAGCTGCTACACTCCAGTGACTAGGAAACCTCCAAGTACTTTGAAGTCCTCGCCCAATTAATCTCAGATTTCCTTTTACAGGATTCTTAGCTATATTTAGTACCTAATATTTATGATGTAAGAATTTCCAAGAAGTGCTCACATATGAGACCAGTAAACAATTTTAATGGTGAATTATTTTTGCTGATTGTAAAAGGAAGGAATGCACAATCATTGCAAAAGCAAATTTTAAAGTACACGAAAATATAAAAGAAAAAAATATCAACTGTGTACTTGTCACCCAGATGAAGCTCACACGGAGGTATATCCTTCTATGCTTTTTCTCTAGTGTATTTTTATGGATTAAGCTGTGTGACTCTTGTTCACAGACCTTATCAACTGGTGAGTAAAATGAAATGGTATTAACATTCAGGTCCAAAATATATTCATCTTTACCTCTTTTTTTGATTTTAGTTATATGGGCTATTTTAAATTCTCATAAAAGGGCCACCTGGGTGGCTCAGTTGGTCTAGCATCTGCCTTCGGCTCAGGTCATGATCCCAGTGTCCTGGGATCAAGCCCCATGTCACGGTCCCTGCTCAACAGGGAACCTGCTTCTGCCTCTCACTCCCTCTGCCCCCGCTCATGCATGCTCTTTCTCTCTCTCAAAGAAATAAATAAAATCTAAAATAAATAAATTCTCATACAAAGCGTTGCAATATTTGTGACACTACATCTAACTTTCTTTTGCTTTATGGCTTCTGACTTTGTTATGGTTCTTGCAAAGAACATCTCACACACTTACCTATGAGGTTTCCCGTCCTTCAGTAATCTTAACGCATCTATAATTTATTTTTCTATATAAAATAAGATAGGAATGACTTTGCTTTTTACTGATGGTGAGCCAGTTGCCTCAATGTGATTTATTGATGAAATCATCTTTTTCCTCACTGACTTAAATGTCTTCTTTATCATATACATAGTTTTCCCTTATACTTGAGTTCACCATTTGCGGATTCTTCTTATGCCATGAATCTGCCACTCCTGTGCCAATACCATCCTCATTTAGTCCCTCTAGCTATTTAATATATAATATGTATTAATAATCTGTCATAAGGCAAGAGCCATCATTTTTCCTCTACTGAAAGATTGTCTTGGCTTTTTATTCCATGGAAACAATTATTTATTTTTATTGTTTTTATTATGTGACTTGTGATAATGTGAGTTTACAAAATAAATCAAGTATTATAGTATACAAGACAGACTATATTTAATATTCCCTTTGCGCTCTTGGTTGAATTACCAGAGATTTGTCTATTTTATTGGTCAGTCCAAGGCCCTAGCAAGAATAGGCATGCAGTATGTATTGCCGCATAAATCCCTTTGGAACTGTCACATTTATAAAGGTTTGTATGACCGAGTCAGCACTGTCAGAATCAAATTGCTAATATCATATCTTCAATACATAGGCTGCCTTTGAATGATTTATTCATGAGCAGGGAACCCTGACTAGAGTTTTTTTCTAATCCAAGCTATAAAAACTGTCATTATATTTTAAAAACCACAGCCTTTTCTTTCAAGAAGATTGAATGGGAAAAAAAAATCAAAGACTGAATTGTGACCCTGTGAGATATTTATTGTCAACCCACCAAGGTCATTTGCTATATAGCCTGAAGGTACCAGAGGTCTTGCTGCAAACATGTTACAGTGTCTCTCACTATTGTGAACCTTTAGCACTGATTTTAGACTTCCCTTGGTTATTAGTATGTGTGAAAGGCCAATTTCAAATTATAAAATATTGAATAGACAGGCAGGGTACACAGTGTGAAGGAACTTTTACATCTCCCCCTTTTCCCCATCATGTCCCCACTGGCCCTGTAAACAGAGCTTGAGTAGAAGTTACAACTTGGTTTCTTCTATCAGAAGTTTGGGGTTGGCTTCTTTGTGGACTGAAATCATGTAACAAAACTCAACACCAAACCAAGATCTTACCAGGAGTGGGTGGGGAGGAAGGGAAGTATCCCAGGGAAGGAGAAGAACAGGGATAACACAGATGATCAAGAACACAACACAGCTACTGCCACACGTTGTAAGCCATTTTCTAGTAAAAGGCTGAATTTCCCCGATTCCCGACATCATCCACCAACACAGCCAGTGTGGCTTGAGCCAGATTACAGGAGGAAAATGCAAACTCACAGGTACATATTTTCATACTCTTAGAACGAGGAAGCTTTATGTAATTATTACATCAAAGCCAGAAATATAAAGTAAAAAGGTTGGTGGATATGACTTTATAAAAATTACAAACAAAAAAATTTGGAGACTGACTAGTCCCAACTTATCTCCCACTGCCCATTCCTCACCACCGACCACCACACAGACAGTCCTCATTGCTTACCTGGATCACCTTGAGAAGTTGTCTAACATCAGGTACCTTACCTGTAGATTTAAAAAGTTTGCATAATCATGTTGCCCCTTTAAATATTTACAATTTTATTTGTCAGTTGTACCTCAGTGAAGCTGGGAGAAACATTTTGCTTGGATGATCTCTAATAATAGTCTAAGATGAATAATCTAAGATTAATAGCCTGAGATTTTATATTTGCTAAAATACAGTGCTTGTGCATGGTTTTTCAATAATTTATTCATTCAACAGGTTCTTATTATCACCAACTATAAGCTTGCATGTCAGCCATTGTGGACGTGTAAAGGTAGAGCACCTGGCTGTGGGAACCCAGGGATGAGTGGGAGAGGAGCCCACTGTCAGAGAAGCTGGAGAGGAGTTATCCGAGTTGGGGGGTAGGTCAGCGGTGCCTGACTGTTTTACAAATCCTATCTGAGAAAAAGAGGGTTCTTGGGGATCTTAGCCAGAGTGCACCATTTGGCTTTAAATCTCAGAGCCACGCCTTACTAAATGGGTGCCCCTGGGTTAATTACTTAACATTAGCACTTATCATGTGGGATTTTGGTGAATGTTTAGTGAATTTATATATAAGGCACTTAAAAGAGCAAGAGCTGTAAGAATTATCATCAGCATCACACCATCATCATTCAATACCGTGGCTTCAAATATCATTTATGTACCAATGACCCCCAAATTGGTGTCTTCAGCCCTGATGGCCCCTGAACTCCAGGCTCTTGTATTCAGCTGTTTTCCTGACATGTCCACTTAGATGGGTGTCACTTCCACACACACATGCCCACGCTTCTATTCAGGGCGTGAATAGAAGTTTTGGTTTTCTGCTCTTCTAGTGCTTGTTCTTCCTCTATTCCTTCCAATTTCCAGGTGTTGAGACCACCATCCACCCTTTTGCTCAAATCAAATATCTATGTCATCTTTAATCCCACCCTTTCCCTCATCTCCCAGATCTAAGCTATCAGCAAGTCACATTGACTCTACCTCTAAAATGCACCTCACACCTTCCATTTCTTCTGCTGCTCCTCTGTTTTAAGCTAACATTTTCTCTCCCCTGATTGTGTAAGAGGATCCAACCACTCATACTTTGTAATTCTGTCCCTGCCAATCTGTTCTCTTCCTATGGTGCTTAGTACAAATGCCACACTCCTTAGCAAGTCTGCAGGACCCTGCCTAATCTGGCCCCTGCCGTCCTCTCCATCTCCAACTTATGCTAGCCTCTTCCCCACCCCCACTCACTGTAGTCCAGCCACTTGTCATTCTGTCTGGTTCACAAACACGCTAAACCCTGCCCCACATCTGGGCTATTACACTTGCCAGCCTCTCCCACCTGAAATTCCCTGCCTCGGATCTCAGATCTCAGCTTTTCCCACCTCAAATGTCTTCTGCGGGTCCCTGTTTGAAATACTGTCCTGCCTACCTCCTGCCATGGGTGTATCGCAGTCTGAAATGATCTTGCATCCTTGTTTATTGGGACAAAAGCTCAGTGATACTGGGGACTTGCCTGTCTTCCAGAGCAGTGTCCTCAGGGCCTGGCAGTGTGTCTGGAGCATAGGGAATGGATGGGGACACCACTGCTCCTGAGATGGGGATGCAGGAGGAGAGACAGGTTTGTGTGAGGATGATGAGCTTCTTGTCGGATCAGTGTTTGGCTAGCCAGTGGGAAAGCTTACGCATCTCCAGGCATTTGGATAGTCACAGGTTCTCATGCGGGGCTAGTCACATTGTGGTCCGTGGATCAGCAGCATCATTGACAGTGTCAATGTGGGAGCTTATTACCATTCAGATTCCTAGGCCCTATCAACATCTCTAGGGGTTCGGGTGGGAATCTGTGCTTTAGGAAGCTTTCCTGGTAAACCTTATGCCTACGGTCATGTGAAGGGCCTTGTTCTCCTTTTGTTTTCCAAAGCTGGACCGACCTTAGAGCAAGAGCCAGATGAACCTGAGGGTCTCCATCCTACTCTTCAGGAGCCCCTGCCATGGCTCTCTTTACCCACTGCCAGCTCTCTGCTCCTCCCTTGTCTTGACTCTTCAGAGTTGCATCCAATGGACAAATGTGAAGTTTGATATTTTGATAGTTAATACCTGTAAGCTATGATGCTTTTTTTTTTTTTTTTGCTATATGTTGTTTGCACATAAAAAATGAAAGGTTGGGCAGCCCGGCTGGCTCAGCAGTTTAGTGCCACCTTCAGCCCAGGACCCAATCCTGGAGACCAGGGATCGAGTCCCAGGTCGGGCTCTCTGCATGGAGCCTGCTTCTCCCTCTGCCTGTGTCCGTCTGTTTGTCTGTCTGTCTCTCTCTCTTTCTGTGTCTCTCATGGATAAATAAATAAAATCTTTAAAAAAAAAAAGGTTTTATTTTTAGTTTTCACTTCTGCTGTGCCTTGCCTGTCACTTGTTTCTGGAACACTCAGGCAGCCAATAAGGGCCAGAACAGTATAGGGAAACAGGTGCTTTTGATGGGCATGTGTGATCAGAATGAGCAAGTGCATTATATTACAAGGCCCTGACACAGCTGACCCTCAGAGACAACAGGAGGGGATCTGGGGTAGGGATTTGGTGGTAAATGTATTTGAATTGGCGTGTTGCCCTAGCAGAATTACTTTCAGCCAAGTGAAAAAAAAATCAACTTTCCTTTTCTGTTTTTGTGATGTACAAACGCTTTAGCGAATGTCTTGTTTTGTTAGTCTCTCTTCTTGGCTCCAGCTGTTGGGGATGTTTTGGCGACATCACTGCCTTATCCAGAGAAGAGACAGATCCAAGGGCACATGTACTTTCGGTGTTCATGGTCACCAGGCTGCTTTTGTCAGAAGTGCTGATGGATGGCTAGGGCTAAATCAGCCAGAAATGAGGGGCTAGACCCTTTCCTTGGTGGTAGGAAGCACAGTGGGAAGAAGAACTGAGACCACATTTCCAGGAGCAGCCACGGTGTCATGTTTCAAGAAGCCCCAGCTGCAGAGCATCCCTGCTGGGGCAGAGAAAGCTCGGTCTGTGCCATGGTGCCATGGCTGCCTTTCCAGAAGGGTCCACACACCAAGACCGAGGTAGCCAGTAGATCTGTCTCCCAAAATCCTAATAGGGTTTTTACCCTCTCTGGGTTGAACTAGGGGAGTATCAAACATTTCAGCTCAGGGAGCACTGTGGAAGTGTGACACACACCCTCTCCCGAGTAATTAGAGTGACAGAAAGTCAGGATTTTCCAGTTCACCCATTTATTCATCCATTCCCTGATACTGGGCTAGGTGCAGCAATGAAATCCAAAGGCGAATGAAGAACAGTCCCAGCCTTTGAGGAGCTGGGGGTGTTGAGGAGGAGAGACACAGAAAGAAAGAATTGGAGAACAGTGTGAAATACTCCAGAGCGTACTGGAGTATGTTCTCTGCTAGATGACACAGGGCAGAGAGCCTGTGGATCCTGCCACCGGGAGAGGGGAAGGCTTCCAGGTGACATTTTACCTGCACTTTCTCAGATGAAGGGAGGAAAGGCCAGGGGAACAGTTCCATTTCTCTGGAACTAAGTGTGGGTTCGGCACTTTTAGCCTATGAACTCATTCAGTTCTCAGGACAAGCCTGGACGGGGCTCTGTCGTCATGTCCATTTTACAGATGAGAAAAGTGAGGCATGGTGAGGTCCATGAGACTGTCTGAGGTCACACAGCTAGTAAGTGGAAGACTGATTCCAGAACTCAGGCTGTTAACCACAGCTTGACCCAGCCTCTCACTCTCTGTGAGCGTGATGTCTGCGGAATTTTGAGCGGAGAACAGTGGTTTCAGATTTTTTTCCTGGTAGCCCACTTAGGAAGAGAAACCAATTTAACTTTGCAGTGGAGAGAAGCATCTCTGGGACAGAGCTTTGGAGAATGTCGTAGTTTGCTAGGGCTGCTGTAACAAATACAGTGGCTTACACAACAGATATTGTGTTCTCATCATTCTGGAGGCTAGATGTCCGACATCAAGGTGGCAGTAGGGTTATCTTCTTCTGGTCCTCTCTCCTTGGATTGGAGATGGCTGTCTTCCTCTGGTGTCGTTACATGGTTTTCTTTCTGTGCATGTCTGTGTCCTGAGCTCCACTTCTTCTAAGGACACCAGTTATGCTGGGTTAGAGCCCATCCCAATAACTTCATTTAACCTTAAAAGACCCTATTTCCAAACACAGGCACATTTATGGGGTTAGGACTTCAGCATATGAATTGATGGGGGATGAGGGCCATAATTTAGCCCATAAGGAAGAGCAACCAATGTAAACAAATTGTACCATGAGCTTTTACACATGATTTTATATTATTAAACAATGCTCTAGAGATTTTTATTTTTTTTAAAGATTTTATTTATTCATGAGAGACACACACACACACAGAGAGAGAGAGAGAGAGAGAGAGAGAGAGAGAGAGGCAGGGACACAGGCAGAGGGAGAAGCAGGCTCCATGCAGGAAGCCCCATGTAGGACTCGATCCTGGATCTCCAGGATCAGGCCCTGGGTCCAAGGCAGGCACTAAACCGCTGAGCCATCCAGGGATCCCCTGCTCTAGAGATTTTTAAAATACTTTTTTTTTTACACTATCCATAGTGGTAGTTGTAAATACACTCACAGGCACCATGTTACCAATGATGTATAGCTGTTTAAGTCTATTGGGGTGAGGGTAGTTCCTGCCTACAATCACGTTAGCATAGAGTCAGGAATAACTTACAAATGAACAGACTCACATCTTTGATTAATGGAAAGCCACAGGTCAAGTGCTATAAATACGCTTCTCTATGCACTGGTAAGAGTAACCAGAGTAACCAAACAGACATCCACCAGTGAGTTATAATTAAAAACCAAGAATAACACCAGTGAGAACCATGGCTACCTGGACACCACCCTGATGTGTTGCTAACAAAAAGCCTGTTCAGAAGTGTAGGAATTCCAGCCATTGGGACTTGCTGCTGTACATCCAGCAGGGGCTTCATAGTCCTGTGTGGCCGCTGGATTTCTCTGTTGGGATGGTGAATCAGAACCGTTAATGAATTCTAACTTACTATAACTAAATGTAATTTTAGTAACTCATTTTATAGCTTCATAATAAGTAGCTCTTATTTCCTAATCTCAAGAAAAATGGTAGCCTCTCGAATTGTCTGTTGCTTATAAGAGCTACAGAAAGGAAACTGAAGTGAGTGTGAATTCTGTGTCCACAATGTCAGACAGATTCCACTCTCTCATTTCTGTAAATTGTGTTTAATTGCATAACCTGGCTCTTAGCCATTATAAAGGCTCCCTTTCCTTTGCCTTGCTCAGCCTGTCTGATGAGGTCAAACCAGATTCTGATCTAAGTGAGGCCGGCAGCCAGCAAACCCAGTGCTTACTCCATGCTTACTCTATGTTGACTGGCTTTATAGCCCTATGGGACCAGGCTGAAACTGGCCACATGCCCTGCTTCTGGCCGACTCGGTGATGCATCCTTATGTACTCCATTCCCATGACCCCCAACCTGCCCAGGGTATGCTCAGCTGTGATGCTCAGGGTCAGGCCTCTGCAAATATCCAATAGCCACCGTCTGCCATCTAGGGACTACGTAATGGAAATCCAAATTAAAAAAAAAAAAAAAAAATCCCCTCCCACGCCTTCCTTGCCTGGCTCTTTGTTTTAGAGAGTTTCAGCAGGCCTTCTTTCATGCTGTTTTGATTTCCCTTGTCAAAGCAGTAATCACTCCCTCCAAGCTATTGACCTGAAACTCAAAACCTCTTTATTTTGGGGTGCCTGGGTGACTCAGTCAGTTAAGCGTCCAACTCTTGATCTCAGCTCAGGTCTTGATCTTAGGGTCGAGAGTTCAAGCCCCATGTTGGGCTCCATGCCTAGTGTGGAGCCCACTAAAAAGGAAAAAAAAAACCCCACCTTTTTATTTCACTCCACAATATATTAGTACAGTGGCGCAAATGGGGTGCATGATTTTATTTTATTTTATTTTATTTTATTTTATTTTATTTTATTTTATTTTATTTTATTTTATTATTTTATTATTTTTTAAGATTTTATTTATTTATTTATTCATGAGAGACACAGAGAAAGAGAGAGAGAGAGAGAGGCAGAGACACAGGCAGAGGGAGAAGCAGGCTCCATGTAGGGAGCCCGACGTAGGACTCGATCCTGGGTCTCCAGGATTAGGCCCTGGGCTGAAGGCAGGCGCTAAACCACTGAGCCACCTGGGCTGCCTGATACATGATTTTACTACCATTTGGAGACCACTGCTGAGGATGGTTGGGAATTATTAAAAAGCTTCTAAGAAGCATAACATAATTTTTATAAAGCATTTTAAGATAGACTCGATAGTGCGTGATCTTAAGGAATTATATAATGGAATTGTACTTGCACAGCAAAATGCCCTCTATGTTTTATTTTATTTTAATTTAATTTAATTTAATTTAATTTTATTTTATTTTATTTTATTTTATTTTATTTATTTATTTATTTTTTGCCCTCTATGTTTTAGAGATTCATACTGAAATAGTTATGGGTGAAATGTCATGATGTTTGTTATTTCTTAAAAATACTTTTTAAAGATTTTATTTATTTATTTATTAGAGACACACACACAGAGGGAGGCAGAAACACAGGCAGAGGGAGAAGCAGGCTCCATGCAGGGAGCCCGATGTGGAACTCGATCCCGGGTCTCCAGGATCACACCCCGGGCTGAAGGCAGGCGCTAAACCGCTGAGCCACCCGGGCTGCCCATGTTTGTTATTTCTTTTAAAATGCGCTGGTGAAAAAATATGGGAAAATGTGGCAGACTGTATCATTGTGAAGCTAGATGGCCTACACTGGCATTCATTATATTGCTTCTTCTGTTGTCCTGTATGTATTCAACAGCTTTTTATAGTAGAAAATGCAGAAATAAACCCCTCTGGTGGCTCTCTAGGAGCTGGGCCCGAGGGAAGTCAGGAGCCAAGTTAGTGAGGAGGCGAAGGTAACAATCCAGGTGGACACTGATGAGGGGCGGAGCTCATGCTGTGGACTGAAGGGTATCATCTAGTATGTTCTCTTCCCTCATTCCCACAGTCCAAAGTGCTCCGGGAAAAATGGCTGCTGCAGGGTATCCCGGCTGGAACTGCCGAAGAGGAGGAAGCCAGGAGGCGGCAGTCTGAGGAGGATGAGTTCAGAGTCAAACAACTGGAAGATAACATTCAGAGGTAGGTGGTTCCCAGCGCCCCCCACCCTGACCCCCATCCCCTGCTGGGGTCTTACAGTGCAAGTGACCACTGCTGTCCTCTAGGGGACCCTTCTCGGTGCTGACCCCTTTGCCCAGAGCTTGGGATTTGTCTTCCTAAACAGAGTATGTTGATATCCTTTATAGACTTTTCCAGAGAACCCCGAGTTATTACTCTGAGTACGAATTATTGTACTGGACTGACCTTCGGTAGAGTGATGTTCTCCTGGAGCAGGGAGCTGTTGGAAGCAGCTTGCCCCTTCGCTGAACGCCCACCTTTTGAGTTCTTCCACCAGCGTTTGTCTTTCTCCTCCTACCAGTCAGGCTGTTGGCTGTCCTTGCTGCTACAGTGGGTCTGTTGCCTCCATTTGATCAAATCTGAAGTGGGGAAACTGTAGCCGGGGGTCTTAGAATCATAGAAGGGCTGAATGAGGAGGGCACCACCGTGAGTTATGTGCCTGCGCTCTAGAAACTTGCTTTGTAGTGTCTGTTTGGCCGGCTCAGAGGGTGAGTTGGGTTCCTTTATGGTTTTCCCCCAGGTTCTGAACGTTTCCATCTGGGAGACAAGTGACCTGCCCGTGGCCAGGTCATTTAGGAGCAAAAATATAGGTTTGCACTTGCAAACTGTCATCGTCCCAGGTCCCAAGTCCCAGGACACCTAGCCAGAGATCTGGGATGAGGGTGGAAGGTGGTGATCAGAGATGCCTTAGAACCAAATCTCCTGCTCCGCCCCATTCCACCAAACCCTGTCTCAAATGTCAGCCTCATGAGCCTCATCTCTTTCTCCTGAGGTGCGAGCTCTTTTAGAATATAAAGGGTAAGAGCTACCTCACTACCAGCCTTCAGACCCAGGCGTGAATGAGGACTGTGTGAGTCCCTGGGGACTCCAGTAGTGTCACCAGAGAGAAAAACGAATTGGCCGTGAGCCCTGAAGGCCTGAGTCCCTATTTGCTTAGACCCTAATGTCCCTTAAAGAGTTCTCAAGAGCAGCTTAGCTAAGTTTTGCTTGTGGGGGAAACTAGCTAAGAAAAAGTTTGTATGTGATGTGCATCTGTGCATCTGTGCATAGACATACACATATACATGTATGTGAATATACACATACATGTGTATATGCACACACACACTTTTTTTTTAGCACGCAGTGGGTAAAAGCTAAACTATTACCAGCCCCTTTGGATAGATAGATCTCTATATATCATTAGAAGAAGAAAATCTTAGTCCTGGAAATAATAGCATCAAGCTCGTGAGGACAAGAACTTCTAGAAAGTGGGAAAGGTCTTCCCATCAGAAGCCCAGAAGGTAGAAAGGGAAGGGGTCAGGATGAAGTCATGAGTCCTGAGCCTCTAGATTCCTCTCCTCCCAAGTGGCTCAGCTGACCGCGTCTTAGACAAGATGAGGGGGCCAAGGATTATTGAAAATGTTGACCGTAAGTGGAGGAGGAAAAGGCCACTGGGAGAAGTGGTTTCATAGGAAGTCTCCAAGGGGGCAAGTCCCTGGTGCTTTTGGCTGTAGTGACGGTTGATATCATACAGCAGCATCACTTTGTCTTTACTCTTGTTAAAAGGTCCATCATTTTCTGGTCTCTTTCTTACTAGTTTTACATGATCATGACAGACAGATCTGGTGCAAAGCAGAAAGCTCCACAACTATTTGTTGGATGAAAAATTGGGGAGGGGTATACCACATATCAGGGGAGCTCTGCCGGGCAGAGGAAGCCTGGAAGATTATTCTCCAGGCTAACCTGGCAAAAATCCTAGGAGCCAAGTGGCTTGAGCACAGTGTTCACTACTTTGGATGGGAAGGGAGGCAGTGTATAGATGGGCAGGAAATGTTGTTTCAAGTCATTTTTTCAAACCCTGAATATTTTTTCTCACTGAGCCTCACACGTTCATTCATTTCATCCCATGGGTGTTATAGGTGGAAGACAGCAAGGATTTAGAAAATAGGATCAAATTAGTTCTCTGACCTCTTCTATTCTCCTTCTTCTTTTTTAAAATGACATTAGAAAACATTATCTTTCCACCAAATGGGCAGTTTTGCTTTGGCTTGTGTACACGTTTACCATTACTCTGGCCTCACGGTGGTAACCCTTACCTGTGGGATGAACCATCACATGGAGAGGCAATCTTAAATCATGGACAGTTTTGACTACATTGACCATGGGAATGAGGTAGAAGAGTTAGGGCTACTTTATTGTTCATGTGGGCGTCACCATATTCAGAAAAATAAGGAAAATCTCTTTTTATCTTTTGAGTCAACAGAATAAAGAGGTCACTGATGTATGCAGGCCAACCTCTTGGATCCCACTAAAGAGACAGATAGCCAAGCCAGGAGGAAAGAAATCCTAGCAGCTTAAAAGGGTACGGATGCGGGTGATTGGGTCTAGATTCGGAGGGCGTTTCCTTCTGCCACAATCATGGTCCTGCTGGACATTGGCCATTTGCTGGGGGATGAACTATGTTCCCTGGAGCTGCTTTTCTGTAGGAGCAGGGCTGCTGGTGGGCATCATTTCCTCCCCAGGGCCCCCAGAGGGAGAGGTTTCTTCCTATCCCAGAATTCAGTTTCTACTTCTCCTCATTTTACTCACAGCTCCTCTGCTGGACCGGTTAGCATCTTTAGGTTCCAGTGCCAAGGGAAGAAGGGAGCTGCCCTTCCTCTTCCCTTAAAGGACTCTGAGCCACCTAAGCCGCTTTCCTTAGGCATGGTTTGGTTCTCTCTCACAGTCCTACAGCTTGAACACGCCCTACAGGCTCCTTGGAAGCACGGGCCTCCTGCAGTCTTACAAGCTATGTGGACGGGCCTTCCCGGCTCTGCTCACTTTAGCTGAGCTCAGCCAAGTGACTCCAAGGCATAGATAGGTTGGACGAGTCTGAGCTTCCTTCCCCCTGCACTAATGAGCTAACCATGACTGTTTCCTTTTATGGCCATGGCAGGGGAGCAAGAAGACTGAGCAGAGACAGAACTGCCCAGAAGGCATTGGCCATAGCAAGCCAGCCCCCCCCCTCCAAACCAAGGCGGGGAGACAGACAGTCAAGCTTTATTTGAGGGAACCTTGGAATTGTGTGGCAAAGGGCACAGATTCAGGGAAGGGTAAGAATGGGTCTAATAATTCACACTTCCAGAAGTGTGAAATTCCATTGAAAACTGCAAGCAGTCTACGGCCATACCACCCTGAACGCGCCCGATCTCGTCTGATCTCGGAAGCTAAGCAGGGTCGGGCCTGGTTAGTACTTGGATGGGAAAACTGCAAGCAATAGAGAAAGTCTAGAAAAACGAATTCACGAGGAGGAAGATGACCTAACACAACTTGGGGTTTCAGGAGGACAGAGAGAAGAGAATGAGAGGAAACTGGAGTGACTTTGAGATCAAAATCAGAATCTGATCTTCCTGTGGTTAGGAATCCCGGAAATTGGCTACAGATCAAATGCAGAAGAACCACAAAATAAAGGAATTCTAAAAGGTGACTTGCTTTGTTTGAAGCAGAATATCAATCTTTAGATCTTTAGATTTGGGTCCACTAATCTAAGTCACTCCTGTGCAGTAAATTAGATTCCCCTAAAGAGAGATGCATGGGGCGCACGGGTGGCTCAGTTGCTGAAGCATCCGTCTCTTGATTTCAGCCCGGGTCATGATCACAGGGTCCTGAGATCGAGCCCTGTGTCGGGCTCTGCACATAGTGTGGATCCTGCTTAAGATCCTCTCTCCCTCTCCTTCTGTCCCACCCCTCCCTCCTCTCTCTCTCTCTCTCTCTCTAAAAAAAATCTAAAAAATAAAAAAGAAGAGAGAGCAATGCAAACTGTTTTCAAACCATAAAGTATATGAGTACAGTTGTGCCCTGAAGGTATTACAGCCCTTGCTGGTGAACCAAGAGTAGCTTGAAAAACCTGCAGGAACAGTAGAGAATAGAAATCAAAAAGCAGGGAGGATGCATACAAGGAAAGATTAAGGGAAATCTGTGTCATTTCTTTTCTTTTCTTTTTTTTTTTCTGTGTCATTTCATTTGGAAAAAGAAAAGGTATTAGCAGCCTAACTCGGAACTTCAGTGTCTGTAGGATTTAGGCCATGTCTTAATTCTTTGTGTCTGGGCCATTCTGAATATAATAAAGACTTCACATAAAGCATGAGACTTTGCACTTAAACATGTTTCTTTCCCTAGATATCTTCGGGAAGAAAGAACATAAGCATCTTTCCATTTCTGAGTCTAAAATTCTTTAATAGTGCCAGTAGTCCTACAGTAAGTTCCAGGTTTACAGACATGTTGTTGTTGTTGTTGTTTTTTAACCAAAGTGTTATTTGTAAATTGGTTGGTTGTTTGGAACTAAGAATGTTGTCTCTCTTCCAAGACTGTTATATGTGGTGCTTGGATTTTGAGGGCAGCCCATAAAGAGGGAGGGAAGAGGACAGAGGGAGGGAGGAAGGGAGAGAGGAATGAATGAACTAGACTATTAAGTGCTGGGCATTAGAATCACTGGGGAAGCTTAAAATATATATATATATATATATATATATATATATATATATATATATATATATTTATTCCCAGGACTTATTCCAGGAAATTTGGATTCAGTGACCCAGGTGAGAAGCCCTGGAATTTATGGTTTTTTTAAAGAGTGCTCCAGATAATCTGTGCAAATCACAGTCAGGTTCAAAAAAGATTGCTGTAAATGGGAAAAAGAATAGCCCACAAATAGAAAGTAATTAAGAGCACTATAGCACTGCAGTGATTCTATCTGGAAGAAAAGAGGGAAAGGACTGGTCACTGCAGTGGAAAAACAGATGGTCGTTCTTTTGTACAACTTTTCCCTGGGCAGTGTCAGGAGAGCCCAGCCTATTGATTATATTCTTGGCTCTCTAGAAACCAAAAGTAAAAGGGGCTAAATATGGTCAGAATTGTTGAAAGCAAAATCTGTACAAAGATTTCCTTCTTTTAAAAAAAAAATTTCAAATGTCGCAGCTTCTTTCTGTTTATTTCCTATTGGAGTGCTGTACTGAGAAAGCTCAAAGGATTTTTTTTCTGGCTTGGGCCCATTGTCAACCGCTGTCAATGTTGTCACTGTGTGCAGTGGGTCGCAGGGACCACGTGTGGGCCTCGCATTTATACTCTTGGAGACTTCTGGCAATAAGGCCCACCCTAGCCTTGTGTATTTCACATCTGCTCCAGTCAACAAGTCTTGCTGCTTGCCCTCTGATTTTCCCACTTAATGATTCTCTAATTTCATCAGATTTTATTCACATGTTGGAAACAGCACTCTAGTGCTCGCTTCGGCAGCACATATGCTAGAAGTGGAATGATACAGAGAAGATTAGCATGGCCCCTGCACAAGGATGACACACAAATTCATCATGCTCTGAAATATAGAGTTCTTAGCTTTCTTTGCTTAGTGAGAAATTTGCTCCCCCGCCCCCCCCTTGGGATTACCCCAGTGAAGTTGAGAAACTTCAGGGAGTAGTAGATTATCTAGCTCTGCTGTTATCTTGCTGTGTGACTCTGAGCAAGGCTCTCACTCTCTCTGGTCTCAGTTTCCTCATCTTTTCAGAGTCTTGATCTTCCAGCTCTGGTATTCTGAGAGTCTCTCTATTTATTTATTTATTTATTTATTTATTTATTTATTTATTTATTTATTTATTTATTTATTTATTTATTAATTATAGTCACGGGGGGGGGGGGCAGAGACACAGGCAGAGGGAGAAGCAGGCTCCAGGCACCAGGAGCCCGACGTGGGATTCGATCCCAGGTCTCCAGGATCACGCCCTGGGCCAAAGGCAGGCGCTAAACCGCTGCACCACCCAGGGATCCCCTGAGAGTCTCTAATTTAGGAGGTTGACTAGAGATGCCTTTTCTGAGCAAATATACCTGTGCAGAGAAATGCTCCTGCTGTAGAAGGAAGTGCTTTTAGAGACAGGCCAGAACTAGGGAAAGAGGTGAAGTTCTCAGGAGACCAAAGCCCCATGTGTGAATCACTGACTCATCCCGGCAATGACTAAATTCATCTGATCAGCTGTCAGTGCTAAAATATGTCCCATAAAATATTGATTGAAAAAATATCAAAGTCCCAGCTGCCAACCTAGGGAGGGGCTTTACAACTTTTTAAAAAGAAACTTCAAGATGCAAGTGGACCAGCTCATTTCTGCTTCTGAATTAAGATTCTTGGAGCGCTTCTGTTGGCCTCTGATGGATACTAGAATTCACTTAGTTTTCCACATTCTTAAGAGGCTCAAAGCAGAAGACTGGAGGCATTAGGCAGAAGCATGTGTGTGTTATATGGTGGGATTTTGGCAACCGACGAGATGACAGCCATCCACAAATAACTGTTCTAGAAAAGGCAACCACAGAAATGTTCATTGGAATCACAAAGGACACTTGCTTGGGATTCATTGCTATTTTTGACTTCATGAAGCACTGTTCTTCCACAGCCGGGTACAGAGCACTCACATGGGTAGTCCACATCTGTGCACTCCCACCCTCCACAGCCACATCTGGCAATCCAGCCCTGTCCTCCTTCCCATTCTTTGTTTCACCATAACGAAACTACGTTATACTATAAACAATGTAGTGGGATCCCTGGGTGGCTTAGCGGTTTAGCGCCTGCCTTTGGCCCAGGGCGTGATCCTGGGGTCCTGGGATCAAGTCCCACATCAGGCTCCCTGCATAGAGCCTGCTTCTCCCTCTGTCTGTATCTCTGCCTCTCTCTCTCTCTCTCTCTCTCTCTCTCATGAATAAATAAATAAAATTAAAAAAAAAACAACATGTAGTGATATAGTGGCATCGCCATTCATCTAATACTCATTGGTCTCTTACTCTCTTCTGGGAGTCCCTAGCTTTTTGGCCTCCACTTAATTCATTGATTTTCTTGTTTTTATCCTCATAATACTCCCATGAAGTAGTGGTGATGACCATGATGCCCATAACACAGGTGGGAGAACTGAGGCTTAGAAGATAAAGTAACTTGTTGCCCCAAACGACCCCATTAGTAAGTCGAAAAGTGAGGGGCACCTGGCTGGCTCAGTCGGTAGATAGAGCATGTGACTCTTGATCTCAGGGTCATGAGTTCAAGCCCCACATTGGGTATACAGCTTACTTTAAAAACAACAACAAGAGTGAAAAACGAGTATTTAAGCTGGGATCTGTCTAACTCCAAAGCACGTTCTCAAAAATCTGAACAAAAGTTAAGTTCAAAGTTTTTGAGACAGGTGAGATTCAGTAAAATCACAGTAAATGAGTTCACCTCCTGATATAGGCAGATGCTCCTTCCTCCTCAGACCCCAGAGTCTCCTCAGGAAGCAGGTAGCCAACATGCTGGGACCCCAGAGCGGTTGGGCTGGGATCCATGGAGAGTGGTCATGTGGTTCCAGAGGCCGCCCCTTCAGGTTCTCTCCAGAAGTACAGGCTCCATTTTAGCGGTTCCTTTGTCTCTTTCTTTCTTTTTTTTTTTTTTAATTTTCTTTTTATTTTTTTTATTGGAGTTCAATTTGCCAACATATAGCATAACACCCAGTGCTCATCCCGCCGAGTGCCCCCCTCAGTGCCCAGTCACCCCAATCCCCCGCCCACCTCCCCTTCCACTACCCCTTGTTCATTTCCCAGAGTTAGGTGTCTCTCATTTTTTGTCACCTTCACTGATATTTTCCCTCATTGTCTCTTTCTGAAGCCCTTTGCTCCTGCGTGCACTCTCTCGGCTCTATAGAGCCTGAGTCTCTGCTCCAAACAGTGTGTAATTATGTAGAAGGCTCCCAGCAGGAGCCTAAAGTCAGGTCAGGAACCTGGACCTTAGAGTCTGACTTGTATTTGCAAGTTGTTTGATCTTAGACATGATATAACTGTCTGCCCTTGACACCTGTCCCCTGGCAATAGCAATGCCCATCTGGAAGAGTTGTCGTCGTGTGTACAGATCATGTGCTTTTGTGAACTGCCAAGTACAGTAGGTTGTCAGTAAGTAAGAGTAGTGCTTCTGTGGTTCTTCCCTCCTCTATCCTTCTGGAACAGGGTTTCTCAATAGCAATGCTATTGACATTTGGGCTGTCCCATGTAGGAACAGAATCCCTGGCCTCTACCGAGAGATGCTAGCAGCACCCTTCCACCCCCAACACGACAATTAAAAATCTCTCCAAGCATTGCTAAATGTCCTCCAGCTGACAACCACTATGCTAAAGCCTGGGATTACAGGTGTTGATACTGAGATAAAATCACTCCATCAAGTAGCTTCAGAACACTGAGGCCTGGGATCCCTGGGTGGCTCAGCAGTTTAGTGCCTGTCTTCGGCCCGGGGCATGATCCTGGAGTCCTGGGATCAAGTCCCACATCAGGCTCCCTGTTGTGGAGCCTGCTTCTCCCTCTGCCTGTATCTCTACCTCTCTCTGTGTCTCTCATGAATAAATAAATCAATCTTAATTAAAGAAGAACACAGAACCCTAAAAAGACTTATGTGGCAAAAAGACAAGAGAGACATGCCAGCATAGATATGGGGAAAAGGGAACGTATGAGCACTATTGGTGGGATTGTAAATCGGTAGAAAGTGGTACGGAGGTTCCTTAGAAAATTAAAAACAGAACCAAATGGTCCGTAATTCCACCTCTGGGAATATATCCAAAGGAAATGAAAACATTAACTCAAAAGGTATCTGCACCGGAGTGCTGGGTGGCTTATTCGGTTAAGTGTCCAACTCCTGATTTTGGCTCAAGTCATGATCTTGGGGCTGTGAGATTGAGCCCCAAGTTGGGCTCCATGCTGGGCGTGCAGGCTACTTAAGATTCTCTTCCTCTCCCTCTGCTCCTATCCCCCCCACTTTATGCACATATGCACGTGCACACACGCACTCTCTCTCTCCCCCCTTCTTAAAAAAAGATATCTGCATCCCTGTGTTATAAATAGCAGCACTACTTATACTAGCCAAGACATGGAAATAACCTAAGCGTCCATCAGTGGATGAATGGATAAAGAAGATGTGATATACATACATGGAATATTCTTCAGCCATAAAAAATGTAGAAATCTTACCACTGGGGACAACATAGACCTTGTGAAGACATTATGCTAAGTGAAATAAGTCAGAGAAAGACAAATACTGTATGCTCTCACTTATATGTGGAATCTTAAAGAAACAACCAACCAACCAAACAAACAGATAAAACAAAAGCCCAGATAAACAGATGAAACAAAAAACTCATCGGAAAAGAGATTGGGCTTGTGGTTACCAGAGGTGGAGGGTGAGGAGGAAGGGGACAGTGGAAGGTGGCCAAAAGGCAAAATTTGTGATTGTAACTAAATAACTATTAAATAACTAAATGACTACACATAGTGCACAACACGATGCCTGTAGCATCCTGCCGTGGGATATATAGGGAAGTTGTTAGCAGAGTAGATCCTGAGAGTTCTCATCAAGAGGAGAAGTATTTTTCCTTTTTTCTTCTGTCTTTTCTTTTTATTGTATGAGAAGGCGGATGTTAGCTGAACCTATTATAGTGATCATTTCACAATATATGTAAATCAAACCATCCTGCTGTACACTTGAAGCCCATACGGTGACATATGTCAATAATTTCTCAATAAAACTGGGGGAAAAGATTTATGAAGATGACATTAATGATTTTCAGTGCAGAATGACATAAGTGTTTCAAGTGCTTGTCGTGTAAGGCTTCTCTCAAGCACTGAACCGTGGAAGTCAGTTCTGAGTTAAAAAGACATGATTGCTTTTTTTAAAAATATTTCTTTTTGCATCCAATGCTGCACTGATTTTGCAAAGGCGGTGATTTTTATGACAGCTCATAAAACCATAGAATCTTAGAGTGTACCTAACTGAGGTGTAATCTGGATCCACTGCTGTCTGACACTTGAATTTGCAATGAACCCAGTGAGTGGGAATCAATACATAGTGTCTCCCTGGGGCTGAAAGTGACAGGGAACTCACTTCCTCACAAAGTAACACCCACGTCCACATGGGGACAACTTCCCCTATTACAAAGGATCCTCCTTTGGGGTGAAAGTTATGTTCCCTGCAATTTCCATGGGTTCTCTGGTCCTTGCTCTCTGGGACCATATAGAAAAGTCCCTCTTCACAGACTGAAATATGAATGCTTATGATCTGTGGTCAGCTCTGGAAGCTGGGACAGGTCAGGGAGGACACACTCTCCTGGTGCATTCAGCACGTCCCCATCGCCCGCGTGTGTCTTAGTGGCAGTGGTGGGAGCGCCTACTTCCAAGAGCCTACTGTGAGATCCCAAGCCATCTTGCCTTATTTGGGTTTTGTGGGCTCCATTGTAATTGCCTCATTATTGGTCAGGTAAGCCGTGTTTAAAGTATCCATAATTACAAAAATAATGGGAGATTTTTTCCTCATACACTGAGATCACATAGGAGCCACATTTGGGAAATGCTTGCATTTTCCAGCCCCTAGAACAGTTGCTGTAGTTGAAGAAATTGTGCAAAGTCAACTTTCTTGGCAACCGGCCCCAGGCTTTTTGGCCTACGAATGCCCTGCCTCAGGTCTCCCCTCTACCAAAAGTATCCCCTCTGAAAATAGCATTTTTCTGCCCTCTTGCTGGTAAGATGGTCACTTGTAACTGCTCTATATTCTTGGTGGAACAAAGACATCAAGTGTCCTGTTGATATTTTTCTCCACGGTTTTCACTATTGTGCATTGTGAAGGCAGTGGATGGTCCTTTGGATCCTTTTCAGCGAGGACAGTCTATGATCTTACAACACAGAGTCCTGCAGTGGAGTCTGGTGGCTGTGGTCTGGTGGCCATGGGGAGGCAGGCAGGCTCTGACCTGGGCAGGAAGCAGGCATATGTGGGCAGGCTGGTTTGACACTGCATCGCCAGGGGCCTGGAGCAAGCCAATCTCCTAAGCATGCCTCTTTCATGTTTCCCCCTCTTTTCACTGCTGAGGCCCCAGAGAAGAGTTTGGAGGGACCTGCAGCCACTGGAGACTTGTCACAGCAAGTCCTGCCCCCACCAGCCATGCTAGTTTCTCCTTCCCTCACCTCCAAGCTGGAGCTCCCACTGCAGCAGATGGGAGATAAGTGCACAGACCCACTCCCGTTCTAGGATTCCAGTTCCCTAGCAAGCTCATGCCAGGACATTAGAGGAAACATCCCCCTTCTTTCTCCCACCCTGAAAGCGACTTCTGCCATCAAGGATTCTTTGACTTTCTTACCCAGGATGTACACAGCAGCTGTCGGAGGGTCAGGCCAGGGGAGAGGGAAGGGGTACAGTAATAGGTGAGATAGGTTGGGGCACAGCTATTATGAGGGATTTGCCTACATCCTCATTCCTGTCCCCTTTTTGAGAAACTATTTTTAGTCCATCTGGGGCACATGTGCAGTTATATTTGCAAAATGAATAATTCAGGTTTATTGCGCTCATGGATTCTTTTTTTTTTTTTTTTTACTGAAATATAGTTGACACACATGTTACTTTGGTTTCAGGGGTGCAACATAGTGATTCAACTTCTCTATACCTTACGATCTGCTCACCTCATGTGTAGCTACCATCTGTCACCACGCAGTCCTATGACAGTACCATGGACTATGTTCCCTGTGCTGTGCCTTTTATTTTCATGACTTAGTCTTTCCAATACTGGATCCAAGCCTGTGTCTCCTATACTCCTTCACCCATTTGTCCCATCTCCCCACCCAACCCCTCTCTGGCAAGTGTCAGTTTGGTTTCTGTATTTATGGGTCCGCTTCTGCTCTTTGTTTATTTGTCCTCTTGGATTCGAAGTAAGGAATTTGAGCAGAGAACAGTAGGGATGACTTGTCTCTGCTCCACAATGTGTGGGGCCCCAGCTGGGATGGCGCAACTGGCTGGGGGACTTGAAGAGCTGCATGCTGAAATCACCTGGACACTTCTTCACTTGCATGTCCAGGGCCTGAGCTAGAGTGACTCAACGTCTGGGACTAATGTCCAAGGCCCCTCCACAGGCTTGGCCTCCTCAGTACACAGCAGCTGGATTCTGACAAGGGGGCACCCCAGGGGAGAGTGTCTGGAGCACAAGCATCGCAAGGGACCCAGCTGGAAGCTGCAAGACTTCTGTCTTGGCCCCTCGGAAGTCTCATAGCATCGCCTCGTTGTATCTTATTAGTTTCACCTGAGCCACCAAAGTCAGCTCAGACTCAAGGAGAGGGAAATTACCCTATTTTCTTTTATTTTTTTAAAGAGAGCATCATTCAACTAACATCTTTCATGAAGCTAGAAGACTTTATTTTTTAATATTTTTATTTAAATTCAATTTAGTAAACATATAGTGTATTATTAGTTTCAGGGGTAGAATTTAGTGATTTATCATTTGCATATCACACCCAGTGCTCATTACATCAAGTGCCCATCACCCAATTATCCCTGCCCCCCACCTCCCCTCCAGCAACCCTCAGTTTGTTTCTAGAGTTCAGCATCTCTTATGATTGGCCCCTCTCTCTATTTTCATCTTATTTTATTTTTCCTTGCTTCCCCTGTGTTCATCTGTTTTATTTCTTAAATTCCACATAAGAGTGAAATCATATGGCATTTGTCTCTCCTGGCTGACATATTTCACTTAGCATAATACCCACTAGTTCCATCCACGTTGTTGCAAATAGCAACATTTCATTAGACTCTACTTCTTGATGGCAGTGGGCCACCACTTGGAAAGACCACTGGGTAGATTCCAGCCTGCTTTGCTTCAACTCCCTCCTTGGGCAGAAACAAGCTATACAAACATGTGCAGTGGCCCTGCCTCTTTTTGGCCTCCATATACCTCCTTCTTGTTGGTCATCATGATATTTCCAGTCTCCTCTATTCTTACATGATCGTGGGTAAGTCTGGACGAGATGGACATGAAACTTTTTATAGGTAGCTGGGGAACACAGAATTATACATGGGAACCATCAATCAATCGTATAATGGTGGGAAAGGTCTAGTCATGGAAGTTCTAGAGGAGTATATAAGGGGAGGGGTAGCTCACACTCAGAATAGGAAGTGCAGGTAAGACTTCCCGGAGAAGGTTTGAGAAGAGATGCTTTTCAGCTGTTAGATAAGTGTTTTTCCATTCCATTCCATTCCATTCCATTCCATTCCATTCCATTCCATTCCATTCCATTCCATTCCGTTGGTTCTTAGCTAGGATGTAAATTCTATGAGAACAAGGACTTAATTGGTTACCCTTGTATTAGTTTTCTGAGGCTGCTATAACAAGTTGCCGCAAACTCAGTGGCTTAAGACAACAGAAACTTATTTGCTCATAGTTCTAAAGGCCAGAAGTCCAAAAATCAAGGTGTTTGCAGGACTATTCTCTGTCCAAAAGTCCTAGGGGAGGATCCTTTCTTGCTTCTTCCAGCTTCTGGAGGCTCTTGGTGAGCCTTGGCTTGTGGCTGCCTCCCTCCGGTCCCTGCCTCTGCTTCATACAATCTTTGCTTCTCCCTATGTTTTCTCCTCTTCCGTCTCTTATAAGGACATTTGTCATTGGAATTAGGGTCCATCCAGATTATATCAGATGAGGTCATCTCAAAAATCTTTCAATTAATTGCATACACAGTGACCCTTTTGTTTTCAAATAAGGTCACATTCATAGGTCCCAGGGGTTAGGGTGGATAGACATATCCTCTGGGGGCCGCCATTCAACACACTACATCCTCTGCATGTATCCCAAATGCCTAGAATACTGCACAATGCCTAGTGGGTTGCTCAATAAGTATTTTTCAAGTCAAATGATCTGCATCAGCCTTAGATCATCCATAAGATTGTCATGAGATTCAAAACCAACATTTGCATGTAGAGACAGTATCAGCATTACACTTGCTGGGTTCAAGTCCAGGGACTCCACTTGCCACCTGTGAAATCTTAGGCAAGTTCCTCTAGCTTCTCTCTATTTCAGTTTCCTCTTCTACAAAAACAAGATAATAATAATGAGGTGAACTTTCTTTTTTTTTTTTAAAGACTTTTCATTAAAAAAAAAAATAAAGACTTTTCATTTATTTATTCATGAGACACACACACATACATACACAGCAAGAGAGAGAGAGAGGCAGAGACACAGGCAGAGGGAGAAGCAGGTTCCATGCAGGGAGCCTGACGTGGGACTCGATCCTGGGTCCCCAGGATCAGGCCCTGGGCTGAAGGCGGTGCCAAACTGCTGAGCTGCCCGAGATGAACTTTCTTGAGTAGTGGTGGTGGTTAAATTAATATATGCAGAGTGCTTAGAAGGATCTAGGACTTGGTACCCAATAGATTCTAGATTTTATTATAAAAATGAAGGGTGGAGCGCCTGGATGGCTCAATGGTTGAGTGTCTGCCTTTGGCTCAGGTGGTGATCCCAGAGTCCAGGGATGAGTCCTGCTTTGAGCTCCCTGAAGGAAGCCTGCTTCTTCCCTGTATCTCTGCCTTTTTTTGAATAAAAAAAGTAAAATCTTAAAAAAAATAGTGATGTGACAATGTATCATATGTAAATGATCCCAATTGTTTGATTTTACCAGACCCCCCCTCTTCACTTTCAGAAATAGCTGAGAGGGATGCCACACCCCTAAACTTAGCACGCTGTTTCAGAGGTCAGCTGCCACCGGCCATATGAGTCCAGTGGTGACTTGGAAGCACCAGCCCTCACCACTGATGGGTCCAGGGCAGTGGAGGGAAGGGGGGCTGGGAGCACAGCCCTGAAAGTGAAGTAGCTGCTGCCTTACAAGCGTGAGAAGCAGCTTCTGTCCCCAGGGCAGCTGTCCGCCCCTTGCCTCTTGGGTTCCCTCCTACTCTATGATCAGTTCCTGTCTGTTACCTTGAGGCCCTCAGCAGGAATTCTGGGCTGGCTCAGGTGCAGTGGAGGATGATGAAGAACAATTCCAAGGGCAGGAGAAGTAGGACAATATGATAGATGGATTTGAGAAGAATCCAGAACAGCTGGGGGGCAGACCTCATTGAAAGGGTGAGGGACAGGAGTTGTTATCTCAGCAGGTTATTTAAAAGAAAAAAGAAAAGATACCTTGTGCTTTCTATTTGTTTATTTTTTAAAAAAATCAGGGCACCTGGGTGGTGTAGTTGGTTAAATGTCTGACTCTTGGTTTCTGCTCAGGCCAGGATCTCATCATGGTTTTGAGATCAAGCCCCACATCGGGCTCTGCACTCAGTGAAGAATCTACTTGAGATCCTCTCCCTCTGCCTCTCCCAGTCATGCTCTCTCTCTCTCTCTCTCTCTCAACTAAATAGGTAAATCTCTAAAAAGAAAAAAATCATTTAGGTTTTCCGAATGATGCCCTGCTCAGATCTTTAGAAGACTTGCCTTGTTAGAGGAAGAGGGCTAAACCCAGTGGTGTTCAAAGTATGGGCCATGGGCTGCTACTTGTCAAACACCTGTTTATTACCAGTCTACGACAAGATAAGGACAGAAATTGCCAGTAAAATGTTTGAAAACTTTAATAGCAATTTGACATTGCCGTGGCCACCAGAGGGGTGATCAGTGGACCCGTCTAACCACACAGACCAGTTTGGGTGTTGTCACACTCCCATGGTGAGTGGCATGTGTCCTGAGCCAGGTGCTAGTTGTGGTGTGTGAGGGGTTGGGGTGAAACCCCCGTCCCTGACCACAGAGGATCTGAGAAGTTCTGCTAGGACCCTCATGGCAGAGAGATGATGTGCCTCCAAACCACATTTTTTGCCTAAATGTTTAAATATCGCCATTGCCATCTTTGTGTGTCATTTACCTTAAGGTTTAGTAAAGAACTTGGAAAGTCCTTGGACTAGCCCCTCCCCTGCACTTCTCACCTTAAAGGTGAAGAACCCGAGGCCAGGGCCAACCACAGGACTCTCAGAATGACCCAGCCAGCCAGTGAACTGGGACTAAACCCAGGTCCCCAGTGCTTTTTCAGAGCTGCTGTTCTTTTTCCTGCGGCTAACGCAAAAGCAAAATTCAGCCCCTAACAAGGAATCACAAATTCCAAATTAATACCCCAGAATGATAGGGTTTTCTTGGGTGCAACTGGATTATGAGCACGACTCAGGCCTTCCATCCAGGGTAATCTGCTGGTGCTGTGGTCTGCTCTGTTAAAGCAGAGGGCGGGAATCTAAGACATTGACATTTTAATATTAGCCCCACAGATGTCTTGGTTTGTGATCTTGAGAAAATCAGTTAATGTTCCAGCAGAATCTGTAAATAAGAGCATCAATAGGGCAGCCCCCGTGGCGCAGCGGTTTAGCGCCGCCTGCGGCCTGGGGTGTGATCCTGGAGACCGGGGATCGAGTCCCACGTTGGGCTCCCTGCATGGAGCCTGCTTCTCCCTCTGCCTGTGTCTCTGCCTCTCTCTCTCTCTCTCTCTGTCTCTATGAATAAATAAATAAAATCTTAAAAAAAGAGAGCACCAATAAAATTAGCTCTCCTTGGGGACATCCTAAGAATTTTTGTCAGGCTATAAAAGGAGGCCCAGAGAGATGATTTGGTCTGGGAAAGCAGGAGTAATACTTGGCTCTTCGCCCTGTAAGACTCCCCATGACTTAAAGAAACCACGTGAAGCTGTGGGGGAGACCCTTGGCAATTGGCTTGTTCAGCCCTCTGCCTTCGGGTAGGACCTCACTTACACCATTTCCGAGTGATGCACTTCTCTCCTATTTTTCAAGAAGGAAAGGGAGATTCTACAGTGAAGTGGATTTTCCTTTGGCAAAGGGGGTCATGGCCTCAAGAGCATTACTGCAGCCAGGCAGGGAGGAAGTACAGCTTCCTCAAGGCCCAGCGCCTGCTGGTGGGGAGCCGGAAGGGACATCCTCCTATCTCAAGAGTGCTGGCACTTAGGTTCTAAGTGTGTCCTATGTCTAGGGGAGTCAGATGCAGGCCTGATAAAAGACATTATTAAGATCTCCTCAGGCTTTTCTTCGGATGGTGTAATTTCCTGGGCTTTCAAACGCCCTAACTGGGACTTTCCCCAGCCAACTTTTGCTTCACTTAGTAATTAGCTCCAAGTTCTTTTTGCCACTCCTTAGATGTGAACCCCATGCTAATAACAGGCAGTGCGGATTTTGCACAAGGTTTAAATAAATATTCACCACTCAACCTTTTTAGCACAGAGCACTGGGGCCACCCAGGCTTCCCCCACAGGAGACAGGGTGGTGTGGGTGGGGACAGTAGCAAACATTCTCACTGGTTTGCTTCCCCACCTCTGATGGCCTCGGACTAGTTACCTAATTTTTTTTTAAAGATTTTATTTATTTATTCATGAGAGACATAGAGAGAAAGAGACAGAGGCAGAGACACAGGCAGTGAGAGAAGCAGGCTCCATGCAGGGAGCCCGATGTGGGACTCACTCCTGGGTCTCCAGGATCACACCCTGGGCCAAAGGCAGGTGCTAAACCACTGAGCCACCCAGGGATTCCAATATTTTGTATCTCAACTTCCTCATCTCTAAAATGGAAATATTCATAGCATATAATCTGAGAATTGTGAGGATCAAGTGAGTTAACACAGGTAAATTGCTCAAAATAGCATCTCGCAGTGATGATAGCGGCATTATTGATCATGACCCAGACAAAGCCTGTGTTTGCTTCAAGCAACTAGAATGATTCTCAGACCAAGTATTTTCACGATCCACTTGTTGGGGGGGGGGGTAACTTGATTTTCAATTATGTGCCAAATCATACTCATTCTGTTCAATGTAAAAAAGAAGTAGAGGTACACAGTTGCGGTTTCTTCTTTTGGAAGGGGAGTGGGAATGATTCCACACTGCCATCTTAGAGGTGACTTCCGTGGCTTAAACTGTTCATCTCTCACCAAAACTTCACTGTGTGTGTTACCAGCTCATTCAGTAAGACAGAGGGTATAGAGGGGCCCACTTACAGTTTAGATGAAATGTCCTTTAATCATGGGAGTATGGGAGTTTGCATTCAAATAAATTATAGGTAATTACATTAATGAACAAAAAAATTGTGATTCAATAGGATAAAATATAATTTACTGACATGTCCTATGAAATCTATTTGTGATCGTCTCTTATCTCTAAGAGTTGATATGGATACACCTTTTAAAAAAAAGAGAATTTAAACAAAGAGGTCAACAAGCAGTGGTACCCTTCTTCCTTTGCAATAGTTATATCCTTCACACCTGCCCCAGGTCATAGCAAAATATCAAGGTCAAGCTCCCAATATTCCAAGGAAAACTAGAACTTCACCTATACACACAAAGGTGCATACATCCTCCTGTTCTCCAAGTGTTCTTTCCATACTGTTTTAGAGATGAGGACGCGCATCTCAGAAGTTCTCTCTTTCTGTGCTATTTGAAGATGTACTCTGGAGAGTGCTAAATCATGGTTCTGCTTTTATTATCTGTTGGAAATATCTTTTGCCTGGACTCGTTTATGTTCATATTCATAGAAACCAATAAGTATTTCCTTTATTAGGAGGTACTCAATATTACTTGTTGAATTATTGTACCTTTTAAAAATCCATCAAGAGATTAAATTTTAGGAGTCTCGGTAAACACAAGACAATCTGTGTGAAAGAGCCTAGGGATGTGTAGCTGACTTTGGAAGAGCCATTTCTTGGTGGTATCATCTGTTCCCATGGCTTTTGAAATGCATTCTTTCATCCCACCTTTTTTCCCCTGAGCTATCCATACAGCCACCCACCTCATGCCTGTATTCACTTGGATCTCCCCCAAACACCTAAAACTCAACATGTCAAAAATTGAACTGTTTACTTTCTCAAATTTGTTCCTCTCTTTGGTTCTTTGTTTCATTGAAAAGCACCACTGTGCGCCCAGTTACCCAAGGCTAAAACCCATCCTTGGTTCTTCTCCCCCTCTTGACCCCAAATCTATTCAGTAATTTTATATCACAAATATTTCTGGAACCCTTCCCCTCTTTTCTGTGCCCACTGCCATGACACTAGTCCAGGTCACCATTATCTGTCAAATGAATTGCTACAATACCCCTCACCCAGTCTCTCTTCCTCTGGCATTATGTTCTTCTAACCCAGACTACACCAAGCCACCAGAAATGTCTTGCAGAATTTATATCTGATGGCTTCATTCTCCAAGTAAAAGACTTCACTCATTCCCCTTGGACTGTAAGATAAAGTCCAAACTCCTTAATATGGCTTAGAGAACCATTTATGATATGGCCTCTGTCTCCTTCTCCAGCCTCATCTCTCCTCTTCCTCGCATCGCTGGCCACCCCAGTGATCTCTGCAGTTCCTTGGAGGTGCCGAGCCCTCTCTGGGTCAAGTTCTTTGTATGTGCTGTCCCATTTGCCAGGAACTCTTCAGCTCCTCCTAGCTGACTCCTACTGATCCCGCAGGCCTCAGTTAAGACTTTACTTTCCCTGAATCCTGGTTCATTGCCCCCGTGGGCATTTTTAACCAAGAACTTACTGTATCACACACATGAAGTTGTTTTATCGCTCTATCCTCCTCCAGCTTCGGCTTCCTGGAGGTGAAGAGAGTGTAGTGTTTACTTTCGTATTCACAGATCCTAGCGCACTGCCTGGGACAAAGGGCTTCATTTTATATTTACTGGAAGGAGGAAGAAAAGAATGAAAGTAGCAAAGTGACATACCCACAGTTGCTCTGAGTATAAGTGTATTATTTCTTTCTGCATAGGCATTTCCAACTGCAGCTTGGGCCTTTGTCTCTCTTACTTTGATTGACATGTAATCATGACGTAAACTAAAGGAAGGAGACTATTTTCTTGCCAAGGCTTTCATTTACCTAGAAGTATGGACAAGTACTCCTGTGAGCAAACATCCATGCTCACAACTGATTGCTCTAAGTGGTTGGCATAATATTCATTTGGAACAAGATTATTAAAAATATGTTCATTGAGCGTCATACCTAGCAGTGGTATGGTGTTGGAATTGTAGACAGAAGGGCAGAGTCCTCTCCCCTGCCTTTATGAGTTTAACAATCTAGGTGCCTGATGGGTGGCATATGCATATGAAAGGTGCTAGGATTCATCATAACTGTTCTGAAGATAATAGATGTTCAAAGAAGGGAATGATCATTGAGGGCTTTAGGATTTGGGCTTTCATTTCAGTAGGATTTCTAAGACTGATGCATTCATTCAATAAACTTATCAAATGTTTATGATGGAGCCGAGCTAACAGATTGACAAATGAAGATGACACAAGTGCTACCCTTAAGAGATTTATAATCCACTCGGTTATAATAGAGCACAACTCTTCTAAATCCCTTAACTTTGGATATCCAGAGATCCCCTGAAGCTTTGGATTTAGGTTTCTGTTGGTCTCGAGGCCCATCATTTATTATAAGAAATTCCAAAAAATATTTATCACCCAAAGAGAGTTAAGTTTGACTCTAGACAGTAGATTATGGTCCTAACCTGGAACCTTTAATACCTGAATGTTGTAAGGCAGTCATGGTTCCACTTCTCAAAAGCAAAAGATACTAGGTCAAATTTAATATGTCCCAATTAAGTAGAAGGAAATTCCAGGCTTGTAGGAAACAAGCTATGAAGGCTGGGTTAGGATGTACACTGAATCGCTGCCATTGAGGTAGAGCAAAGGCTTATGGATATCATTAGATATAAGCAGACTGGAAAATGGGGGCCCTTCCTTGACCTCAGTTGGGCCTTGGCCCCTTGAACCCTCACATCGGGTCCCAGCTCTAGAGCTGGGCTTGAGCTACTGGATGATACAATCATTAGAGACCATGGCCACAGGCCTACTGGCATGGAGCTTTACTGGCAAGGTCAGCTGGTTGTCATGGACGCTCCGTTTTGGCCAAGCTCATTTGGCTCTTCACAGCTCGGCCACCTGTTGTAAACAGCTGAAGGGGGCCTGGCTCCATTTGGAGGTTGTCACTATCTCTGGTATGTCGTCCCTCCCTGGGAAGAGAAGGGTGTGTGGAAACAGGGAGGGCAGTAAACAGTTGCTTCTCTCACAGAGTCACTCTCTTTATCAAGAGCAACGGTCCAGACATGGCCAGTCATGGGTGGTCCTTCTGCACAGGACCTGCCATCTCTTTGAAGACAGGATAGTCACAGACCTAACTATAGAAGCAGCTCTGCAGAAAAGACTAGAATAGCAGGTTGGAACCAGATCACAGAGGGCTTTGAATGCTGAGGGATTTAGAATTTATTCTAGAAACTGTGGAGCATGATTGAAGTTTCAGAGCAGGGGAGTTATAATAAACCCAGAGATGGAGAGCGGACACCCAGGACTCCAAGATGACGTCATCTGTACCAGTGAAGGAAAAGAAGCTCATGGAGGTGAAACTAGGAGAGCTGCCAGGCTGCATACTGATGCGGGATTTCACCCCTAAGGGCATTGCTGGAACATCTCAAAGAGTTTACTACCGGTATTACAACAAGTATATCAATGTGAAGAAAGGGGGCTTTGCTGGGATTTCTATGGTGCTGGCTGCTTACGTGCTTTTCAACTACTGTCGTCCTTACAAGGAGCTCAAACATGAACGGCTACGCAAGTACCACTGAAGAGGGCCCAGTGTGGAAGCACATTTGGCATTCCTGATCATGACTTTTGCCTGGCATCCTTGAATCCTTCCATTGCCTAATTCACAATTAATATCCAATAAGAGTTGACTGATAAAAAAAAACAAACAAACAAACAAAACAAACAAACAAACAAACAAAAACCCAGTGGTGAAACTGGGATGCTGGCTCAGTGCTGCAACTAGAGAAAGAGAGGGATAGATAAGGGTAGACTGGGAACCAACTGGGCAAGTGGCCAGTTTAGGTTGAAATGAGCAGGATAGAAGAAGACAGTCCACCGACAGAGGATGGACCAGGACACAGAGCACAAATAAAACAGGTCACTCAACATTCCCATGATCCTCACTCATAGGACCAGAGAAGGCATTGCGGAGGCTGGCCAGGGTTCTAGAGACTTCCCAGGGAGAGGCACTGCTGCACCATGAGGAAAAACTTCTATCTTCTAGACCAGCTCAGCTGTGCTTTTTTTTTTTTTCTTTTTTAGTCTCAACAATATCTTAGGCCTGAATAAAGTTCTACTGGGGGTTCTAGTGAGGGGTTCCTCTTCCTTCCCAGGTTCCAAAGGCTGAGGAGGGGTTTATAATGGAAGCAGTGAAAAGGCTATGTTCTTCAGCTTCCACTGACGTTGGTCTGAATCTCAGCTTTGCACCTCATTAGT
Source organism: Canis lupus baileyi (assembly GCF_048164855.1). NCBI lineage: Eukaryota > Metazoa > Chordata > Mammalia > Carnivora > Canidae > Canis > Canis lupus. Next base: position 66,806,174 of record NC_132847.1, read on the forward strand.
TGCCTGGGACCTTGGGCACACTCTAACCCATCTGTAAAGCAGGAATCAATAGCAGGTATCTCATTTGGTGGCTGCGAGGCTTAACTTAGTTAATACAGTAAATATATGTAATATATGTTGGCCACGTAATGGGTTCCCAGCTCCTGTTGGCGTCCTTTTGTCTTTCTCTTCTTACAGCACAGAGTTTGTCTCTGTGGATCCTGTTTCCCTCTTAGCCAGAGGCAGACCCATGATGGGAGGGGTGTCATCAGAACAGTAGCATCTTCCCTTATGAAGTCGGTTCAGCCACACCTCATATTACTTGGCACTGGCTCCTGGAAAAACCATGTAGTAAATTATCATTTTATGTATTTATTTATTTTAAAGATCTTCTTTATTTATTCATGAGAGACACACAGGCAGAGGCGGAGACACAGGCAGAGGGAGAAGCAGGCTCCTTGTGGGGAGCCAGATGCGGGACTTGATCCCAAGATCCCCAGGATCATGACCTGAGCCAAAGGCAGATGCTCAACAACTGAGCCACCCAGTCATCCCTAAATTATCATTCTAAGGCAGTGAAGTAGTTGGATACCCCCAGGTATAGTCCTGCTTGTAGTCCTTTGTTAAGTGAGATAAGTCATCATTTAATTTTTTTATGTACGTTGATTCCACCAAGGTTAATTCATGTATAGGTGGGGTGCACCTATAAACTCGTTCAGCTGCTCAGCCACTATTCAGACAGCACTCAGAGTAAAGGCCCCATGACCTCATCACAGAGTCTGTTTGTCTCTCCTCAGATACTCACTGTGCCCTGGGCCCTAGCTGGACTTGAAAATTCAGGATGCATATAACCAGTTATCTCTGGGTGGAACTCCCTGTCCAAAAGGGAACACAGCTATCCCCTTACCCTTACCCTGGCCCAAATGAGAGAAGAACTGGGGAAGTAGGCCCCCACTCAATTCCACAGGGAGCCAGGGTCTCCTTTTCCAGGTCCTTCTGTTGGGCTTTGGGGTTCCTGAATTGACAAAGGCTCAGTCTCTGTACTTGGAACTTCACAGACTTCATGAACCCTTTCTTGTGCTTGATCTCATGGGATAAGTATCATTCCTGGCCCTGGTCACTGGGTTACCAGATGTACAGGTAAAAAGGTGCTCCTTAAAGGGAAGTACTGTAATTCCCTAAGGGAAGGGCCAGGACAAACAGATCTGGGAAAATGTGCTAGGACAGCCTCAGGGAGGGAGCCTGCCAGGCAGGGCTTCACTGCTGCTTTGCAGAAGCGAGAAGAGTCAAGGGCCTTGGGGTCTGTGTTTGCACAAGGACTGGCCTTCCGTGGAAGGGAGGACACTGTTGGGAGGGGGTGATAGACTGAGACTTCTATTCCTAAGTAACCACACAGTACCAAATCTACAGAATGGCAGCAATTTGCTCCTAGGAGCTTTATCTAAAGTCCCAAACATACAACCTTAGTTTGTGGAGTGTGACTATTACCTGCCACTAGATGGCCCCCCATGTACGCATCAGCCTTTATCACGTAGGGACCTTGGAGTAGATTTTCTGGTGTTTTTCTTCTTTTTTTTTTCTAAACGTGTACACACACATACACACACACAATCTTTACTTTCATCATCTTTGAAGCTGATAACCGATTCATTAGTTTTCCTTTTAACATTCAAATGATAGAACTTACATTCTCTGGAAAGTTGGTTTAACATAAAAATCTATGGGTGTTTTTTTTAAATGCTCTGGGCCATAAACTGTGTGACTAAGATGTTGGATTTGAATCTATTCTATTAAATAGTATGTTTTGGTTCGTCTAAAGTAATACATACAGTGTATAACAAAATAGTCTTTAAGTTCAATTTAAAAAAAAAAAAAGCATTGGAAGAGAAAGCAAAAACAAACATTAAACCATGCGTACTTACTCCCTGGCAGAAAGTGTTCTGAGATCTTTTAAATATTAGCTTATATTATTTCATAGCTTGGAAATAGCTCTTCTGTTCACATCATTATAACCATCCGATAGACAAGGGAACAGACACTATGAAAAGTGAGGAGCTTACTCCGTGTTTCAACCAGTAATTGCCAGGCCCATCAACCTCCTGTCCTGGCTCATTTGCGCTATGTCCTTCTGCCTCCCACTGGTCTAAAACAATCAGGAGGGACTTAGCAGAAATCCAGTTGTGGCATGAAAGACGTTTGGATTCTGATTTCTCTTTTTTCCCTTCCTCTCAATTTTCTTATTGAAAACATAGAAAACAATCTCTAATTGCTGTGAAAGGACTTTGTGTATTACACAAACCTCTGCTGCTGTTATGGGTGTATTTGGGGTTTGGTGGGGATGTAGAACTCTCGTATGCGCCCAGGAGGTGGGTGGTCCTTCACTCATTCCACAAAAAGTATTTATTTTGAGGTCTCCCACACCCAGGTGCCCGTGCTATTTCAACAACAAACTTGGTCCTCCTTGAACTGTTAGACTTGAGCATTACAATGTGGTTTCCCTGTGCTTTAGCCTCCCTTAGCCTCGGGATTCAGGAATAAGAGACAATGGTAGGAGAACTGCAGAGGTGGGACCCCAGCGGAATAGGAACATGGCCAGCGCCACTTCTGCATGAGCCAAACCACCAGCAAGAGGCAGATGGGTTTCTTAAATCATTATTTTGGAACACAATGTTTTGTTTCCGTATCCAAGAATTTCCACTTCAAATGGCCAGTCAGATCATCTCTCTGACAGAAGGCTTCAGCTACAAGCCTCTGGATAAATTGTAAAGGGCCTTCTTCTTCTTTGGGCCTGAGGCAAGCCACTTTCGTGTTGCATCTAAGAGTTTCTCCAATTTGGCTTAAGTAATGCTGTCCGAGACCCAGGCTTTGATCCCTATACATGAATCATTTAATATCTGGAGGGGGTCATTGGCAGGCTCTTGGTGTAAGGAAAATTCTGTTTTCCTCCTGGATTGGAAAACCCAGCAATAGACATCACTCTTATTCAACTTCATTTTTTTAAGATTTTTAAAATTTATTTATTCATGAGAGACACAGAGAGAGAGAGGGGCAGAGACACAGGCAGAGGGAGAAGCAGGCTCCACTCAGGGACCCCGATGGGGGACTCAATCCCCAGACCAGGACTACGCCCTGAGCCAAAGGCAGATGCTCAACCGCTGAGCCACCCAGGCGTCCCTCATTCGACTTCTTAATACACTAACTGTTGTAAAACAGAAGGAGGGCTGATGAGTCTACAGGGATGAAGTTCATCTGAGAGAATATTTGTTATCTTATTTTTAGTTCCTCAAGTTTTTCTCACAAAACCCCATAATAAATGTGGGGTGCCTGACTTTGTTTACTTCTGTAGGGCCTCCTTGGGACATTGGCCCACACAGCAGCCTTAAACCAGGTTTCTTAGAGCTCGTGGGCTCGTGATGCACCGAGACCCTTCCATCCCTACCTGCACAGCTTCTAGGGCAGCAGGGGGCATGCATGAACCAGAGATGGGAGATGTAGCTGTTTCTGCCTCAGAACCTTCTGTGCCCTTCGTAAGAGGGCCCCAGAAGCCTTCTTGATGGCATTTTGGACAGAATGTCTGTATTGTAAGAAAGGAAAATGATGGGGGGGGGGGGCGGGGGGGAGAGCACCAGAGGGACTCCTGTCAATGTGCCAAGGGAAACCAGTAGCGCAGAACCACTTTGTACCTGCAAGCCACGCAGGATGCTCAAGGAGGAGTGTTCAGTGTTGACTCAGCCTCTCTGCCATAAGGAAGAGGGGAAGTCTCAGCATCATTTGCCCAGACCCCTGAGGATCTGATAATGTTACTCTGAGCCCTTTCCTGCTGCAGCCATGTGGGGGCAGTGATGCAGCTAACCAGGCTGGTTTCCCTTGTAGGAACTCATGGCTTTGAGACCATTTCAATCCTTGGAACTTCTTAAATTGGGGACTCTGGGTTCAAATTCATTTCCTGGACAACACAGAACCACAGACCATCAAAGGGAACAGAAATGGCTGGCTTTGGCTGTATTTCCTCCATCTCTCCAAGAAGAGGAGCCCTCTGATACCTCTAATAGTTTTGCAGTCTCAGTGAAGTGGCTGAGAGAGAGGTGGGCCGGAAGGTAAAGGCCCGAGTCTCACTAACTCATGCAGACTCTAGCCACTGGATTACCACAGTCTACTTTGGGGCGTAGCTTCACAATTTAGTGTGCTCTTTGGTTTCAGCCCAGCCTGTGGGGTCATGACAGTGCCAAAAGATTGATTTAGAAAGACCTTGATGTCATTGGAATAAACATCAATAAACGGAGCCCCTTTTTGCTCCCCACGGTAGATCTCCCCATCTCTTACCTGGACAACTCCTAATTGGCCTTCATGCTTTCATTCTGCACCTCTTCTACACACCGACATCCATTCTCATACAGCTGCCACAGTGAACTTTCCAGAACATAGCTGATGAAGGCACTCCCATAAAACGGACAAATAGACAAGAAGCTTAAGTGGCTTCCTATTGCCTTCAGGATCAAATCTCAACCCCAGAGGTAGCATTCAAGTGCCATCTCACCCTGGACTGACCCTCTCGGTCACCCTTTTCCCATCATGAGCACACTTGGAGTCGTCCTGTCTGACAGAGGTCTTCACTCACTTGCTTGAACTCTCCTGGCACATCGAGCTCCTTTGTCCATGCTATTGCCTTAGCCTGGAATGCCTTCTAAACACCTCTCTGCCTTGAGACTTTTTCTCATCCCTCAAGGTCCCACTGAAATGTTCCAAACCCCTGAAATCCTGCCCTCCCCAGTCCCTCAGCAGTCAGGCTCTCTTCTTTGCATTTCCACACTCTTGTGCCTTCAGTTTGAGCTCTGCTGAGCACTGCTTTGTAATTGTTCATACATGTGCCTCCCCATCAGATGATGAGTTTTTTAAATGTAGAGACTAGGCAACTGTCACTGCATCTAACACAACACGTGCTTGATAAGCAATGAATGAACGATCCAGAATATTTCATACCTCCCTTCGAAGGCCAAAGAGACCCAAACGCTGTGCTTTCTGCTCTAGCCAGCAACCACCCCTGTTTTGATTTCAGACCCTTTTCTCCTGGCCAGGTGCCTGATCTCAGAGTCTCATACAACTCAACCCATAGCCATGACTGTGGCCCTTGGCTCCTGAGAGGAAGGGGCAGGGTTCAGTGGCTGTGTGTCTGAGAACATGCTGGAGAACAATGGCAGGAAGTGTGCAAGTGGGAAACAATCATTGGGCTCAGCCCATATGGAGGAGCTTCCTGATTGGCTTGATTTGTTCTGAGCAGGAACTCTTAGAATAACTTTGGAATTATCCCAGTGGGATGACAAATTTCTCCACCGAGGAGGAGCTGTCACCTGGTAATATCAAGCATGGAAAACATGGTTACAAAAAAAAAAAAAAAAAAAGTAAGAGGAAGGTCCCTGTAGGAAGACCATTTGGATTTGCCAAGTGTCTGAGCCCCTGCCACAGTGCCCTGGGCTAACCTCCTTTTGAGACGCCACTTTAGGCACAATTCAACTGTCACCTATATCTTCCAGATGATGGCATTCTCTCCTCTAAGGCTCAAAGGCCAGAGGTGCTTTCTGTTCTTTGCTGGTCTGTCAGGAAGCTCATGGAAACTCAGACTGCAGGTGGCTGTAGGCAGGAATGCTCCCTTTTAGAATCACATTCCTGTGGTAGACATTGATTGAGCATTGGCTGTGTACAAAGCACTCTTGTAGGCACTTGTGGGGGCCATAGACATACACAGTCATACGTAGTCATACAGAAAGGGCATGGTGATACCTTTTCTACTCTCATGGAGCAGTAGTTTCCAAATCATGTTCTGTTCTGTGGAAAGGCCCAGTTGAGGCAAGGAGGGGGTAGGAGAAGCAGGAGGGGCTCCCAGCTCCCAGTCCAGTCAGGCCTCAACCAAGGCAGATCTCTTTGATCAAGATACTAGAAAAGAAAATTCTACACCCGAAAAGGGAAATATGAAAACCTTTGGACTAGGAACAGTTTCATTTGCTCTTGGAAGGAGGCAGCCCAGGGCAGCCTAATATCCAAGGCTCCAGTAACAGGCAGACCTAAGTTGGGGTCACAGCTCTGCCTCTTACTAATGATGGGCCACAAGTTTCTGAACCTCCCGTACATCATCAGTCAAGTGTGGATTTATAGTAATAGCTACTACACAGATTGCAGAGAATTGAATGAAGCTTATAAACAACTTAGCACATTGCCTAGCTCATGCTAAATACCCAATAAATAGCTATTTTTACCACTACTACTGTTGGGACATTAAATAATTGTTTCTGAGGAATGACTCATTAAGATGCTGACTCAAGGATCTTGAAAGCTCCATCAGTCTCCTCAGAGTAATCTCCAATACAGACAATAGGCAAAAATGTGTTGATTATCCCCAGTCTGGGCATTTATAAAAGCTGTGGCTGATGCCATGTGGATACATACATGTACACACACACACACACACACACACACACTCAGGGGCTAATGGCGAACTCTAACTCAGCAAGAAAACTATCACAGAGCGCTGGATTTAGACACAAACAATGAGTAAACAGGGATCTGGATGGGAGGAATGTGCCACATAAACAATTTTCACAATCAGATATGAAAGCCCAGATGCTTCCTGCACGAAGGGCAAACCCAAAGAGAATCACAGGGTGAAACAAAGTCGATGCTCAGACTCTCCATCATTCAGGCCCAATTCCTGCAAAGCTGTGTGTCTTCTACCTATAGTTTTACATAGGTGAGCCCCAGAGTAAATAAGAAGAGTACATTACACGTGCACATGAGGGCACACATGCACACACACGCATGTGCACACACACACACACACAAACGCACCCCTGGGGTGAAGTGAAATTATGTATTTGACATATTTGGGGAAGTGAGTGAAAAGCCTAGAAAACACGATAGTGCATTTTCTTATCTAGAGAAAGCAAATAAGACAAGGTGCTTCTCAATCAGTTCTTTTTACTAAGTCTAGCCATTAATTTGAATTTGTTCTTTTGAGAATCATTTTTGGCAGAAGGCATTGCACCAAAGGGTCTGCCTTGAGGCTGCTGCCAGTTGAGAAACAGTTTACACATCCACTGAAATGTGTATTTCCTCAACCAGCATTTCTTGAGAACTTTCCCTGAGCCATGTTCCTTGCTAGATATAAATGAGCTAGATGCTAGAAGCCATGCTCACAGAAAGCTAAAGAAGAGGTGATCGGGGATCCCTGGGTGGCTCAGCGGTTTGGCGCCTGCCTTTGGCCCAGGGAGTGATCCTGGAGTCCCGGAATCGAGTCCCACGTCGGGCTCCCGACATGGAGCCTGCTTCTCCCTCTGCCTGTGTCTCTGCCTCTCTCTCTCTCTCTCTATGTCTATCATAAATAAAAATAAAAATAAATCTTTAAAGAAAAAGAAGAGGTGATCATTATCCTCAAGGGGTTTGCAAAAGGAAGTTGGGAAAGGAACCTCAAATCTATAAATAAGTGATTAAAATACAATAGGAGAAAATTGGTGATAGAAATATGTCCACAGGATAAGGCAGCAAAGAGGAAGGACACCTTCATGGGAAAGGTATCAGGGAAGGCTTCCAGAAAGAGATGATACCCAAGCAGATGCTTAATGAGCAGTAATTACCCAGGGGAAGGAAAAGAGGGAGAACAAGTGCCATTCGGGCAGATGGTGGTAGGAGCAAAGGCACTGAGGCAAGGAAGAGCACCCTGTGTGCAGGGATCTTCTAGAAAGTCATGTTCCTGGAGATACATGGGAGGCCGGGAATATGTAGGCTAAGGAACTTATAGCAGGGAGCCTGCGAGGGGCTGCCAGCAGGGGAATGCAAGTGTGGTGTGTCCACACACATTCTGGATTTGAGGGTGATAGGGCAGGGTAGATGCAAAGAGATTGATGGGAAGGTTGCTGTAAGCATTTAGGGGAAAGGAGGGTGCTCTCACAGGGCTGAGGAGGAGGAGATGAGAGATTTGTGGAACAAAGTGGCAGGATTTAGTGGCTCATATACATGCGTGGTGTTAGCAGAGAGGGGCAAGTCAGAGGCCAGGATAACATCCAGGTTTCTATCTTAAGTAGAATGGACTGGTGGTGGTACCAGGAATGGAGGTAAAGAATGCCAGAGGGAGCAGCAGCTTTTTGGAGAGAGAGGAGTTGGTCCTGCATATGTTGGGTTGGGGTAGCTGTGGACTATCCACATGGAGACACAGGACATGCAACCGTATACAGAGGCTGGGGTCTAGGAGAGAGGCTCGAGGGTGTTGCGGAGGTAGATGTCAGCACGTCGTGGGAATTAAATCGTGAGACTTGACGTGATTAGCCAAGGATAAAATGTGTAGCGAGGACAGTGAGCCCAATGAACATTTAATAAAGGAGAGTAGAAGAGGAACCCATATGGGGAATCTGGTGCCATGGCCTCTGAAGGGGAAGAGGAGTGGTCCACCGTGTTTTAAAAAATGGAGAAGTCAATAGATTCACCCTGAAGAGTATCCATTAGACTCAGCATTTAGGATGTCAGGGACCTGAACGAGACCAGATGCAACAGAGTGACATGGGCAGAAGGGGAAGTAAGTTGGAGGGTGGCTGGGATATGAGGATGTTGAAGCAGCCAGAGGGGAGCGCTGCTGGGGGAGTCTGGGAGAGAGATTCGGTAGTAACTCAAACAGGATGCAGGGTCGTAAGAAGTTCACCTATTTTTAATGTGAGAGAATTTATTTCTGCTTAGGGACTAGAGGAAAAGGAGGCATCTGGGGAGAGGTGGAAGCTCTCGGGGGAGGGGATAATTGATGGAGTGCCATCCCAGAGGAATGTGCGGGGTCAGGTGCACAAGTAGAGCCACTGGCTTTGAGCAGGAGAGTCTCTGAGTCAGAGTCGGGAGGTGAGAAGGCTGGATGAGACTTTTTGTCTTCCTACAAAAAGGGACATTTCTTGGGCAGGAAAGGGTTTACGCCACTGAGAAGTGTGTTGCTTTGAAAAGAGATTCATCTCGCTGTCATGTAATCAAAACTCTTTATGTCTGATGAAACAGGCTCAAACAAGAATCACACCCAAGAAATCAACGCTCAGCACAAGGTTGGAAATGATTTCCTGTAGCAGAAATCAACTTGCACAAATTCTTTTTTGTTGTTGTTTTTTTTTTTTTTTGCTTGCACAGATTCTGATGGTGTGAGCCACATGATTCCAGATGGAATCAACACACAAGAGAAGGAGAGATAGGCTGGCCTCTGTGGGTGAAGGAAAACTTAGGGAGGGAGAAATTTGCATTTATACATATATTTTTAAAGATTTTATGTATCTATTCATGAGAGACACAGGCTGAGGGAGAAGCAGGCTCACTTCGGGGAACCCGATGTGGGACTCGATCCCAGGACTCCGGGATCACGCCCTGAACCAAGGGCACCACTGAACCACTCAGGCGTCCCAAAGTTGCATTCATATTTATTTGCAATTAGATTTGGTTTAGTTGCACCAATATCAGTAATGAAAAGTGTTCATAGGTCCCAGCTGTATACTTAGATTAAGATATAATTAGTCAGGGGATCCCTGGGTGGCTCAGTGGTTTAGCGCCTGCCTTTGGCCCAGGGCGTGATCCTGGAGTTCCGGGGTTGAGTCCCGCATCGGGATCCCTGCAGGGAGCCTGCTTCTCCCTCTGCCTGTGTCTCTGCCTCTCTCTCTCTGTGTCTCTCATGAATAAATAAATAATTTCTTTTATAAAAGATATAATAGGTCAATCTAATATTAATTTGTTTTCTCAATGAGTATACAAATTAGTATATTTGGAGAAGGGAAGTAGCAAAACCAGGTGGGGTAGGGTAACCTTTTAACATTCATATCAGGTGGTGTATACCGAGTACCTAACAGGGCTAGAAATGCTACGGAGAGGAGTGAACACATCTGGTTGAAGTGACTTAAGGAAAACATTACTAAAAAGATAGGATTTGGGTTGGGTTTTGACTGTTAGTGTGTGTTAGATGGGGTTGAGAGTAGGGAGTCATCCTTGGCTTTTTCACAGGGCAGCGTACTCTCTGTTCTTGGAACACAGGGGAGGGCAGAAGGCCGGGGAGGGGTTCGAGCAAAGCAGAGAGGGTGTGAACTTCCAGCCTAAGAAGCTTGGGTCCGGGAAGGAGGTGATGAAGAGCCACCAGGAGCTTTTTTTTCAAGGATAAGGGAAAGGATATGGGACCATTCTCCTCTCTGCCATAAAACTGTCTTAGTGATGACATGGAAAAAAAAAAAATGAAATGGGCTTGAGTTTCCACTGACACCTTGCAGTCAAGGAAGGTCCTGTTCTGTTCTAAGGAGAGGTGGAAATCCTTTGTTTATTTAAGGGCTGTTAACCTTTTTTCACAGTAACATACCAAACGATCTGGGGTGATTCCAGATATGCTCATCTAAGTAAGAGGAAGCTGTTTCCTTACAAATTGAGTCACAAATGAAAAATATTTGGGGAGTGCCATAGAAACAAATGCAGTGTCTTCCTGAAATATGGAAAAGGAATTTTGTAGCTTCTAGTTGTGTGAAAACAAACAGTGTTCTTCCCAATGCTCTACCTAGGATATAGAAGCAGGGAGGGATTGAGGGATTGAGAGGGACAGGGTAGAGAGAGAAGGGGAGGGTGAGGGAAGAGAGAGAGAGAGAGAGAGAGAGAGAGAGGCTAAATTTTATAAGGATGGAGGAGGGGTCAGATGATCAGGCCTCAGGCGGAACTAAGGACCCTGGAAGCAGGAACTAACGGGCCACTCCAGAATTGCTGTGGGTGTGACTCACCCTTGATGAGTCTCCATTCTGGGGTCATTCCTCTCAAGATGCAGTCTGGGCAAGAGTTCAGGCAACCTTACTTATATTTCTATTCTGTGGCTAGGGAAGTGGGGCCCTCTCATCAGTGAGTGGTTTCACCAAATCCACAAGGAACTCCAGAGGAATTGTGGAGGAGTTGGATATTGTTCCCAAAGGGAAAGTGGTGGGGATCCAGGGCAGGCACAATTCACAGCTGCTGGCCCCCTTAGCCTCTCACTACACTCACTTCTGAACTCACCACACTCACTTCTGAACTGGATGTGGATGTGTCTTTTGCTCCCACCGTGTAACTGCAACTGCATTGTCATTAACTAGCGCCATATTGTTGTTGTTGTTTTTTTAAAGATTTTATCTATTTATTCATGAGAGACACAGAGAGAGAGGCAGAGACATAGGCAGAGGGAGAAGCAGGCTCCCTACGGGGAGCCCAATGTGGGACTCATCCCAGGTCCCCAGGTTCACACCCTGAGCCAAAGGCAGACACTCAACTGCTGAGCCACCCAGGTGCCACATCAGCACCATACTGTTAAGTCTTATGTGTCCAGGCGACTAGCTCAGCTGGAAGGGTGTCTCAAGTGTACACACACAGCACTGACTTGCCTCTTTCTCCTGTTAATTCAGCTGCCAAAGGCTCTGGGACTCAGACTGACACAAACATCACAGTCCTAGCACACCAAAGAGATGCTAAGACATGGGTGATTAGCATTGAGCAAAAAACGCAGGAACTTCCTGCTGAGACTTTGGATGGGGCAGAGATTTGAGGTAGGGGGTTGGTCAAGCACAGCTTCAGCCAAGTCCCATTTACAAGAGTTGGTTGGCAATCATGAATTCCAAACTTTGTGATTACTGCTGAGTCATTAATGAGGCTCTGGGCTGTGATTGCCTCTGGCCCCACATCCTCAGCACACTTAGAAGAGCATTTCATTCAAATTCAACCATATGTGCTAAGTGTCGTGTAATAAGTAGGATTACCTGTGGATGCAGGTGAAGAGACCCACAAAAACAGTGACTTAAACAAGATGTTTACTTCTCCCTCCAGTAAAAATCCACAGGTAGGTGTCCAGAGCTGTCTGGAGGCCAGTGAATTCCTCAGAGACCCAGGGCTTCTTTCAGTTGATCCCTTTCCTATCCTCAGAATTCAAGATGGTAGTTAGAGCTCCACCTGCGCACATGTGTACTTCAGGCCAAATGATGAAGAACGAGGTAAAGAAGGTTCTAGAATCTGTTCTACAGGGCTTTCGCTTACACCTCTTTGGCCAGACTGTGCTGTACACGGCTACAAACGAGGCTGAAGAATGTGGTCATTATACTGTGTGGCCACGTGCCTAGCTGGACGTTAGGGATCACATTGCTGTGCGAGAAAGGAGGATGGAAACCGGTAAACAACTCACAGTCTCGATTACATGTTTCCTTGTGCTGGGTATACAAAGATGTGGGCAGCTCTCCTCCCCTCTGAACACAAACATTCTTCTTGAGGTTCTTGTTTTGGCGGGTTGGCCAGACAGGAGCCCCACTTGACTGCTCAGCCAGTTCCAGAGAAGAGACCAGGTCTAAATTCAGCAGCTCGGCCATCTGCCAGCATCTCCTGTGATTCTGAGAGAACTTACTGAGACTCAGACGCATGGCACCCGAGCACCCATGTTTGGCCTTTCACGGTGTGTGTGTGCGACCCTAGCTCCGGTTTCTCAGTGGAGAGGAAAATTGTAGAGGTTCACTCCTCCACACTGGCTCAAGCTTGTTCAGAAATACACTTGTGATCATTACTGCTCTTCTTGCCTCAGTTGACTCAGTGCTCGGTTCCTCCGTGGGGAAGCCCAGAAGTCCCCCTTCTTCTTCCTACCTTACTGGTCTACTCTCCCCACAACCACCCTCCTCACTCCTGGGCCCCAATTCAAATCATCACTGCCCCCCCCCCGTCACTGGGTGGCAAGTTCCATTTGCCTTGGTCCTTCCATTTCTCAGAATGGAGCCCCTACGAGTCATGGTGTTTGCTGAACTTGACGTCTACACTTCCAAATGAGAGAGCTCAGACAGAGAAAGCTACAGGGAAATAGATGTCGCCTAAATCTAACCAATCTGATCCAAAGGTCAGCACTGCTGGAAGAGGGAATGGGCTGCCTTTAGAGGTGGTGAGCTCTCCATGCATGGAGGATTTCAGACCGAGGTAGGATGACTGTTGAGGAGAGTACAACTCAGGGGCTTCATGTTTCTGAGAAGCAATTAGATTAGCTTCCACTCCTAGCCCTGACCTTCTGTGGGCATGAAAAATACATTAGGTTGCATTATGCATTCTTCAGGAAATGAGGGCATAAAAGGGAAGTGGTCATAGGGAGGTAGTCAGTCGAAAGCAGTGGCAAAGAAGGCCAGTTCTCCAGCCAGACCACCGGGGTCCAGATCCTGGCCCCATGTTATCTTTTTTGACCCTGGGCAAGTCAGTGACCTTTCTGTACCTCATTTCCTTCATCTGCAGAGTGGAATTAAGGAATTCCTATTTCTTAGGCTATCGGGAAGCCTAAGTATCGTAATGCTTGCAAAACACTTGGAAAGAGTGTCTGGCACACGGTAAGCAGTCAAAACCCCTAATCCTTACCATTGTTGTTGAATATAAGCAAAATATACATAACAAAAACAATATTGGAATTACTGGTATTCTAATTATTACCACCCCAGTGATGGAGAAAGAAAAACAAAGCACGCCTCGGTTTACAGGCAAAGCCCTCTCGAAGCAGTCCGACTCCTGGAGACCCAGTTCGTATTAGTCTGTAGTCTGTTAGATTCAACCGAGAGGCGCCTGCACAAAGGAGACATTTATTGGCTCCTTAAGTAAGAGGGTTCAAGGCGAAGCAGAGGGTCATGGGAAACAGCAGCTAGAGAACCAATGGCCCAGGCTCCCTCTCAGGCAGCCTCTGCAGTTTGTTTGAGCCTTGCTTTCTCCCACTGCAGAGGACGGAAGGTAGGTTCTCTGCAGAGCCCCTCAGGCCAGGTGTTTATCTCTGGGCCAGACAAGGCACAGCAAAACACAAGCAGGGAGTGAGCCACAGGGATGAGGGATAGCAATGCTGGGGACCTCTCTGGGGCCATCGTGCTGAGCCGTGTCCACTGGAGAGTAGAGCTTGCCATACCCGAAAAGGCCACACAAGGCCACATGCCCCTGGGTGAGAGCAAGGACATGCGATATTCCGGGCCATGGCCTGTGCTGCCTTGGCCTGGCTCGTTTTCTCCTCTTTTCTACCTGGTGAATGCATCATTCAAGGCCCAGCTCACATATCACCTTCTCAGTTAGGTTTTTCTCACCACCTGTGAGAGGTCAGCTGTGACCTCAGCGGGGGCTTAAAGTCATACAAATCTGGAGCTGACAGTCCAGATGCTTTGTGAGTTGTATTGTAAAGTATGTGTTTACCAGGCTGGTTTGGTCACTTGGCCAAGAGCTCTCAGGAGTGGACACTGTGCTGACTTTGCACTCTGGCCCCAATGGGTCAGCGCAGTGCCTGATAGAATGAAGGCGTGTGCGGAAAGGTGGATGGATGAATGCATAAATGGATTTTGAAATGATAGTGATCGATAGGCTTTGCAGAGCCATGGGTCGTTCATATTTTCCTGCGAGGGAGGTCCATTGGGGTTAGGTAGATTTTTCTAGACCATCTGGCCATGATGGCAACTATATTGCCAGGAAATTAAGCCAGCACAGCTGCAGGGTGTCACCTCTGCTTACCGCCTATTACAGTTTGCTTTTTGCTCGGAAGAAACCGAGCAAGCCGGTCAGGGGCTGTTGTGTGCACCTGTCCCAGCCTAAAAGAGCCTCGATTAACCTTGCGTATAAATTACACTTCCTGCCCATTCTTTATTTTTAGCTCTGCAATGTCTGCTTGGCGCCTCCAGGGAAGACTGCATTAGATTTCAGTCATGAAACTACAAAACAGTGACATCTCCAGCCTGGCCGAGATGACTCTTATTAACCCCATAAAAGTCCCCATTTCTAGGGACGCTCCCCAGCCCCAGGACTTAGGTTTTCCACAGAACCATAGTGGCCTGGGGGCCGTTCAGCACCCTCAAGACCTGGCCGCAGCCCATGTGTGCATTTGTAGAGAAATCTGCTCCGATCTGACCTACCTCGACTTACATAAACTGTCACTTTCCTGCATTCATCCCCTTTGAGTGAAACTCATTTGTTGTTATTGCAAAAAGTTTAGTTTTGTTGCCCTCTCTCTCTCTCTCTCTTTCTCCCATGTCTCAGTTACACAGTATCATGACCCAAATCTTTAGTGCTTGAACTATATAGCTGAGAGCCCTGAAACCCATAGGGCCAGGGGCAGGCTGTGGAGATAGTTGGCCAGCCAATGGGCATCAGTCCACAGAGAGTTCTTAACCACTGGGGCTGCCTCACTGGGAGACGTGAACTACTTAGAGTCAGCCTCCACCCCCCCCCCCCTTTATCAGTCAGCCGTTCTTAACTTGGTTTTGTTTATCATAGAATCTCCTGCAGTGCCTAGCTCTGAGTCCAGCCTCACAAGCCCCATAAATGTTGGTTGAGTTGAATGTAAATCGACGTTGGAGTGTGCCTATTTAACCCTTTAGGGACACAGGAGAAGCTGGCTCCTTTCCCATGCCAAGCCTGTGAAATGCTGCTTTCTCAGCACTAGGTTGGGGTGGGGGGGATTATTTTAAAAGCCATTTATTGGTTTTATTCTGGTTAGACAAAGAATACATGAATTTTTTTAGATTTTATTTATTTATTCACGAGAAACACCGAGAGAGGCAGACATAGGCAGAGACAGAAGCAGGCTCCCTGTGGGGAGCCTGATGTGGGACTCGATCTCAGGATCCTGGAATCACGCCCTGAGCCGAAGGTAGATGCTCAACCACCGTGCCACCCAGGTGCCTGTGAATTTCTTTTTTTTCTTTTTTAATTTTTATTTTTATTTTTTTATTTTTTATTTTTATTTTTATTTTTTTTTGAATTTCTTAAAAATCGGGAAAATACTGAAAATTATGAAGAACAAAATTAAAATTACCCAACATCCATTACACAGAGACAACTACCACTGATGTTTTCCTATCTTCTCAATCTTAGTCCTCATGAGGGAGGGCCCTGTATCCCTCCAGATTTTTCTGAGGATTAGGGAAGGGGGGCAGGGGTAGACTGTACTTTTTCTAATCCTATAGCTTCAGGCATTATTGGGATACACACATACACACATATTACAAATTTATATGTATTGAGATATGTTTTATTAGGGTATATGTGTATATTCCCATGTATTTATCATGTAATACATATGTATATAATATATATCCATATGATATATAAATATTTGAGCTGAATGAATTGGCTATTGCCATAATAGAACTATGTGATTACTCTCAAACTCAGTGGTTTGAAACGATTGTCACTTATTATTGCTCACACTTCCACGACTCTGCTGGGTATTTGCTGATCTAGGCTGGGCTCCGCTAAGCAACTCTAATTTCATGTATAGGTCCCACTGGGCAAGGCTTATGACTTTGGGTTGGGCTCTAGTCTACTCCCCATGTGTTTTTTTCTGGGGCCAAGGCTGAAGGGATAGCCATTGAACAGAGAAGCTCTTCTCTTGGTGCTGCCAAGGCACGCAAGAACAGACCCAACTGGGCAAGCACATTCCAAGCCTCTCCTGTGTTGTGTCTGCTAACATCTTGTTGGCTAAAGCAGGTGACATGGCTGAGCCCATAGTCCAGGGGCAGGGGAGTACCCACCATGAGACCACAGCAAATCATGTGGCCAAGACCAACATCAATGGGTCGCATGAAGGTGAAGAGGGGAAGGAGGGAATATGTTTGAGAGTAACAGACCCACATCCTCCATGTTTGCTGAGCAACTCTGTCCTCTGAGATTCAATCTTCTCAGAACCCACCTGGCAAGTACTCTCACCCAATCTTCCCAGGAAGCCTCCTCCTGTGCTCCTCTAACCACTGAACTAGTTCAGTTTCTGGATCATTGGACTGCCCCATGTGTATTGTTCCCATTCCACATTCATATCCCTTTCCTTGATTTCCCCCAGAATAATTTACACAGAGGTAGGTAGGTTCCATTTACTGCACATATGGAACAGCAAAGGTGTTTTATATCTTTCTGTTTACATATCTATGTCACTTGGCTCCCTTTCCTGTAGCTTCTGCTTGCATCTCAGCCTGCACACAGCCTCTCACATCCAGGCCTGCTGCAGAACTCAGCCTGGCCTCAGAAATCCTGAAGGTCTCATTCGCCTGAGCCACATCTTTTTGCAACTTGGTTTAGTTTCTTTGATTCTTTCACCATACGTATATTGAGCACTTGTGCCTTCCCACCCCATGATGAATTTATCATCTAGTAGGGGAAATGAATGATTTATATGTGCTATGATATGGGGTTTAGGGTTGCAGACTTCAGCACTATTGATATTTGGGGCCAGATCATTCCTTGTGGTGGGGGCTGTCCTGGGCATTGTGGATGTTCAGCAGCATCGCTGACCACTACCCAATAGATGCCAGTAGTACCACCTCCACTCTCCTTGAGTTATGAGACCACCAGATTATCTGCAGACATTGCCAAATATCTCCTGGGGGACAAATCTCAACTGCAGTTGAGAACCACTGCTCTAACCTATAGTAGACTTGATGAGACCACTGATAAACCAAAATAATGTGCTAATAAATGTTCAGAGGAGGGCAGTGTTATTTCCTGCCTGGTGGTGATCTGGGAAAGCCTCATGGGGTGGCTGGTGTCTGAGCTGAGACTTCAAGAATGGTTAGGGTTTTGAGATGGGTTTCTCAGAGGAGGGGAAAACATGGAGCACAAATGAGCAAATGAGGAGTAGCTTTTGTTGTCAAGAGTGGAGGCCATGTAGGTACTGGGAGGCTAGCTACCATAGGGCCATCTAAGTCATTATAAGGACTTCCACTTTTACTGTGAGTGATAGAGTAAATATATTTGTGTTCATTTGGAGGGAAGATGATTGTCCATAATTTGTCTTCACAACCCAAATTGCTGCAAAGTCTCATCCATCCAGAGGCCATTTTTCTTATGTCCAGGAAGGAAACCTCTGAGGCGCACAGTGCGTCTCTAAATAAACCCATGCCTGTAGCTTGGTGTCCCTTACCCCTCTGAGGATCTCAACTGGACTCTTTATCTTGGGTCTTAGTTGAATAGACTTGGTTAGCCAGCTCCCACCAGCAGGTTAGAGGATGGAAAGGGGGCACAATGGGCACAGACTCTGCAGCAAAGCTTCCAGTTTGACAGAGGGGAAAGAAACCAAAAGCAAAATTGAATGAGCAAACAAATACATTCAGGCTAAATAGTTCTTTTTAAAAATTTTTCATTTATTTATTTGATACACAGAGAGAGCACCAGCAGAGGGAGCGACAGGCAGAGGGAGAGGGAGAAGCAGGCCCTCCTTTGAGCAGAGAGCCTGACGTTGGGCTTGATCCCAAAACTCTGAGATCATGACCTCAGCCGAAGGCAGATGCTTAACTGACTGAGCCACCCAGTGCCCCTAGGCCAAATAATTCTTTAGGCAGGGGAATATCCACCCCTTCATAACCCTAAGGACATTGCTGCATGACAGTGCCACCTTAGAATGCCAGCATATGCAATGTTTAGCAAGGCAGGAAATATTCGAGATACTATAGAACCCATATGATAAGAGTTACACACCATGGTCAGGAGTCCTAGACTTCTGGCTTGAGTCCTTGGTTCAAGGCTTTGTAGCAATCAACTAGCCCCTTAACTTAGCCAAGCCTTTCTGGTCTCATCCAGAAAATGGGGATTCCCTACCAAAAGGTCATTGGGAATGTTAAATAAAATACACGATGTGAATTCTTAGCTCCGTTGTTGGCACAGATTTAGTGCTCAATAAAAATTAATAGTTCATACTATCATTTCATTGAAAGAATAAGCTACTGAGACTTCTCTCAGGTTATAAGTGTTCTGGAATATTCCCAGGGTCTCCTGGCAGTACCAAAATTTCCCTTTCAGGGAAGACATAGGATGACTGTGAAAACTGAGAAAGTTTTAATTCTATCAGTCCCCCCACCCCTTTCCTCCCTTCTTTTGGGCGGTAGAGGATGGGCCACTGAGGGAGATGACATCAGGCTCTCAAGGGTATTGGCCACTAGCCTGTGGCAACATATTTTCTCTGAGTAAGGCTAGTTCTTCACCCCTTAGAAGAACTGCTATTCTGAAATAGCAAAGAGAATAGGAAGCTATTTTCCTTTGGAAAATCGAGTTCAAGGGGAGACACCAAAGCATGTTGCAAAGTGGCAGCACTGAACTGGTGGCAGTAGCTCTGGGTTATTTTCCTTTGATCACTGTCTGCTTAGTGGCAAAGCTGAAAACTCAGGATGCTCTGTGATGTGAAACCCTGGCCTGGCACCTCCCCATCATGTAAGACGGAGACTGCCAGGAAGTCACCCCACAGGAAGGAGCTGCTCTCCGGCCCAGGGACGGCAGGACAATAAAGGACCCTGTTCTCTGTTTGTGTGTTTTCCAGGCTGGAGCAGGAAATACAAGCGCTAGAAAGTGAAGAGTCTCAGATATCTGCCAAAGAGCAAATCATCCTAGAGAAACTAAAGGAGACAGAAAAATCCTTTAAGGACCTTCAGAAGGTAAAGAAAACAAATGCGATTTCTCCAAACTATATCCACGGGGGAGTAGGCACTAGCGAATTGATGCCAATGGAGACAAGGCCAGTTAGTATTGATGAGAAGTCTGAGCACCCCACTCTGTGAAATGGGGTACCGATGTGTTAGAAGCAGGGTCGTCTCTGACACCGAGAGTGGCCTGTAGGCAGGTGGGGGACCACCTGGTCTGCGGGGAAGCACAGAGGAGAGCCTTTAAATCAATGCCACCTCCCTTTTGTCCAAACCCTTTATATGCCTGATTCCTGAAAAGTCATCTCCCCTTGGACTTCAGAATTCTAAAGCCAATTCATATTAAGCAGATTAGATCTGCTCCTTGTGGCTTTAAGTCTTTCCTTTATAAAAAGGCCAGAGGCAAAACCCTATCAAATGGATATGAATTTCAAATACACAGAGTGTAAACATGATAAAAACAGATGGTGCCGCTTAGCACAGAGGACAGAACCCATCAAGCCAGTAGTCTCTGAATATCTCAGGAACTTCCGTCCATTTTATATTATGTTTATTAAAGATTTTGTTTATTCATGAGAGACACACAGAGGGAGGCAGAGACACAGGCAGAGGGAGAAGCAGGCTTCCCAGAGGGAGCTTGACGTGGGACTCGATCCCAGGACCCCAAGATCATGACCTGAGCTGAAGGCAGATGCCCAACCACTGAGCCACCCAGGTGCCCCCCTTCCTTCCATTGTATAATGGCCCAGGTATGCAGGCCAAAGAAACAATCTAGTAAAATTAATTTTAAGATGGAATTTTCTGATATCACTTCTCCCAACACAAGCAAGGGTATTTGCCGGATAATCGACATAAATCCCTCCTGGGAGAAATTCAGTAGAGGTGGGAATGATAAAACTTTCCCTTAAATTGCAGGATCCCAGACAAATTTCCCAGAAGAAAAGAGAGCAGTGGGTTTCCCCACCACAGTCAAATTCTGGCCCTGGGGGAGAGAGATGGGTTAGATGGAGGAGGGCTTGTCTCCTCACGTGTGTAGTGACGCTCTGCCCTGCTTTTGTTTCCACAGAGCTTCTCCAATGCGGATGGAGGTAAGTGTAAGTGCTCTCTGCCCCCATTCTGTAGAGGAATCTTAATCCGGGTCAGCTTAGCGGGTCTCACGAACACAGACTCACCAGGAGATGTGATGTGTTGGTGTGTAAGGTCATCAGGGGGAAGGAACCAGAGTCTGTGCGAGGTGCACGTCCCAAGGCTTGTCTGCCTCTCTTCTAGGATGGTTTCTCGACTTACTGCTTCTAGTCTTATACGGTTGGCCTGGCTCCTCCCCTTCCCATCTAGTCCTCAAGGTTCATTGCTTGGACCTTTCTTGAAAGCTGCTCAGCAAAGAGTGCTAACGATCGATCAGGACCAGGTCCCTGGCAAGAATGAGCCCATGTGCGGCTAGGACTCCAGGTCAGAACACACATCAAAAGGCTACATCTGGTGTGGAGGAAATGTCCCTAAAGCCCGTGTTAGAACTCTGAACCAGAAAACTGCCATTTCCCCAGCCCTCCCGGGGAACGAAGCTGGGCAGACGTGCCCTCCCTGTATGGCGGAGTTGGTCTTGAGTACATGAAGGGTGGGAGCAGGGCCCTGGCTTCCTGACCCCATCCTGGCAGGAGCGGGTCTTGCTTCTGCTCTCTTCCCTTCCTTGGCCCTGCCCTCCACTCTCCTTACCTGTGGGTGTGGGGAGGAACTTGGGGTTATGTGCTTCTCATCGCTCACCTGGCTCCCCTAACTTAAGCTACAAATTCATGAAAACCACTCCAGTCCCACTTTCACCACGGCCCTCAATGAGACGTGCTCTCAAAGGCCAGGACTTTGACAAGTAGGATCAGACGCTCACCTGGTTCCTATAAGGTCACCCTCTAAACTATGACGATGACCAGGAGCCAGAATAAAAGTGGGCATCAGCCTTCTCCCAATGTCATTTGCAAATATAAGGGAAAAGATTTCAAAATGCAGAGATGGGTAATGTATTTTCACGGCTTAGCAAAGATATTTGCACTAAGGATAATTCTGACTTATCCCCCAAAAAAACCACACAAAAAAGTACTGTATTATTTTATTTGATGAGGGGGGATGGTTTCCAGTAAATAATAGGCAAGGAATCTGGATTTTTGATCCCTGAGTGATCTTTGGGGAGGTAGTAAAGTAAACTTCACGTTCCCAGCACATGTGAGCAGGGACAGATCAGGGCCAAGCCAGCAGGGACTCCACGGGGAGGACCTTTGACATTCTAGAGCCTTCTCTCTAGGGTCTGGTCAAATTAGGGCTCTTGTTCTGTGCTTTGGGGTTAGAGCATGGACTGAGGAGGTGGCTCTGCCGCTTTGGGGGAGTAAGGGGTGGCAGCATGGGAAGCATAGTGGGCTTCCCTAGTGCTAGGAAAGCCCGAGGTGGTGTACGTAATCAGCAATAACGCAATGTCAGGCTGGAATAGGGCAATGGGACACTGACCCACAGACACCTACGTCCTGGAAGGGTGCACATTCACTTTTCATGCTTTTACTTCTTTTTTCCCTCCCATTTCTCAAACCAGGATCTTTCCTAGAGTTTTCTCTACAATTAGGGAAGGGCGTGGAGACCCACAGAGCCTATGATTTGTTAACAAGCAACACTGAAGCCACATAATAACCCCTTGCCACTGTGTTTTTCGTTTTCAATCTGAACGTCTTTCATTTCTTCCTCCATCACTTCCCTTGATTTGCATCCCTTCACCTAGACAGTTCACAGAATTGGGAAGAAACGATTATGACAAAAAAGAGCCTACAGGGAAAATTGCCCTGATGACTCTGTCCTCCGTCGCTTTTTGACAGAGGTGACCTCAAGCTCACGGATGCAAACATCTTAGGGATTCTAAGAAATGGCCAGGGAATGATTTCTGTGGTCTTACCTGACACCTTGGATTATGATTCCTGCCATCTCTGGTTATAACTAATTCTGGGCATCATTCTGGGCAAAGATCCTTCCAAGAATGCTGTCATTGTTTAGTTCACGCTGTGGTCTGAGAATAAAAACTGAAGCAGGCCCAGCTGCGGGACTCTGGAATGTCCGGTTAGTTAGTTTCTTTCTTTCTTTCTTTCCTTTCTTTCTTTTCTTTCTTTCTTTTCTTTCTTCTTTCTTTTCTTTCTTTCTTCATGAGAGACACAGAGAGAGGCAGAAACACAGGCAGAGGGAGAAGCAAGCTCCATGCAGGAAGCCCAATGTGGGACTCGATCCTGGGACTCTAGGATCACGCCCATAGCCAAAGGCAGATGCTCAACCACTGAGCCACCCAAGATGTCCCTGATTAGCTTCACATTCTTTGGTTTCAAAGGCTCCTTGATTTTAAAGTTGCCGAGACCCTCCCAGAAACAACCACCTGTTGTTCCTAACAATTAACCCCAAATTATTATCGGATAATAATGCCTTAAGAAGAATACCCTACTTCTGAAATGCTGATTACGGAATCTAAGGCCAGCTAGGATTATCTGACTGTACAAGATGCTGCAGATAACCAACAAAAACATCCCTAGGTAATGAGGTGCAAGGGGGATGGCTGCCGGTGACCCCACTTCGGGTCCCTGTGCATGTCACCCAATGCGTGTCTGAGTTAATAAAGGTACAGCACTGCTAAGTCACCAATGGCCTTGGATAGCAGGGTAGTCTTGGCCATCACGAGCCATGTATTCCAATCTTGAGTAGAATTCCCTGGCCATATGCATTCCGACCCCATCACTTCCTCCTTCCTCCTCACCCCACATACATGCTTGTTAATATGACAGTCTTCAGCAGTTGGGTGGGTTGTTTTTACTGCCGTAAATAGGCATACGGTCTAGCGTAACGATAACTTTCATGTAGTCTATATCTTGTGCTAACTCTTCTGTACCCGCCGAGATGCTGGGTGAAACCATCGGCCAGAACTGACAAAGGAAAATGTTGTCCTGGGCATGATTCCGCCCTTGCTGTTCAATCTTGATCTTCTTAGCTTTCCATCCCGTCCCGGTCCGTGGTGGCCGGAAGCCATCCCCACATCAACACCTTCACACCCATTGCTGGGAAATCTCAACGTGTTCTCAGTTGTTCTCATAAGTCATGTTTCCAGGAGAGTGTTCATTGGTTTTCTCTGGCCCTGGCCTTCATGTTCGTCAGAGCTGCGGTAAACATTTCAGCAGGGCTGGACTAACAAGGAGCGCTCACCTTACAATTCTACCCTGGTAAAGACCATTCTCGACCTTCTCTGACCATAGGCCACCCTAACTTTGGCAGGAAGAGGGCAGTTTACTGACTGAGGCCACGTGAAGAGATTTTTCCCACAGAGGCCTCGGAGACCCCGTTAATGATTCCCGGTGTTAGTCTATTGGCCACCTCCCGGCTGCCTACCTTTGGGTTTACTACTTTGCGCCCTACTGCGGGGGCTGGCTGCCCGGTTCTCCTTCTCAAGCCCCACTCCTCGCTGCTCCCCCATCTCAGCAGGAGAGTGTGGCCCCAGCTGTCCAAGAGCTGTGGTCCTCATGTGAACCTCATAGCCAGTGAACACCTGGGGAAAGGTGACTCCACCTCCACTCACACTGGGCCCGGAGCTGCCTTCTGGGGGAGGTTGAGAGGGAAGCCCTGTAATCCTGGGCCCTCTCTGATGCGGATGCCCCTGCCTGCAAGTGCCTTTTGTTTCCAGCTGCTAAAACTCCCAAAAACTCTATATTTAGCATAGAATGTATAGACACACCTGTGACCAGTCTGGTAGTCCTCAACTGGTCCTAAATGGCTTGAACCTTCATCTCACTTGAATGCAGAAAATCAGATTTATCAACATCTCATTCCACAGACTTCTAGAAATCCTCAGGGAAAACTCAAAAGCTCTGCAAATCTGCTCTGGTCATCTCTTGTCCCCTACACTGTCCCCCTGGCCCCACACTGCCGCTCAGATCTTCCCCTGGGCCACTGTCAGCTGGCCACCCCTACACCCTCAGGAGCAGCTTACCTCCAGCCTCTGCTCTCCTCTCATCCTGCATTGTGTGGGTTTGGGGCCTGGACTCTTCTCACAGCTCCATACGATGAGAGTAACCTTAATTCAGGAGTAATAGAGAATAATCTACATTAGTCACACTTGGAACCCTTGACTCAAGCCAGGCCCACCTTCAGGGTGTCCCTGCAGGCACCTCATGGCTGTCTCCCAGGCCCCTCCCCCATCATCTCAAAGGCCCAGTTTCCTTCCTTGCAGGGGAAGACTCTCAACCATGTCTGCCTGACCCAGGGCCCACCCTCCAGCACACATAAGGCCCCAAAGAGAGATGGTCACTTGAACCTCGCTGTTGCCAAAGGCCTGCCTACCTCCTCCTGATTTCCTGTTCCTTCTCCTCAAATGGTTGATATGGAAAAATCCATTCCCTTAGTGAAACTCCACCCTTCCCCCACCACAGAGTGTGTTCCTAAAAACATAATGGCCCAATATCAGCACATTCTGGATTGTTGACATTTACATGTGAGTCAGCAAATGGTCTAGTTGGTGCAGGCTGAACTAATCCTAATCCTCACCCTAATCTAGTGTCTGGGTCCTCTCCAGCCCAAAATTTAAAAAAGAGAAAAGACACCTGACAGGACTAAGGCAGTATCAGTGGAGATACAGGGGATGGGACAGATGTAAGGGATGTGGAGGAGGTGGAGGCTAGGGGCTGGCTGGGCATTGAGGGAGGGTGTTCAGGGTGCCATCCGGGATCCTGGGTGAATTGTGATGCCAGTGAGCTGCAATATGGAGTAGAAAAGAGGCAGCAGATGAGCAAAGATGAGAGTTTCTTTTGGAACATGTTGAGTGTGAGGTGACTGGGAAAGTTTCAGTGGAAATGTGCAGTAAGCAGCTAGATGTAAGCCATTGGCATTCCAGGATCCTGGGGCATGGTTGTGACACAAGGAAGGAATCACATCACATAGTTTTCTAGAATGTTCTTGCCTTAGCTTTCCCACTTCTCTCTGGGGGATACACAGATTCCTCTCCTTGTCTCACCCCAGTGGTTTCCTCCTCTCCTCTGACAGTTTGACATGCCTGCTGAGGTCAATGTGTGGCAGGATCTCATCTCCCTGACGGCTTGTCAGGCTTTTCTCCCAAGGGGAGCTGGTCTTCCTGTTTTGCTCAGCTGCATCTCCTACAACTGGGCTAATGGTGAATTCAAGGGCTGTTGCTTTTTGGAATCTCAGGATTTTCTGGCTGACCCACCAACCTGAAATATTAAAATTGAGGGATAAATTCTAGAGTTTTGGGAAGTTGCTTTTTTTTTTTTTTCCTTAATGGCTATAAAATAGGTCTTCTGAATGAATCAGGTACCTGAAGCTACATTTCCAATTCAGGGAATGATCCCCAAGTCTATTTTTCAGTACTGTTGAAGGCATATGTCTAATCTGATGTCTCATGTATGGTCAATCCCACCAACTTGATAATGGCTCTCATTAGCCCATCCTCTTGCCCCCTGAATTCATTGTACTCTTAGGATCTAGAGCTTTCTGATGAATCTTTCAATACATAGAGCAGTCCTGGGGCTTGAGCTCTCTGGCCAGGATCCCTCCTACCTCAGCTACTCTGCTGAATACCAGTCACTGGGCAAATGCTGGTCTTTGTTCGCCTTGATCCTCTTGTTCAGTGGCCGCCTCCGCGGTCCATTATGTAGGGCAGACAAGCTGCTGTTTCGGCAGTGAACCCATTGGGCCTCCCGACACTGTGCCTAATTGTATTCCCTGTTCTCTGCTACCAGATGCAGTAAATTACATTTCCTCCCAGCTCCCCGACCTGCCAATCCTCTGTTCACGAACAGCAGAACCATCACCTGGGCAGGACGGGACTAGCAGAGCCGCTGGTAAGTCCTGGGGAGCTATTTGGTTTTGATGCCAGGACTGGCCATGGGGCCTGCATTTATCTGAGCTTTAATAATAAGGGATCCCCAGATATCCTTCCATAGGGGACCTTGTCTGCAGCCCAGCCTCAGACATAGAGTTTGCAGTGGCCACATAGTGCAGGCACGAAGCCCTGATGAGTAATTAAGGACTGATAGGAAGGAATATTGAGAAAATCATAAAGCATTTTCCCCTGACTTTGATGGGGGCCTGCCTCTCTTGTTTATGGTCTTTATATCTCTCCTTATTCTCAAAGTTAAACTGTACTCTGCCTCCAGGGGTTTTTATTTTCCACATTGGACATGTACAAGATCAAATGATCTGAGTGGAAATTATTTTCAAAGTGTACAAGTATGTTGCCAAATCCTTTGGGAATTGAGCTGCTTATATATTATAAATGTGTATTTCCAAGTCTTCTCATTATTTCTGGAATTATTTCTGAGCTACTGTGGTATAGTTGGAGGGAAAGTAGCAGTTTAAAGAACATATGTTTCTTGCTAATGTTTTTCACAATGGTGGATTTAAAAAAACAATACATTTATGAGTATAAAGTATAGAGGGAGGTATGCTTTGCTCTGTTCAGTATGAATGTGCCTCAGAAATCAGAACTGGATGGACATGAAAAATCAATCTCTAAACTAATCTTTTTACTCTATACAGAAATGCACTGAGGGCCAGGGGGTCAAATAAAAAAAAAAAAAAAGAATCACCAAGGTTGCACAGTTAGTGACAATGTAGGGGAACTCAAATAGGCACATCAGAGTATGTTTTACATAATCTAGGTAAGTTTATGTCTAAGATAAATCACACTGTGACACTTTTCATAGAACAAAATAATCTATGGATCCTTAAGGCAGAAGAAATCATTTATATAGGCCAAACTCAATATTTTGTGAAGCAAATAGTTCCTTCTTCTTTTAATGTAAAACATACCATAAAATGGCGAGAAGTGCAGATCTAAGTGTCATGTGCACTGATTAAATATCTACTGGGTGTCTCCGTAAACATCTTAGCATATTACTTTTATATACTGGCTCACAGAGTTCTAGAATTTGGTAGGACCTTAAATGGTGTCTGGTCAAACTCTGGCCAAGTTCATGTGTCCCTGGACTGAGAAATCAGTTCTTGCAGCCTGCAGCTGTGTTGCTGAGGAAACTCTGGCAGTGGCTTAAGCCGAGAGTTCTCACATGCTCCAAAGAGCACTTCTGAGAGCAGCTAGGGTAATAACTGTTCAACAGTCACACCTTCTGCTTGTCATTAGAGACTTGGGTGCTGCTAGTTCCCAGTAAGTATGGGCAAAGAGCTTCCTAGCCCCTTTCCACCACATGATCCTGGACCTCACAGGACTTGTGATGTGATCCACTAATGGATCGGCTCAGGGAGAAGGGAGGGACAGGGTGACAACTAATTTTTAAGGGCCATAAAAAAGGATCTGAACAGCATTGATAGTCAAAGAGCGTAATGTGCAAGAGGAAAATATTAATGCGATTGTAGTGCTGGGTGTGTGGGTATACATGCACTGTCACCACCTAGCATCCTTCACAGTTGAAAGTGCTGCAGAAACATAATGATCCAATGGCAAATGCATTTTCAAAACAAGTATCGTGTGATCAGAGTCTTCAAAAATGAGTTTATGTGTACTTCTGTTTATTACGGAAGAACTAATTTGCATAGATGTATCTAACCGTGGAAATAAGTACACACAGGATTGTAGATGGAATCGCACTAGCTATGGTTAACTCCTTTGTCTAGACTATTTTTGAGATGGTGTCCACTTTCATTATCAGTTATGGCCAACAGTGGCTACACAGAGCTTGGATAGCATACCAGATAATGGCATGCACCACTAGAATTCTTTCTCCTGGACTTGATCCATCTTGCTTTATGAACATCTTTTTGGAAATTTGCACAATCCCTGGGCCATTTTGCTTTTTAATTTTTTAATCTATATGTTTTTAAGATTTTATTTATTTGAGAGAAAGAGAACGTGAGGGGGAGCAAAGGGAGAGGGACAAGCAGACTCCATGCTGAGTGTGGAGCCTGACATGGGACTCTATTCCAAGGTCCTGAGATCATGACCTGAGCCAAAATCAAGAGTTGGATATTCAACTGACTGAGCCCCCCAGGTGCTCTTTGGGGCCCTTTTAATATATGTCACTTGTCATTACTCAGTATTATGACAAATATTCTGGTTATTTGGAGTTTGGGAGGTTTAGGATTCTATATGAATGGGGATTTATTTAGCATCATTGCTTTTAGAATTAAGAGCCACCTATTTCAATTGAACATGAGGCCAGGCTTTAGCAGACCTGCAAAGTGGTCCTCAGGCCACAGTCACATACCTCTATGATTGGTGGTTAGTGCCCCTCCAGGAGGCTCACTCTGTCTAACTGGTACTGACTGTTGAGAAGGTCTTCATTTGATGGAGTTACCATCATTTGTCTGCCTCCATCTTCCACCCATCAGTCCTTATCCTGCCCTTGGGTGCCACTTGGAACAAACCTAAGTTGATTTCCCCTTAACTATTTAAAAATGACTATCATTTCTGGTCTTTCCCAGATCCCCACTCTACTTCCCCTTAATACCCAGAGCCCCAGTCTCTTCAGCTGTCTCAAAATAATGAGATTGCTTTGAGATACTGTCCTGCCATCCTTGCCTCTCCCAACTGAAGGGGCATTCATTTTGTCTCTTGTCTTCCTGAAGTACGATGCTCAGAGCTGCTCCACTCACTCTGGGGTGGGCTGATCTCTCCCCAGAGCAGAGCGAGAATCTACAGACTGTGTGACTCACTTTGCTGGTACCATGGTCTTTCAGCTTCAGGTTCTAAAGTAAAGCCTCAGAGTCATTTGGCATATGTCACTGCTCAGCCTCATTCCCTTGATTCAGGGTAGTCATTTTTCTGGAATCATTTCCATTGAAACATATAGTCTTTTCTCCCTAATTGTGCACAAACTGCTACACCTGCTCAGAGAACCTACAAAATTCTTTATTTCTTAATCTCAAAAGGCCAAAGTAAGACTGAGCTATGCACCTTTCTCCCCTTTGTAGATTTGATGTGACTGTTCAATTTCTTCTTGATAGATTGTCCCTTTAAAGTGTCAGGGGCCCCACATGGTCTCTGAGGAACATCCGTGAAAGGTGGGGAAGGAAATGATGTACGAGGATTTGGTACTCAGGGCTCAGGTATTCGCTCCCATTTCAGACACAACAGCTCCTCTGTCCTCAGGTTTATATTGTATTTCTGCATCAGATTTCCATCTGAATAAAGGGTTTCATAGTTTTGAAAGTAGAAAACTCTCTTCTCTATTATTGGGGTTTTTATAGCTATTGATTATAGCACCCCAGCCTCACTTTTCGTCTCATTTTAGTATCATCTCAGATCTGAAAAGCAAGCTTCCATTATTTTTCATCATTTCGTTGATGAAAACATTGCACAGTTGGGGCCAAAGTCAGAGGCCTGTGACACAACGTTGGGGTCTCCTGGCCCTTGAGAACCCAATAGGCACCTATGGGACATGATCATTAAATGAGTAACAAGTTCTAGCAATTGTGTTGACACCCAAGGCACATGTTTCTGTCTTGTCTATAGGAATATAAGGGACTTTGTGATGATCCAGCTGTGCTGTATCTCTGGCATTGCCTAAATTGTCTAAAGAACTTGAACAAAAAGAAAATGGAGTTCATCTGCACACCTCTTGCCTGATGAATCCTTCCTGTTTCTTGGTGGTCTCTGCTCTTTGAAAATGAACTTTAAAACGTAGCCAGCCAAGATGTCAAGCTACTTACACAGAGTCAAGCATTCTGTGCTTCTCAGGCCCATGTCTCTGGGCTCTGCAATGTGCCAGACCACAGTAGCTTCATATCCTGCCCTCACTCTGGTTTGTAGGCAAGTATCTTTCCCAGAGGCCTCCGCTTTAATCCATCCCTGGCTGTTTTTGGAACCTAGAGCCTAGGATTATCCATCCTCATTAGACTGCCTCTATTTCTTTAAAGTTCTCTTTATCAACCAGAGGGCTGTGGGGGAGCAAGAACCTAGTAAACCAAACACAGAGGCCCAACACCCAACCAACCACCAGTTGCATCATTCATTTGTATCCCTTTGCAGAAACTCACCACTTTGGTTCTTTTTCTTCATTAACTAATGAACATCTATTCCCCTGGCTAAGTTCTTGGAAAGAACAGCAAAAATACTTTACACATTCCACCTTTATTGTCCTCAGTATGTCATGTTGGGAAATCAGTAATTAAATATATCATTTTGTAAAAACAGACTTCTAGATTTTGGTTATCCTGTCATTGGGACTTCCAGCAGACTATCTCCTGTCTTTTTTCTCTGCCTCCAGGACCTTCCTCAATGGAGGAAATTTCAGAGAGCTTTTCTTCACATACTTTCCTGGATGTCCGTGGATCTCTTTCAAAATCTCTTCCAGGGGCTCCCCAGAAAACCCCCTCCCCTCAGCAGCACCACTTTTTAATTTTTTTCAATAAGCTGAGCATGGGCTGCTCACCACTGCACAGACTGTAGTATACCCTATGTGGCTAGGGAAAGCTTGAGGGAAGAGAAGGCAAGACTAGGGAGTAATTTTGTGGTTAGACATGAGAGCATGATGTAAGTGAGAGGCTTTTGGTAAACACTACTTGGCAGCAGTAAAAAAGCAGGAGAATTTTTTAAATTGTGTGCATGCATCAAAAATAAAAGATTGAATTTAAAATGTAAGTCTCATTTTCCTACTGGTTCATATCCACCCTGGTTCACATTTGAAATATCATTAGCTGAGAACTGGAGCAAAATAAAAATGCTTATTCGTAAACAACACACTTAAGATAAATGTTCACGCCTCCTGTGTGGTTTTCTGAATGTCTGATAACATTCTCATACGTGTATCCATGAAGTCTAAATATTGCCTTTGTGTTAAGCAAGAGCTTCTCAAAGTGTTCACCTAAGAACTCCTTCCTACCGGGGACAATGGATGCAGATAAAGCATGTGAGGCCAGACCCTGACGAAATCTGCTAAAAATCTGTTTCCTTTGAAGCCTTGTTTTATCAGGGAAAAAAAATATGGATGGATGTTGTATTTTATGGCATAACATATTCAGGTTTATTTTATTGGCAAAATGTCTTAAGATGTTCTACTCCCATATTCTAGAAATATTGAAAGAACAGTGTACAACATGTAAATATGACTATTAATATGTAACCCTAATGAAACCATGCCACATGTGGTTCAATCCCGGAGCCATGTCACATTTAACAAAATATGGTTGAAAATCACGTGCAAAAACAAAAGCAAGAAAATAAAACCTTAGAGGATTTGCCTAGTTTTCCTGAAGGATGTTAAAAGGACGCTAATTCATATCCCTACCCGGAAGCACTTCTCACGTTTCCTTTGCTTTACTCCCCATATCCTTTCCACTGCCACAAAAATGTCCCCTCTCCATCCACATCCCACGTAACTTTTATGCTATCTCCTACCGAACTCCTTGTTTCTCAGCTCTTTCTTATGTGCATCTACTCAGCTCTTCCAGCACAGAGCTTCTCCTCATCCTCCTTTCTGTTTAGTGTCTGATTCCAGGAACAGGCAAAGACAAAATGAGGGTTGGGGATTAGGATGGTGAAGAGAGGAAAATTGGACCAACAGTGACAGGTTCTCATTGGTGGGCAGAAGAGGAAAGACATCTCTAAAGATTCCCATGTTAATAATTTTTATCCAATCACCTATGGATATAAAAATCAGGGGTGTTTCGTTCCATATTCTGTATTGATTACAGATCAATGTGTCATGTTGTTCACATATTACTGGATGTGGGGGGGATAATTAGGTATTGTACCTATAACTGGCAATCATTAGTATCATCCTTATTTGTCAGTATGTCCCATGAGTGTTTTAATAGTGATAGGACATAATATTTTAACCCAAACTGTGCTTTTTAAAAAAAAAAATGTAAGTGTAATATTTATAAAACAGGCTTTGGAATCCATGCAAAATTTTAAATGCCTATTCTGTTTCTCTGGTGACACATTTTTGTGGGAAATCAGGAAATAACCAAGACAAATATTTCTCCTGACGTCACCATCCTTGTGTGAGTCCATGTACGTCCATGACAAATATCAGTTGGCCTCTCACTGTGTCACTGAAGGAAACTCAAGATCTTTGTGCTCAATAAGTGAAACTTTCAAACTGGACTTGAGGAAAATCAAGCACTGGATCTGGCTTCATAATCTTTTTAGTTAAGTGTTAACTGTGAACAGACTGTATCTTGTTACCCAAGCAGATGGAATAGTATCATTGCTGTTTTTTTCTAACCAGTTCAAACATTAATTACTGTGTGTACCTTTTCATTGGTGTCATGTTCTACAAAGTATTTGTGACTAGATTAAGGCAACCAAAGTAGACTTTTCAATTAGTAGTATTTGTTTCACAGGTATTTGTATACCTTCTATGCAAAGGCTCTAAGGTAGGTGCTGGTGGGGAGGGGAAATCATAGAAAGATGCCAGGTAAAAAAACTAGCCTTTAGGGATCCTAAAAGTCCATGGAGCTAGTAAAACATTCCTGCAAATAATTATACTACGAAGTGGAAAGGGTTAAGTGCTTTCGGAAAGGTTTAGAAGTGTTCAGAGAATCTTAAGGGAAGAGAGAAGATTTAGAGATGGAAGGGTCAAAGAAGCCTTCTGGAAGCCGTGGGCAAGCTGACTGGGCATTGATGGATGGGTCATCTCTGGATGTATAAGAACTCTCAAAAGAAGGCCAGTTCAAGAGAAGGGAACCTTAAAAGCAGGAAATGTTTAGGTGTGGGATGGTGTTATCCGATTGTGCTAAGGAAAAAGGGAGCAATTGAACATTCAATTGAAAAGATAATCTGGATCTTCTTACCACAGTTGGGGAAAGTGTAGTTATTCAGAAAGAGGTAGAGATTCAAAGGCGATGCTAAACGGAGATGTCCCATGGGAAAGGCAGGCGAGGTGGGGAGACAGCAGGCCGGGGAGGATGCTGAGTTCTGGGAATAGTGAGGAGTTTGCTGTGGCTGGAGTGTACGTGGAATGAGCAGGACTGAGAGACAAGTCTAGAAAGGAAGTTGCAGACAGATTCCCCAGGGGATTACGCAGCAAGCTAAGGAGTTTGGCGTTTATCCAATATAGACACAAGGAACCCACGGAGGGTTTGTGAAAAAGGTCCTTCTTGTAGGCAAGATGGAGCACAGGCTAGCAGGGTCAGCGGACTTTTCCTATAAATGGCCTGATTGTAAATATTTTAGACATCATGGACCACATATGGTCTCTGTCACATATTCTGTGTTTTTTTTTTGTTTTGTTTTCCTTTTCTCTCTCTTAAATTTTTCTTTCTTTCTCTCTCCTTCCTTCCCTCCCTCCCTCACTCCCTCCCTCGCTCCTTTTTTCCTTCCTT
This sequence comes from Canis lupus baileyi, assembly GCF_048164855.1. Classification (NCBI taxonomy): domain Eukaryota; kingdom Metazoa; phylum Chordata; class Mammalia; order Carnivora; family Canidae; genus Canis; species Canis lupus. The sequence goes on from NC_132847.1 coordinate 66,839,845, forward strand.
CCTTCCTTCCTTCCTTCCTTCCTTCCTTCCTTCCTTCCTTCCTTCCCTCCTTCCCTCCTTCCCTCCTTCCTTTCATTTCCTTTTAATAACATTTTTAAAACAAGCTTTGGGCGACCTTTGCCCCCTGCCCTGGGAAGTGGCAGGTAGAACTGGGACAAAGCCATCCTGCAGAGAGCAGAAGGGAGCCTACCTGAGGCAGTAGTGATAGAAGAAGTGCTGAGGAGGTGCTTGGGGGAGAGGCCTGAAGTAGAATTAGTTGCTCACAACAATTGTGTGGCCGTGGAAGAAATTAAGAAGAAAATGACACATCTCGTGTGATTCTGAGGCTTCTCACTTGAGAAACTATGTGGTACTGGTATAATTTAAAACCAAGACTACAGAGGTGTTTTTAGAGGAGGTTGAGTTCAGTGTTGAAGTCACGGAGGCTGATGTCACCCATGGGTCATCCCAGGAGAGCATCCCTGGAGACAGTTGGCTTTATGGGACCAAGGCTCAGTTTCCTAGCATCCGGAATGTGTGCCTCCGAAGGAGCCTCGAGGTAACAGGTTTGAAAGGATGGAGCATCACACGAGACTCTAGAACAGGGAAGAGCAGGTCCTTAGAAACCCCAGAATCAGTGGCAGGATTTGGGATACGTTGGAGAGGCCTAGTCTGGATGGGAAGGGCTGGTAGGAAGCCCTCACAATAATCTAGGGAAGCAGAAATAGTGTCTCAGATTGAGTGGTGGCCGTGGAAGGGAAAGAAGGCGACAGATGAGAAAGACGGTGTGGGGCAGAATGGGGAGGACTTGGCACTGTGCATGGCAGAGGCAAGAGGCCTTCTGTGATCATTGTCCTCAAATCCCAGTGTCATGGGATGATACTACCTCCGTCTTGTCCTGTTTCTAGTTCCTGTTCCAGAAACCTAGCTAAGTGATGGGCGTACCCTCAGAACATATCACCTGACTGCTTTTGTAACTTCAGTTCCTGCAAACACCCCGGTCTACAATACAGTGGAGGATAGCCACATCCCACCTGCAAAAGCCTTTGCATTTTCTCCATTAACAGTAAAAGGAAATGCAAGAAAGAAAGAAAAAAAAGTAGAATGCTTGGTAAAAGAGTTAAAAAAAAAAAGATTTAAGATTATGGAGTTTTAGGATACTTCTTAACCAGGGCCTTTAAAATTATCTATAAGCCTAGGGTAAGCTGTCAATCAAAATAAACTCACGTGGTGCCAGCCTCCCCGTAATTCATTACGCTGGATCTCAACAGTCGCTTGTGGTCTTATTTTAGCAGATCTTCCTTAAATGTGTAAGTGCCGTTGAGATATGGTAACTCTGTACATCTGGCTTCCCAGTGCATTGAGCTGCTGTGTTAAAATACATACGTAACCACCTCTGTCCACAACGTGCACTCACTCTAACACTCAAGATGCTTGGCAGTTAGACTAGAAAGGGCACAAACCCTTTTTTTTGTGTCTGTTTGGCAATTAACCATTCACTGGCTTTTTTTGTTGTAACATGCACTTCCTTTCTCTTGTTTTCATTCAAGCTGTGTACGCCATGGAAATTAATGTGGAGAAAGACAAACAAACAGGAGAGACCAAGATTCTCTCTACATCCACCATTGGCCCAGAGGGGGTCCATCAGAGAGGAGTCAAAGTCTATGATGACGGTACCAAAGTAGTATATGAGGTGCACTCAGGAGGCACTGTGGTAGAAAATGGAGTGCACAGGTTAAGCTCAAAGGATGTAGAAGAGCTTATTCAGAAGGCGGGACAATCAAGCTTCAGAGGAGGGCACGTGTCGGAAAGAACTGGGATCGCAGACGGGAGCCTCAGCCACCCTAAGGAACACATGCTCTGCAAAGAAGCCAAGTTAGAAATGGTACATAAGTCTAGGAAAGATCATTCTTCCGGGACCCCAGGGCAGCAGGCCCAAGCCCCCAGCACTGAAGGGCCCGAGGCAAACTTGGATCAGCCGGTCACCATGATTTTCATGGGCTACCAAAATATCGAGGACGAAGAGGAGACCAAGAAGGTGCTAGGCTACGATGAAACCATCAAGGCTGAATTGGTCCTCATTGACGAAGACGATGAGAAGTCATTGAGGGAGAAGACAGTGACGGACGTGTCCACTATCGATGGGAACGCAGCCGAGCTTGTGTCCGGGAGGCTGATCTCAGACACCACAGAGCCCTCATCCCCAGAAGGGAAGGAAGAGAGCCTGGCCACAGAGCCAGCCCCAGGTACCCAAAAGAAAAAGCGCTGTCAATGCTGTGTTGTCATGTGACCACTTCTTTCTTCCCTTTCCTTCTGGGCAGCCTCTGTGCTCTCCAGCACTTACGTAGACCTCACTGTACCACTAACTGCAATACTGTGAACTGGAAGCAAACGCCTGCCTTGCCTTGCAGTTGGATTGCTTTGGTCTCTCTTATTTTTTTTCCCCTTTCGTTTTTCTCCAGTTTCCTCACCTGAGAGACAAACGTGCATGTGTGTGCTTCATTCTTTCCAAGAACTTGCTTTTCCTCTCAACCTTTCCTTGTGTCTTCAAGAGTGAATCAATTTCTTACTGCTCGATTGGAATGGACTCTTCACATCAGCCAGTTATATAGTAGCCTTAATTCACTTGACTGGAATTGAACCCAGTGGCACCGGGGGTTTCATTCTGTAGCGTGTTCCTATAACGTAGTCACACGTCACCACGTCGCTGACTTCCCACTTGCCTCCCCTGCTGTGGATCTTTGCTTTTATATCTTGTGTGGCAAAATGCTGTTGGCTCTAGCTGGTTGCTAGTGTGGCCAAAAGTGGACCTTACTTAGTGTGTTCAATCTAGGGTGATGCTTTTTGCTGCCTTACATAAGCTTCCAGATTACAGTATTGTGCATCTATGGCTTTCCTTCTGTTAAAACTGAAATGAAGTTGATGTAAAAGAAAAGAACCCAGTGCTTGTCACGACTGAAATGTAGGGACTGACTCCGTAACCTGCCCATCAGCAGCAGTCTCTTTCTGTGGCTTCACTGATGGACCCTTTATATACGAAGCACCATTTTTAATTTTCTAAGGACATGAAACAAACATTGTTTTGAGCATTAGTAGTGATCTCTAAACTTAGGCATATCCATGAGCCTTGCTTCTATTCTCTCAAAAAAAAATGTAAATTTTTATATTGTTTTCTTTTTCACGGATATTTTCTGATCATGTTAATCTATTTTCAACGAAGGGATCCTTTTGAGGAGTATCTCTGCAGTGACCATATTTCTAAAACAGTCTTTCTGACCTACAGTGGTTGCTGCCATGCTTCCGCTTCATGGTAGCTGGACGGTGCTGGAACTAAACTTACCTGTTCGTCTCACCTGCCCGCTTGATTACAGAGCCTTACTTCTGGACTCTTTTCTTTCTGTCCCCATGAGAAAGAGAACGTTTCCTGTAACGTCACCATGTAGGTTTATCCACCCTTCAAAATAAGCTTGAAAAAATGTAAACAATGTTTAAGAAAGACCTGTCTTCTCCACGTTAAGTACTTAAACTCATTCCGCAAGTACTGATTGAGTGGCACATTAGCTGAGCTTCTTAAGACCCGTGTCTTAAACTTCTGGAGATTTCAGAACATCAAAGAATAGATTTATTTTTTTTTAAATCTAGAACACAATGAACGATTCTTTAGATAAATTCTTAGCATTCTCCCAAAGCAAACGGTCACATGTGTAGTAAAACCAAAGGGAACCAATTTAGTAAAATAATAATACAGTAATAAAATAAAGATGTAACGTTTTAACTGGCTTTAATAACAGAGATAGCTTAACTTGAAGCTATTTGCCCAGATGTTCAGAGCATGGTTGCGAATCAGTCACAAAATTGTATGTAGCATACAATAAGTCACGCTACATCAAGTCTAACTTCTGTGGAAAGCAGACAAGGAAAAAAAAAAAAATGAGGTAGTCTTGAGAGAATTTCTTTACAGAACCAAGTAAATTTGTCCTAAGTAGCTTTCTCAGTGCTAAATCGAACTGTTATTATTGTAAATGTCTTGGCTTGAAATTATATTTATTCCCAATGGAAAGGGGGAACTATGACACTTTTATTGTTAATTTTTCTCAAATAATTATATTTCAATGAGCACAAAGTAAGTCATTTTATCACCAATATGTAAACAAAAGAAAAGTTAAGAAGGGACAAATAAAGGAGCTAAGTTCTGCCTCCTAAGATGATTCCATCAATGGCTTGCTTTTGACTAGTAGAGGGGATTCCCTCCAAATAATCTCAGGTTCACCAGAGCAGCTGCAATTGAATAAAGCTGCTGTCTTATAACATCTGGTTTTGCTGCCTAGAAATCTCCCCACTCAGCTTTATGCCCCTCGGTCAATGGTCACTTATGCTTCATGTAAATGTTAGAGAGAATGACATGCCAGATAAACCTATTTACGTAGAAGATGAAAACAGTCTCAGTGTTTGGACAATCTTATTTTAATAATTTATTTAATAGAGAAACAATCTAAAAGTTTACCATAACTTATCCTTTTTTACTCACTTAGGGATTAAAATTATTCAATAGGAGTTTTTAAAAAGCACAGTTAGTGAATGGAATCGTAGAATTTAGAACCCTTGAGCTTGCTGTTTGATAAATAGAATCAGCCTTCTGATTCTGAGAACAGATCATTCCCAGAAATGACCTACCCGTCCTTCCGTAGTGAGCTAGTTCCTCCTGAAGAAAATTATATGCCCTTCTCACCACAACCTTATGCATCGGATCTGAAAGACCAATGATAATCTGCACTTTCATCCATCCATGATTATTATAGCGATTAACAAATTATATGAATTAGAGGTCTCTTTATAATTTTACTATTTAACCTTATCACTTAATAGCTTAAAGTAAAGCCAGTTTCCTTTATTAAAATGATATGTGCCCATACTATATGGTTTCTTTGAATATAGCATATATTTGCTTATTTTTGCATCATTTTCCTATCGAAAATAGAGGATTTAGGCTCAGCCAGTACTTCTATAGGCTGAGACCTATAATCTCACCTACAGAAACAAATATCTACATAATGAAAACATCCCCAGTGTCGTGATTGAGAATGTTCTGCTTTCCCTGCTATTATTTTCTCTGTGAAAACTTTATTGTGTATGGTATCACACCCTAAAATACAGGGTATTGACTTACATAATCTGACTAATCAGAGAATCAGTAACGAAGCTGCCAAACCACGGTCTTTTTGAGCTAATGATTAGTTGGATTGTCTTCTAAAACTATATAATCAATTCCCCTTTAAATGGAAAGAGGAGAAAGAGGGATAGTTCATTTGTTATAAATAGATTTTCAGTGGCATTGAAGTAAAGATCTTTTAATGGTTAACATAGTAAAGTTTAAGCTTACGTATCCTAAAAAAATCTCGATGACTTGTATATCCTTGCCTTTGTTTTCTTTGATGTGCAATAGGACAAACGAAGGGGAATATTTTTTTACCTTGTACCTCTTTTACCCGTAAATCTATTAATTCCTTCTATAAGCAAAACTAGTTGCCTCTACAAGTGATTTGACAGTGTTCAGTGATGTCACTTAGTACTGGGAGTAGAGAGGATGAGGGGCGAGGGAATTCCCTTCTGGCCAAACCCAACGCATGGTTTCCATAAGCCTCCTGAGCAACCTTAAAATATTCAAAGACTTTCAGGAAACTCAAACAAGTTCGAGAGTTCATTTGATTTGACTCCTTTTTGAACTGTTGATGTTCATGATGTACATGTATCAGCTTTAAATTCCCACCAACTCCATTTTGCTTCCTGGTCATAAATGTGTTTTTCCTACGTGCTAGTAGAGTGTTTTATTTTGGTTAGGGCCAAGTTTTTATAAAAGGGGGAAAGTATCATCGAGGTACAGTATCATCTCTGGAGCAAAACATTCAGGCCACGTGCAAAAACGGCTCATTTCTCTTTGCTTCCTGCAAAATATCATTTCGAGGGACCACAGAACACCCTTGAAATGACCATTTATTGAATGCCGATGAATCAATGGATAGCATGAAAAAGGAAGAGGGGAACATGGTGACGGAGGCAAAAATCGAACCACTAAACCGATTTTCTTCCTTTTTTATAAAAGCATTAGCCCTATCAACTTAAAACACATGAACATAGACAAAATATTCACAGAGGACATTCTGTCGTTGTCCGTGCTGAAAATCTAGCAGCTTGGCCATCTCTCTTTGTCCTTGGACCCACTGTGGAGTTTAACTCACCAAAGGGCCCCATTCCCTGTGGGAATAGTCTCATCTCCCATAGGGTGACGTTGTTTACAGTAAAAACGATTCCAAGGCAAGCAGTTTCAAGTTGTGTTCTTGCAACACGCACCTTCAGTTCTTGAAACCACAAGAAGTTTTGAAACTTCGCAAATATGCAATCTCTTAGAAGCTCCTCAACTTACTATGAATCAAGGTATATAGGCCTCCACTGATTAGGATAGAACCAGCAAATATCCTTTGTCCTGTTGACAGTACAACCCAACAGGTTAACAGAGTTAGGGTGTATGTCACAAAACAGCTCCAAGACACCAGCAAGATGAGATCTTTGAGTCTTGCTGCCAGTTGACTCTCCTAGGATAGCCTTCTTCTAATCTTACCAGGAAAACTTTCCTTTTTCTAGGGAAAAAGAAAAGTCAGGCTTTTGTGAGGAGCCCAGTGCAGTTACGTGTCTGTTTTCATAGCTTCAGCAAACTCCATGATCAAATTTCCATTTTAACAAAAACCAAAATACTTATTATTTGAATGTAGAAAAAAATAAACAATATTACATCCTGACAGTTCCAAAGGGCAGTTTCACTGGGGATCCTTAGACCAGCCTCGCCCGCCCTCCCTTAATTTTTATATGACTTAACCAGGCCTCTGCTTCCCGTCTCCACTCCAGTCTAACATGAGGTCAGAACTGTATAGCACGAAACCTTGCTTTCAACTTGAAGATATAAGATGTAATTTTGGGGACCGCAGACTTTCTGCATCAAAGATCTGGACAGCCTTAACTTTTGTAAAAAACAAAAAACAAAAAAACACCAACACCAACACCAACAGTTTTTCAGTGCTCTCTTTTACTAGGCAGGAAACCAAAATGTTTCCTGAAAATTAATGACTTTTTTATATTTTGTGACTATTTTCTAAGTTTCTATAGGTTGAGGCCTAAATGGTCATCTTGTCCCCATAATGCCTCTTCCTTGTCAACTGGGGGCTCTTTTTTGCAAGTCACTGCATTTTTATCAAAAGACAAGTAGATTTCATGAACCATAAAATTCTCCCTAGACTTCAGGCAGTCCTTCTGGAGCGAAAGAACAGAAACACAGAAAGAAAAGAATTACAGGGTGGCTTCTTTTTATTTCCCTATGGTTAATGTACTGTATGGTCTGTATGTTTACAGAATGTATCTGCCTTGTGATGTGAACAAAATGAATGACAAAAACAGAGTTCTGATGTGCCATTTGAAAGTTTGCCTTAGCATTGCTGTTTATGTTCTTCTTTTCTGTCCTTTAAAAATAACAACAACAACGAAAACGCAGGTTGTATTCCAAAGCTGTATTAACACAACATTCTCTTCCCTGCCCCGACCCAGCCCTTTTCAGAGCTGTGAATTTCATCACAGGAGCCTTGAGGCAGAACCTTGCAGGTCAGGCCCAAGGGGAATAAAGTGGACACAGCTTGGACATTGTCTATGGCCCATCTATCAGCCAAGCGTGTTCCTGTGTTCTCCTCTGAGTCTGAATATCACACTCTGACATTCCTGGGCAGGCCACAGGCAGCATATGGCCTTCTCACAGTGGGCAGGGGCGGGGTGGGGTGGGGGACTTGTGGACTCCCTCTCTGGGTCTGGGAGCGTATTTTTAAGCACAAGTGGCATAGCTTGAAAAAGCAAGAGAGATGGACTCAAATGATATGATTGAGCCATAACTGAGGGGTGTGCCATTCATGATAGTCGAAGATGAGTACCATATGGGTGGGAGTAAGGAGTAGCTGTTAGAAATGGAATATTTTACATTTATGTATTTTTTTAAGGAATGATATTTTTGTAATGAAATCTATACGAATTATGAAGCTTGAGTTTGAAAATCCCCTCGATTGAGTTATTTCTCCATTCCATTAAGGTGTGAACTTTCTGGTGAGTTCTGTAGCACAAGCCCAGACCTTGAGGGGCAATGATCAGAGGTCCCGTGACCTGCCCTTGTGCCACCACTGCATGAAATCCAGTGTTTCCAAACAGACCTAGGTTGTCAGATCAAGCTTTCTATGCCTGTCATTGGGTAAACCATGTCGTATGGCTTGATAGCTCTCTGGGGTACACCTTCAATGATAAATAATGATGTTTTGGAAGGGGGTAGCCATTCTAAATGTAAGCCAACCCCAGCGATGATCAAAATCCAACTGTTTCACATATTTAGGACTAATCACTGCATTGGAGGCTAAGGGACCGCTCACCGTGGTATATTTGGATGATATGGGTAAAATGGTGAGTCAGAAGTCTCTGGCCATCTACGGTTTATACGTAAGTGTATAAACCAACACTATAAATTTAGGAGGTATATTTGGCCTTGCAAATACCAATGGGGCTGCACCATATTTTCAGGGTTAAGTCGAAACAGAGAAGAATAGTCTTTATTCTTCCATTAATGAGATTCTGAATTTTTTAGAGTTCTTGGATTTTTTTTCCCCCAATTTTCTGCCAAGCTCCCAAGTTCCCATGGGAATCAAACTCAGTTTCATAAAGACCTTCACCCACACCTGTTCCTCTATCAGATGGACAGAGCAGCTTAAGCCTCAGAGTCTGCTCACCACCCCTGTTAGACTCTCTTCCCAGGCAGCATCCTTGCCCCAGGTGGGCCCTTTTTCTATGACCCTAAAAGACCAAGATCCAATTCCAATAAGGCAAGGCCATAAGCATTCTCTCCAACTGAAGAAAAATAACCCCTCTGGTTCCCATGCAGATCATTTCAATTCCATGATCACTAGAATCCCTCCAACAGGCCCAACTCAAGCCCAGCTATAAACATCAGTGTCATGGAGACAGCTCTCAAAACAAAAGAGCTATGCAACTGCCTGAAGGTGCTAAGGGAGAGCTCATACGCTCTCATCTCTTACCACCGCGGGAGCCTCACAGTGTTGAGATGAGATGGACAAGGAAACATCCAGGTCCTTGGTTTTGCAACCAGCCTTTACATACAGAGAGGCCACCAGGCAATGCCTGATCTGAACTGTTCTGTGTGCAGCTCCAACTCCAATTCCGTGATCTCCTATTCTGGCAAGCAGAAAGAGTTCTAGCCTTTGTGGGGTTCTGGAACATTTCTTTCCTCCTCTCAAGCTCCTGACTCAGTAGAGTAAAATCATATAGGGGTTCCAGAAAATGTTGTGTCTGATGCAGCTTTTCAGTGAATGTAGGTTGTCGATGGAATTTTCAGCTTTAGCAGCTCACTCGGGGTGAGTGACATCTCTGTAAATATTTCCATTTCTGTGGTTGGTTGGGGGGTGGGGGGTGGGGGAGCCTGTCGTGCTGACTCTGAATTAGACTTGCTGGGCTAGCTGCTGTACTTTGTAACCTGAAGTGTACTTTGACTGTTCTGTTTCCTTCAGATGAAAAAAAAACAAAAAAAAAACAAAAACCGACTTCAGAAATAACACTGCCAGCGACAGCCAATGCTGTACTTGTAGCTTCTCTCTGTTCCTCTGTACAGTATTAATAGACAATAAACTGCCTTTTCACTGCATCTACCTCTGTGTGTCTGTGCCCCAATTCTTTCCCCTTCCCACCTGCCACGAGTGGATTTCAGGCCAGACCGCCTTGGGAGTGCCTTCAACCGCTCACTAAAACTAAACACTAATCCAGTGCCTTTCAAACTCGAGCGTGCTTCAGAATCACGTGGGGGGACCCCCAGAGAAGGTGGAGGAAGCTCAGTCACACCTCTGGAACTCACATTCGGGTTCCTGGGTGGGGCCTGCTAACCTGCATTTTTAATACTGTCTCCAGGTGATTCTGATACATGTGGTTCCTGGCCCCTCTGTGGGTTGGGTGCCCCACAGGGGGAGTTCCTGTGGCCTGCCTGTTCCAGCTGGTTTACACACTAACCAATCCACTTTCCCAACACTTCTGCTCTCTCACCTACTCTTGCACATCTGTCTCCACACCTGTCATCCTTTTTCTCGTTCTTTGCGAGCCCCTAGCAGTGGCATTGACTGTGATCCCGTGGGTCAACCTTGGGCTTCCCCTTAGGCAGTAAGCATTCACCCACTGCGGTCTTAGAAACAGGAGCATCTGAAGACACACAGGGACTTTGTGACTCTTTACCACTGTATCCTCTTTATCTAGAGTGGGCTCAACAAACTTCTTCTGTAAGTGGCCAGATAGTAAGTATTTTGGCTCTGTGGGCCGGATGATTTCTGTCACAATTGTTCTTCTCTGCCTGAAGGCAGCCAGGCACTACACATAAATGAATGAGTGTGGCTATGTTCCAATAAACCTAATTTATAAAAACAAGACAGTAGACTGGATTTGGCCCTCAGGCTTGTAGTTTGCTAATCCTTGGCCTCAAATGGCACATGGTTGGTACTCAATAAAAAAATGTAAAAGTTATCATATGAAAGAATGAACAAGGGGCAGATGTGCTACCATCTGTAGAACTGTCATAGAAATTTGTTTTCTTTGAGGATAGGGAGTAAAAGAAGTCAGTTGGGGAGTTCTCATCTGTTTGGATTTTGTTTTTTATATCTTTATGTATGGAAGTGACCTTGAAAGTTTGAAGCATGAATGGTGCCTTGTAGACAGCTCAAACTGCCAACTGAAATTAATAAGAAGTTTCAACCAATGCGTAGTTGAGGAAGTACAAGGACTTCTTGTCCTTGTCAGCAGTGCTGGGGATACCAGCACAGGGCCGTCCCTAAGCATCTAAGCATTTGATCCAAATGTCTGTGGAATATTTTGTCTGAGCCGTCCTACACAGTGAAGCAGGGCCTTCTTTATATTATTCTCTTTGTTAATTGAAATACTCTTTAGTGTGTGGACATGTGGGCTGGAACCACAATGGCACATTACACATCCCACATTACCTGGGGCATACAAACAGTGACACAACAGCAGCATGTGAAAAGTTGTGTGTTTATATACACTGCCAGTGTTGTTATGGAGTTAAAGGAAATTATGTTTATGCAAAGCACTCTGTAAGCAGGAAGTAGATACCAAATGTTAGCTTACATGCGATGAGAAAGGGCCTATCCTCTACCAAATGGTTCACCTTTCCCGAATGTAAAGAGTATAGGCTATTCAGGTGTGTTTCAGAACCAGCATAAAAATGGAAGCTGCTTTTCCCCCCTTTAGGTTTGTGACTGCTTTTGCATGACATTGAACCATATGACATGGACATTTTGGAGATCAATAGTGTTGAATGTTGACAGTTCCATGTAGCTCAAACTAATAATTCTATTCTGGGGATCATTTTCCATCATAGAGGGCAAAATATGACCAGAACTCCAAATATAGCAGGAGGAATTTAGATAATAAAGTAAGAACTTTGAAAGGGAACATAGTTCAGTATCACCAACACAGAACAAGGCATTTCCCTTGGGTGTGTAGGATTTCCTATGATCTTACATCGGCCCTATGAGGTACACATTGCTATTGTTCTCCTTTATACATGAGGAAACTGAGTTACTAAGATAGTAAGCACCTCACCCAATGTAGCAGAGCTACAAATTGGGGTGGAGGCAGGAGGGACAGGTTTCCAGCCCAGCTCTAACTTCCTTCCACAAGGAAGGCTCTATGTCATGAAACTGGTATAAGGATTCAGCTAAGCCTGGACATAGAAAGATTTGGATAATAGAACTATCTATGCAAACAAAACAAAACAAAACACCACAGAATGGCACCAGTTCTTATTTTGCACCTTTTCGTACTCAGGCAAACGCTCTATAATATCACCGCCCTCTGGAGGCTGGGAGGTATCTCTGCAGACTTCCATCCCACAAGAAAAGCAGAGGGTAATATCATCCGCTGTTCTCTTCTCTGCTCATTACTGCTTGATAGTTTTTCCTTCCCCAGTTTAGGAAAAGGATTAACAAAATTGCCCAAAAAACTGTAAACTCGGGGAGTGGCGTTAGTCTGAATAAACTAACATGGTTTTGTTGTTGTTGATGATGATAGGATTGCTATTATGATTATTAAGTCACCCATCTCGCAAACTGCTAAGAGGAACAGAGCTGGGATTATGTACCTGCCTTTGAATCCAGGCTGTGTCGCCCTTCTGAAGCACCACAACTCCCCCAGCAGCCCAGCCCCTCTCCCGCTTTTCTCAAATGGTGTCAAATCCTCTCCTTCATGGACAATGCACAGAAGCAAAGATTTGCTATTTAGGAGTTCAGGTTACCAGATGTCAAAGAGATCATCAAATACAGAGGTCACAAGATGGCTATTCCATAGGCTGAATCTAGCTTATGACTATAAATATAACTATAAATTTTGCCTGCATACTGCTTTCAAATAGTTTTTAATTCATTGCCAAAAATGATAAGAGAATTCCCATTTTAAAAGTATGAATTTCCAGCTTCTCTAGACTTTAGAGCCTCTGTCTTTTTTTAAATATCTCAAAGCTATTATTTATTCTGTGCAAGTTTCCACTATACACTAAACATTCTTCAACTCTTAGTTATACAACAAACAAGTATACACTGGTCTTTTGGCTCAGGCTCACAGGTCTTCCCTGCAGAAGGGTGTCCAGCCATTTAAACTCAGGCCATCTTTCTCTGATGCCTCCTCCTGGGAGCACTGGAAGACACCAGGCTCCAAGCTGTTTGGGTGTGCAAAGAACTCCATGCATAGAACCCCATGCCTTGGTGCTGAACAGCTTTACGCTCTGAGAAAGCACAGAGTTGTGTCCGACTACTTAGAGCAAAATCAAGCCCATAAGAAAGAATCACACAACTGAGGCAAGATGTCCCAGGATACCCAGGCTCCAGCTCCCAGGGTAGGACTGAAGACCAATGCTAAGAGGAGCCAAGGGTGGCATTGGCATCCCTGAGCAAGTTGGTCCAGAGGGCTTACATCCAGGAGACTCTGAGAAGGTTGGGAGTAAGGGTTGGCAGGAAGGTCAGGGAGAAAAAGCATGTTAAGAGGGAATATATTAAAGGTGAGAAAAGCACCAAGGATAAGAGACTTGTCAATCAAAACAATCCTTTGATTGTTTTCCTAGCTAACAGTTGCCTGGAGCTGATGGTGGCTGTCCCCTTTAGAAGAGCCATGTTCTCATTCACTGTCACCACCACCACTTCCTATTATCTTACTCTTGGCCAGCGTGTCCTTTATGTCACCTCCCTGGCCCCTGTTGACATCTCTAATCTACCATAATCCACCCATTTTATGGCTGGGTCAAATGAGTCCCAGATGGGAGATGAGACTTACCTATGACAAGGCAGTAACTGAGCCAGAGCTAGAGATGAAGTCTCCTGAACTCTTTCGGAAGTAGAAGGCTTTGTCCTAGATTTGGATTTGGATCTGATAGAAGCATCTAAAATTTTGAACAGGCTATGGGCAGAAAACCAATTTCAGTACCTGGTGCTTTCACTTTTTGACAGGGAAACACACCTGCTTGTATAATAATAGATTATCATAAGGCTGGTGAGCTCATTTACAACTCAAGAGAAAAAAAAATCCTTTCCTACAACAATTTATAGTATATCGATTATCCTACTCTGTCTTCCTTAGGTTAAATGAAAATATAATATTTTAAGAATTTTGTGGTATCATATTCTTTTTGGTAAAAAGTTTCATTCCTGGAAAAATAAGCAAAAGTGTTGTATTCAACAGTTGAATAGTTCTGGGGGCTTCATATATCTTCTTAGGGAAAATATGAGGCATATCCTGTGTACACTTAAATTTAAATGCAGTTTTCTCTCCTCTCCTAATGTGTGGTCTTCTGTCGTGTTCCTGAGATTATATGGTCATGGAATAGAAATGCTCTCTAATGTTTACTCCCTTATTAAGAAAGGCAATCAGCAAGAAGTTTGACAATTCAGACAATAGGTGAAAGGGAATCTTTCAAAAAAAAAAAAAAAGAAAAAAGAAAAGGGAATCTTTTCTTCCCATGGCTTGCCACCAAAACCCAAAGTGATCTAGTGTTTTTCTTTCTTTCTTTCTTTCTTTCTTTCTTTCTTTCTTTCTTTCTTTCTTTCTTTCTTTCTTTCTTTCTTTCTTTCTTTCTTTCTTTCTTCCTTCCTTCCTTCCTTCCTTCCTTCCTTCCTTCCTTCCTTCCTTCCTTCCTTTCTTTCTTTCTTTCTCTCTCTCTCTCTCTTTCTTTCTTTCTTTCTTTCTTTCTTTCTTCTTTCTCTTTCTTCTTTCTTTCTTTCAATTTTAACTAGAGTAGAGGCTGATCAAATTTAAGAGTATAATTGTATTTCCTCACTTGCTAACTCACTGAGAATTAAAAATATGAACAGTGGACCTACTCTTCTCAGGTCAGGGTTGTTGGGTCAGCCTGGAGGGCAACTTAAAAGCAAGATGAAGTCTGAGGTCAGTGTGGCTTGTCCCATCAATACTATCAATATATGCAGTCTCAAATCCCATGGCTTAAAGAGTGGCTTCAAACCAGAGTACACAGACAGGTGCGGTTGCTTCTTCTTTCCCTGAATTCCAACCAAATCCAGCTACACTCAGAGACTCATTGTAAGATTCTATCACATACTTTAACTCTGTTTTTCTTAAACTTTGACATTGGGGCATCACCTTAGTTATTTTTATCCTGTATGTATATCACCTGTGGAGCATTATTTCATTTTCTAACCACTTCTTTGGTTTAAATTTACGTAAAATGTAGCTTTGTAGCCCTACCTTCAGTAGGTAGCACATGCCATAAAAGGGTAACTATCAAGGGGCCCCTGGCTGGCTCAATCAGAAGAATATGTGACTCTTGATATCGGGGTTGTGTGTTCGAGC